>NC_064276.1:27401129-27705540 GCF_003254725.2 Canis lupus dingo
AGGAGGATTTTTAAGAAGGTCAATGCAGTACCTTTGTAATTGAATTCCAAGACTACTTAGCAGGGGTCCATGTCTATAGGGGTGTTGAATCATTGCGAGCTGGGAATGCGTCCAAGTTCATGCTTAGCTGAGAATCCTCTGTTAAATATTTAAAAGTGAAAGCAATCTTTCAAAATAGGCATATGGGCCTGGACAGCATAGAAATGGGTGAACACAGCACCTGGGTAAGCAGCAAAGGTGAAAGCTGGCAGCTGGGCTTCTCGGTCCTCTGACCTCAGATGTCTCCTCACGCCCTTGACCCTTTTAGTCAATGTGGTTCTGCTTTGAAACATGTCACTGACCCCATCCCATCATCTTTCATTTGCTCACGTTGTCCTCCCATGGGCTTGCATGTGGCCAATATTTCAGGGGCCAGTGAGGTCCTGCCCTGGATTTGCTTCCTGGCTTTGCCACTAGTGGCTAAAGGACTTTAAACAAGAAATGCCTCTGTTCCAGGTTCCACATTCCATACATATAACCGGGAGACCTTAATATCTACTCCAACATGTAAAATGTGTTCACCATGGAGAAGACCCTTGATAAGTGTTTGTTTTATCCTGCTGTTTTAAGATCAGCTGCCACATTGGATTAGTAAGAAAAAGATAAGTTTGGAGACAGATGTGGATGTAAGCACCTAGATATTTAGTGCAGTATGAAAAACCAAATCTAGAGGTGAATATTTTATTTACAAAATTAAACCTAATTTTATTTTGCAAAAATCAACAAGTACATGTTCAGATCTGGTTTGTCTTCAAAACACGTTTGTTGTGTTAAGAAACATGCATGTTAATTTGGCATGCCAAACATCTTTCTCTCTAGCTTTCCTTGGAAATTTTTTCCCCATAACACAAACATGGGTGCAAATATTATCCAAAAACTATTTACATTTTACCTTCTAGAATTATGAACCTTAATATTTATTGAAAGGGAAGACAAACTGTAAGGTTTGGTCTTTGGCATTCACATTTGATTCAGCAGTACAATTAAAAACTTGTATTTGTTTTAAGATAAACACTTTGAAGGAAATTTAATAAATCTTGTTTTTGCTCTGCAAAGGAGCCACTATATCAAAGCGTTTAACTGGAGCTGTCGAGTTCCTGCTGGTAGAGTATTACTTCCAGCCTATTTATTAGCTTTTCTTCCTGTAGCCTAATACGTGCTCCCCCACCCCCACCCCAGCTCCACTGAGTGAAACCACAGAAAGAAAGCAATTTCTTTTCTCTTCCCTCCACCCCCCAGCATCATGCAAGGCAAGGCAGCATTGCAAGTCACAATATCTGAATTTACTTTGATTATATTTTTTGTTCCTTACACTTAATATTTTTTGTATTATAATACTTACTGGGTTATCTAAAATCAACATTGTTGATTTTAAACTGTTATAAAGCCAGACTTTTAGAGGCATTTGAAATAATTCATGAACCATGTCTGAAAAGAGATAATTGCCTCCAGCCTATTCTTTTGCACTTGAAGTAAAAGAATTTTAGGTATCAGCAGTTTACTAGAAAATAAGACTTTAGGGGGCCCATATAATTTATTCACATCTTTTTATATGTTGTAAACAAGGATAGGATACTTTTGACAGGAGCTTATGAACAATTTCTTTTAAAAAATATACCCTTTAGTACAGAATAGGTATCAAGGGAACATTTTAAATATGATTCTGGTAGGTCTCTTATAAGCCTACCTTTCAGAAAAATTTTATATGAAGTTTCTTGATTAAAAACAAAATCTAAAGTCTAAGTTGAGAGAATATGGTTGGTATGTGAGGTAAAGTGTTTGTATGTATGGACTGATGCACAATGTAGCATGTATAAAAGAACCTAAAGAGACCTCTATCCCACGTTTCAGGCAAGATATAAGAGTGCATAGAGAAGAGAGCTTTTCAGATCAGTATTCACGTAAATTGTAAGTCATAAGCAACATATACATAGGCAATGCCGAGTCACAGAATGCAAACAAGATCAATTAGAAATTGTACTGTGATAGCCACATATTTTGGAGAAAAATTCCCAAGCCAGACGAATGTGGATTGGGATAAAAACATAGGCGGTGTATACCACCATAGCGAAAATAGTTAGTAAGATGGTATTGAACATGGATTGTTCCCAGGGCTCCAACACGGCACAGCAGCTGATGATTTGGTATTGATAGTAGAGCCAGGAGAAATAGTCCTTCACACGCTTGAAATCCATGGTTGGCTCCTTCAAGCTGCAATAAGTCTGTCCTGTTAACAGATTAGAAGAAAAATAAGGAGCCGAACACAGAATCTCCTTAGATTTTCATGATCTCAGAATGTTAATGATCATTGGATGGATCACTTTTAGGATTCCTACGTAGAAATAATTCACAGTATATTAATCATAGGAATTCATAACATTGTCACTATGAATAAGAATTACTACTAGGATTAAGGGCAACCATATTATTAATAACAGTAATATTTGGGGCACCTGGGTGGCTCAGCGCTTGAGCATCTGCCTTTGGCTCAGGTCATGACCCTGGGGTCCTGGGATCAGGTCCTGCATTGTGCCTCTTCTGCTTACTCCTGAGAAGCAGGAGCCTGCTTCTCCCTCTGCCTGTGTCTCTGCCTCTCTCTCTGCCTCTCATGAATAAATAAATAAAATCTTAAAAAGAAATAATAGTAACATTTATCTAAAAATGATAATTGCTAGTCTAGTGAAAATATCTAAAAATGAAGGATAACCACATTTTCCTTAGCCATGTATACAAAGAGTGAGGAGTGTGAATATTCTATTTCCTACAACATGTATTCTGAAAGATTTAAAGAACAATGTACAGAGAAGAGTTGATATAGCAAGCCTGAGGCTGCTATTTTTAGAAAGGTCTGCTTGCAAGTTTTTGGCCCTTGGCTGGCATCTGGGAACTTGGCTTTTGGAATGTTCTCTCTATTCCCTGATGGTTAAGGATGATTCACGATGCCTAAACTGTGCAAACACCGTAATTTATGGTGAACACCTACTTTATTCTGGAAGTCTGAAATTTTGGCAATTGTCAGGCAAAGAGTGTCCACAGAACCAGCCCCGATAAAAACCCTGGTGCTGAGTCTCTAATGAGCTTCTCTGGGCAGCAATATTGTGTATGTATCACTGCACTTTTTGCTAGTGGAGAAAGAAGCACACTTGGTCTGTCCAATCATGGGAGTGCCCAGATTCCTAAGCCACAGAAACCATGAGATGGTCAATGGTCACTGTTTTCAACTGTAAAAAGCAATCAATCAAACAGACAATAGATCTGAAGCACACCAACATGCGTTATACCAGCCAGTGGATGCTTGGTAAGACTTCGGTTGGATACTGCTAACAATTTAAAGAATCAAGATTTTTAAAAGTTTTTCTTTCCTTGCCAGTTTTCCCGGCCCCTGGTGTCACTTCCCAGCACTCTCAGTAGCCAGCTCGGACTCGTAAAAGTGCTGGTACTGTCACATCTCACATCAGTCTCCTGAAGTCCAACAGTCAATAAAAGCCATTGATTTCTCCCCTCACTTTGATTCTTTTTTCCCTTATTGATGACAAGCGCTTTTAAATATGGTTTATTAACTGTTTCTTAGGTAGCAAGGTAACTATATAAATTAGTCACAGGGATGAAAAGTACAGTATAAGAAATATAGTCAATAATAACTAATAACTTTGTATGGTGACTACACTTCTGAGCGCCGGTGAGTGTGTTGAATTACTGCATTGTACACCTGAAACTAATATAACATTATATGTCAACCATAGTTTAAAAAAATTACTGATGCAGTTGAAAAAAAAAAAGAAAATAGAATTATAGTATGTTCTAGAATCTACGTGCATTTTTGCAGAATAAAGTGGGATAAAATTTTATAAAACATTAAAAAAAAGAAAAGGTGAGAAGAGAGAGTTGGTTATTATTGGTAAACCATCTGCTGCAGTCTATTGTTAGAATAATACTATATTTAGGTTCTAGATTTGCTTAGGTAATATATTTCTACTTCCTTTTGAGCCCATTTTAAAATTTCCTTTGGGACTACATCCAAAATTAAAAAAAAGAAAAAAACACAAAAAACACTCTTTAAGATGAGTAATGTGGGTAGAAGAATTCACTCATTCATTAACAAATGCATTTTGAGTACTACTGTGTGATTTCTTCTGAACAGCAATGGCTTCAGAAGGAATCTGTCCCCAAAACTGCCGGCATTGTCTTGTTGGCATTGTCGACAGGAGGTGCTCTTATAGGCAGCACACTGGGCCAAGTAACAAACACACAGTGGATGAGGGGTCAGGAATGAGCAATACCTGGGGAAAGGATGCAGGAAGGTCCTAAGGAGGAAAGTAGGAGAAAAGGCTGAATTTGAGGAGATAGGATGGCAGAAATGCCATGAAATGAATTACCCACAGGTAACTTAGACCTGGATGACAGCAAACATCTTAAAGTCTTCATTTCTCACAATGAAATGTGCAATTAGGCTGCCCACTTCCTTAAAGACCTAATGCCCTATCCTGGCAAAGCTAAACAAAGGACTTGAAATGGTAACTTTACTCAAGCACACAACAAATCTCCTTGTTCTCAGTTACTTGCTTTTGTAAGATGATTTCCATATTTGGTAATGAGGGAGGCAGTAGTCTGTTGCCTTTAAAAAAAAATTCCCTCTAAGCTTGATGATTTTTAAAACTTTCCTACATCTTTAAGGAGGCTGTGCTTTCAGGGGTGGGATTGCTTCAGCAGATAGGATGACCGCTGAAGCTGAGTGATGGGTACACCACTGGGTGAATGGGAGGGCCAGGAGCCCCCATGGAACATGAAGCAATTGAAACTCCAGTAAGAAGTAGGGGGTGAAGCAAAGGGTCGAAGTGTTACCTGGAGGAATGGACTGTGAAGCCCAAGGAAAGGCTTTCTCTGGGCCATTATTTTAAAAACATGAGGACCAGTGTGGGACCATACGCTAAGGTGCCTAATGGATTTGATTTAAGAGAGTTTCTTTAATACTAATAGCAAAACAATTTATATTTTCAGAGAATCACTTATAGTTTGGAAAGTGCTTTGCATAATGCAGAGTATGGGTTTGGGAATAAAGATAAATGTTGGTTCAAGTCCTGACTACTCAACAGACTGGCTGTAAGATGTTGGCCCAGTTACTTAATTGTTCTGGGCCTCAATTTCCTCACCTGTAAAATGGAGATAATAATCCCTACTGTTTTAAGGTTGCTGGAAGGATTAGCAGAAATGCAAGTAAAGGATCAGTTCAAAAGATTTGCATAGGGAGGAAGCACATAGATAGGAAGACAGAATCTAACTGGAGAAAGCCTAGTCTCCTTCCCTCCCTCCTTCCCTTTTATTTACTGAAAATAATGATTGTCATGCTGGTATTTGCACTAGGAACTGGAGATGCCATGGTGACAGAAACAGTCATCATTGCCCCTGAGGATTATAATTCAGCTGAGTACATTCCACTGATATACATTAGAGGTAATATTTACCACATGTATTAGGTGGCTAAGGTGAAATTTAGAATGTTAATGACTGGATGGACTGTAGAGATCCCCTGGACCAAATCACTCATTTTAAAGCAAAGGACCAAGTCTATGCGGCTGACGTAAATTGATATTAAATTGGTTGACATTGAAATTGGTCTGTCCAACTGAATCCAAGTGACTAGACCAAGCAGGGAACATCCTGTATCTTGAGAACTGACATTAGATGGATGAAAATTCCAGTGAAGGTCTCTGTGATCTTAGAAGACTTAAAGTTGAGCAAGGACAGTGGAATCAGGTGTGTAGGATATCTGAAAGAGCTCAGCCCTACCCTCTGTTTCCCCAGAATCTACTCTTCCCTTACTCAAGACTCTTTCCTGAATTCCCACAGCTCAGATGCTCCTCTGACCAAGTGAGAATCTGAATACCTATTTATTATAAATGTTTCTGGGAACCGGCAAAAATTAAGGTTCTTAGCGACGTACTAATGGGTAAAACCATGCTAAGATGTCAAAATAATAAACTCTTCTATTATTAAAGAAATTCTGAAAAATATCTTCACCCAACTTGGTAAAGCAGAGTTTTACCCAGTTTAGGGGTGGAAGAGGAAAAAGGAACATTAGAGTCCTGGGAACCACAGGAAGAGACTGAATCCTAAAGGAACCAGTAAATGAATGGGTGGTGGAAAACAGTAAGGACCTGGGAGTCCCCTAAAAAGTTATCTTTAATTGATGAAGGAGTAAGTGACTAATTTTTATTTCTTTTTAAAAAATATTTTATTTATGGATTCATGAGAGACATACAGAGAGAGGCAGAGACATAGGCAGAGGGAGAAGCAGGCTCCCTGCAGGGACCCTGATGCAGGACTCAATCCCAGGACCCCAGGATCACGACTTGGGCCAAAGGCCGATGCCCAACCACTGAACCACCCAGCCCTCTATTTCTAAATGTCATTGCCCTTTTATCAACAGGTGATGATTTTTTCCTCTCACTAGATTTGTGTACAGTGAGGAAGGAGATGAAGTTACACCTCTTCTCCCAGAATGAATGGAGAGGACCTGGGACTTATGACCCACATTACTCAGGGGCAGGGCTTTGTTCTGGCCTGTATGGACAAGAAAGAATAAATAGAGCAATAAGAAAACCCCACGTGTTCCCATGAACCCACGTGTATGAGTCATGAAATGAGAGCATTGTACGGGAAACGTGCAGGGAAGGAACGAAAGGAGAGGCTGGGCTTGCTCAGGAAGTTCTGTGTTGTTGTTTTCTGTCCACGGGAACCGGAGTGGCGGGGATTAGGCAACTGCAAGGAGGGGAAAGCATCAGGTGGTTTTGGCAGGCTGGAATTGACCTTGCAGATAATGCAGAGGCCTGATCCTGCAGCCCTCTTCCACCTAAAGAAGGTACTCCAAATTACCAGATTTTCTCAGTGTGGGATCTCCCTTTCTAAACATTAGCTAAAAATGAATCTTCTCTCATGGGGGAATAAAAATCCTAACACATTTTAGGTTAAATTTATTTCTAAAACGTCAGAATCTGGGGCTGAGAAGAAAAGTCAGAAGGATCTGAAATTGATTTTGGGTTAATTCCTTTCCTACTTATTTTGGAACTTTGCGTCAATCACTCAGCTTTTGTGTGTGTGTGTGTGTGTGTGTGTGTGTGTGAGAGAGAGAGAGAGAGAGAGAGAGAGAGAGAGTGCTTCATATTTGGAACCTGAAAAATCTGAGATGTGAAGAAAGTGTCCTGCCTGCTGCAGAGATAGATGCTGTATCTAAAAAGAGACTGCGTCTGTACTCGGAAGCAGCTTTCTTTGGAAAGAACTCAATATGATTTACTCAGGTTTAAGCTTCCCTTTAATTAAGTAATTCATTTTTAAAAGGAGCAGAGTGATTTCCTCTCAAAGGGTACTATTTGACAAGGGGGTTACAAAAGTAAATTGACTGTGGAGAAGACTGATTAGCACTACCTCAGCCAGTGGACCAAGGCCAAGATCAATAGTGATAAATGATGTTGATGGTATCTATCCATGGTATCATGGCATGAAGATGGCACTTTACCTCTGTGGTCTTCCCCCAAATAACCCCCAGCCTCAGGGTAATCATGAGAAAAAAAACATCAGACAAAATTCCAACAGAGTAGCATCCTGCAAAATACCTGATCAGTACTCCTTGAAACTCTCAAGGTCATCAGAAGCAAGCAAAGTGTGAAAAACCGTCACAGCTCAAAGGAGCCTATGGAAACATGACAACTAGATGTAATGTGTTATCCTGGATGGAGTCCTGGAACAGAAAAGAAGGCTATTAGGTGAAAGCTAAGGAAATATGAGTCAAGTATTGCCTTTACTCAATAGCATATCAGCATTGGTTCATTAATTGTGACACGTGTCATACTAAAGTAAGATCTTCATAGGGGAAACTGGGTGCAGGGCATGTGGAAACTCTGTACTATCCTCTCAAGTTTTCTGTAAGCCTAAAGCTGTTCCAAACAATAAAGGCTATTAATTTTTTGAAGGCAAAATAGTAATTAGGAAAGTCTTGAAAATCCAGAGTTAGTCCTATTCTAAACTCCAGTGAACAAAACTCTGCTCTTCTGGGGATGTCTTGCTAATAACGCTGAACACAGTTAAATAATACCCTTTCATAAAGGAATGGCTTTCAAACATTTTTAAACAGACTAGAGAGGAAAAGCACATTTTACATTGTGATCCACAGTACACACACACACACACACACACACACACTCTCTCTCTCTCTCTCTCACACACACACAGCTCTATAACTGCAAGAAATATCCCTCACAGCATTACTCTAAGGTGCATGCTACTCAAATAGAACAAAAAAAGTTCTATTTGATTTGATTTAATTCTACTCCATTCTATGCTATTCTCTTAGGTCATTAAAAAATATCCCAATCGTGAGCTACAGCAATTTAAACCTGCAGTTGGAAACACCCTCCTTTAGGGCTTAACTCAAGTGCCAGCTTCTCTAAGATGCCTCTGCACTATCCACTACGGCAGCCACTAGTCACATGGGGCAGCTTAAATATTTAGTGCTCAGTAGCCACATGTAGCTCACGGTTACCATATTGGACAGCATGGATATAGAAGATTTCACTGCAGCAAATTTTATTGGGCAATGCTGTGGATTCTCTCCATGTCTTATTGGACTAATGAAATATCCTACCAATGTATCCCTATTCATCTTACAACCTTCTATTCTGATGCTGGAATTAACTTTCTAAAATCACAGATTAATTTCTCTGCTTGAAACCCTTCAGTGGCTCTCCATTTCCTATGATATGGAATATTCCTGTAAGGCCCTTCACGGTATGATTTTTCTACTTCTCTAGAAGCATCTCTGAACTCTCCTGCTGAATTCCATTCACTCTTAAGCTCCCATGCTTTTGTTCATCTTTTTTTTTTTTTTTTTTTTTTTCTTTTCTTAGAAATGTTCGTGTGCCCTTTCTCTTCTGGATAAAATCCTGTTTACTTTTGAGACCTAGCTTCTATATCCTCTCTTCTATGAAATATTCTCAGGAAACTACCCTTCCTGAGGAAAATATATTGCTTTCTTTTGTGTGTCATAATTGGAGCAACGTTTCAGCACTTATATTATAATTTCTCATGTACAGTCTGTTTCTGTAGTAGACTATGAGGTCTTTGGGGACTGGGGATACGCCCAGTCATCTCTTTCCCCCAGTGCCTGGAATGTGGGATACTTGTATGCTGGCTGGTGAGCTGGTTGGCTGGCTGGCCAGCTGACTGAATTGTAAATGGTATGAGGACAGGGACCACAATGACACTTGTACTTATATAATATTTCCACAGCACAATGTGGGGTACATAAAAGGTACTTATGAATTCTCATTGTCTGCTTTCAGGCAATGAGTTTTAGGCAGATTGTTTTTGCAAATTCAGTACAATCTGTCTTTTTATAGGAAGGAAAGAGGTTGGTACTAAATTTTTTTCAATCCAACCAATGCTTTTTCTTCTTCTTCTCATACTGTTAAAAGTTCATGGACTCTGTGGGGAATAATAAAAAAAAAAAAAAAAAAACACTTGTGAAGTGATTTTAAAGCCCATTAAAATGGCTTTTACAAGTGCTTACTCTAGGTGAGTAATAATATAAGATTAGCAGGTAGAAAAAATTGTTCTAATAGAGAAAAATCTCAGGATGGGAACATCTGGAGACCTGAATTCTATTATAGCTTTACTCTTTTCTATTCACACATTCATTCATTCATTTTTACTTCATGTCCTTAAACAAGTTCCAAAATTTTCTGGGTCACAGCCTGTCTATATAAAATGAAAATAATTCTTAATTGCCTCTAAGCCTGTCTCGGCGATGTGGTGGGGAATGTAGGGATAGGTTTGAGCTCTTTAGAAGTCATAGTCATGGTCATAGTAATGTTGTATCTTGTGGATTGGTACAACTTTAAACTATCTGCAAGATTTTCCTAAGTTATAGAGCCAAAGAGCCTTTGTGAAGCAATGGTTACCTATAACGGAGTGCTATGTATATTTTATAGAAAAAGAAACCAAAAAACCTCAACCCTTATTTGGGTTTGCTAGTTGAATCGCCTGGTAATATTTTTGAAAAAATAAAACAACACATGTACATAGCGATTACCACAAACCACTACCTGAAAGGCACTGCAGTCTCTGAGCACATTTTCAAATGAGTCTTAGGCAGGGCTACCACATACCATTGTGTGGGCTGTGCCCTGCACAACTTTATGTAATAGTTCTTGTCTTGGGGACCTAATTGCAAGCTGCTGCTTTATGTGAACACAATTTGATTCACAAAAGATACAAAGTTCCTATGATCAGTGGCAAAATCTCATATTGTGTCTATGTAAGAATCAGGCATAGTAGCAGTTTATTGGCCTCCCACTTTCCAGATATCTTCCAGATATCCAGCTCTAAGTTTTCCGTGGATGATGCCAATGTTTTCTGTGCCTCACAGAAAGTTTCATGCTTGCTTAACATTTTCCTATGAATTTCCTTTCCATCTTAGAATCCTCTCCAGCCATCCTTTGGCAACCAATTCCTCATGCTGATACCAGGGTTGATATTAGAAATCAGACCACAAGTGACAGATCTCAACAATTCTAGGTTCCTTGGAGAGGAAGAAACAAACCATTGTTAAATCAAAGCATATTACTGCTTTGGGCAATTAGGTTACACTAAGTTTTCTAATCTTTTACTTGAGGTGAGTTCCTGAAATAAATAATACTAAAAGGAAAAAGTCTCACCAAGAATTTAACCAGGTTGTTGTGGGTACAGTATTGGTTTGAATTAGAGGCAAGAGCAGTGTTTTTGTGACTGTCTGAACCAACCTTAAATTGTCTCCAATTTTCATTGACACTAACAAAAGCTGAACAATAGAAACCATGTATTTCTAGTCCCATCATCAACTAAGACCACTGGGCAACATGGCATGTGTTCAATAAGTGTAATTTCAAAGGAACTGTTGTTGTTTGGGATTTTCTGACAGATTCCAGAGGGGTTTATGAATTAAGGACTTCTGTCTGGGAAAGAAAATTTGGAACTTGACTTTAAAAGAAAATTTCATAATAGTTTAAGAAATACTAAGTTCACATTGGATCAGTCTCTATGTTGTGTCATCAAAAAGAAGATAAATATTTTGAAACCAAAAAAAAAGCAGTAAGTACATTAATGTTGAATAGGTTTATGAATAGGAAGAGACATTTGCAACAAGTGGGATGATATATCTTGTGTCGTTCCTGGTGTCTTTCATTTACTCCTACAGAAAAAGAACAAGTACCCCTGTTTATTTCTGCCAAAACTGGAGTAGAGAGTAGGGCTTCTGAGCCAAGCTTTAACTAGAATGTCATTTCTTAGGATGAACCTCTTCATTACTATTTTTATTAAAGAAAAAAACCCTATTATCCTATAATGAAGGAAAGAGTATAGCTCCTAGGTAGTCTTTTCCTTCTGAAGATACTATTCCCAGGGTCTGCCAGCTATGTTTAGAGGTAAAAATGTAAACAGAGTTGCAGCACTAACCATGGCTTTAAAGTCATTACAAATAATTTTTAAAAAAATCAGTGAATGTACACACATGTTAACCCAGCATCATTCACAGGAGCCAAAAGGTGGAAGGAACTCAGATGTCCACTGGCAGGTGAATGAATGGTGGAATAAAGTGTAGTTTATACCCATAAAGGAATGTTATTCATCCCTGAAAAGGAAGGAAGTTCTGACACCTGCTACAATGTGGATGAAACCTGAGGACATTATGACAAATGAAATAGGCCAGTCACAAAAAGACAAATGCTGTTGACTTCACTTACAGGAGATATCTAGAGTCGTTAAACTCCTAGAGAAAAAAGTAGAAAGGTGGTCTTACCAGGAGCTAGAAGAAGGGGCAAGTTGGGAGTTGTTGTTCAATGGGTATGGAGTTTTAGTTTTGCATGATGAAAACATTCCAGAAACTGGTTGCACAGCAATGTGAATATACCTGACACTTCTGAACTGTACATTTAAAAATGGTTAAGATAGTAAATTTTTATGTTACATCCAGTTTATCTTACCACAATTAAAATTTTTAAATGTCAATGAGTGCCTCTAAACATTATAAATAATCTGAACAGGGGCACCTGGGTGGCTCAGTCAGTTCAACATCTGCCTTTGGCTCAGGTCATGATCCCGGGGTCCTGGGATCCAGCCCTGTGTCAGGCTCCCTGCTCAGTGGAGAGTCTGCTTCTCCCTCTCCCTTGGCCCTCCCCCACATTTATGCTTGCGCTCTCTCTCTCAAATCAATAAGTAATATCTTAAAAAAAAAGTCTGAACAATACATATTTTTGGCATTAAAAGTTATTAAGATTCTCCATGACTAGCTGAGCAAAATCACATAGATGTACCATCCAAAGCTGAGTAAATGAATAACCCTAAAAGTCTTCAAATAATAATTCTGAGATCCCAGTGGAGTTCCCTTCTTCTCGACTTTTAGGATATAGTAGGAAAATCGGAGACTGCCAAACTATAAAGAGCCTTCTGAGAGGAGGGATGACATGTTACTGTGTATTCTTGGCTTCAGTGAAATTCAGTATATAGAATACAGTACTTGTGGGAATTGTAAATTCCATGATATGCTTATTCAAGGATGTGAAATATGGGGCTTCTAAAACCCCAGTATCCAGAGCACTTAACAAGAAGTAAGAGTGGAAAGGCAGTTAAATTGGCCAAAAGTTTTCTACTGTCATTACAAAGCCCTTTCTAGGCAACTGTGTTCCGTGCACATCCTAACAGTCCTACCTTTGTCTTTTCTTCCCCAGTTCGTGGCCCTCAAACCCACGATTTGGTAAAGGAACTATGTGCTTACTGTTTCTTTCTAAGGACTCAGTTCTCTTAGGAGCTGCAAGTCTGACCATGAAAAATTAAGCCTTTATCTCATCTCTATCATCAGTATATTTGATGTGTCTTTAGAAACAGGAAACTTCTTTCCAAGAACAATTTGATGCCAAAAAAGGTGAGTTACTGCAACACCGACTTGTCACAATCATACCTGCTGAGCACCTGCTCCTAGAATTCTGTCGATGGAAATCTGTTTGATAGGCAGCTGGTCAACTGACATATCCAACAGTATGTACTAACAGTGGTTTTATTTGCAAATTTATTTTTTTGATAACATTGAATATTTGCTTATAAAACTTTTTTTTTGTTTTTGTTTATTTTTCTATCCTTCCTCCTCTTTCTCATTCTTCTGGTTTATTGTTTACTTCTTATTACACTGTTTGGAATGCTTCTGGTGATGAGTTCAGTGTTTTTCTTATTTTGGTGACCAGCAACACTGAACTCCTATAGGCATGATTTTTGTGACAGTAGCAATATAGTCTTTGCTTTTTCACTGCCTTCAACTGAACTGCTCTGTATCTCAGTTATTACTGCTTTTAGGCAAATGAGTAGAAATGTAGGCTGACTCCGAGGGTCATGGAGATAAAGCATTGTTGAGGTGTTTTCTCTGCTAACCCACAGGTCAGGGGGCATTTCCCTACTGGGTTGGTTGGCATTCTAGGTCAGCTAGTTTCTGGGGAAGGGAATAGATGGGGCAAAGGAAGAAGGGGAAAAAGAAAGGCAGGTGTTAACAGAGATATGTCAAAACATGCTGCTGCTTTTGGGCAATTAAATTACTCTAAATCTTATGATCTTGTACTTAAAATTGGGTTACTTAAATGATAGACTAAAAGAAAAAAGTCTCATTGACAATTTAGCCAAGTGGATTTCTCGTTTTCCTGGCAAGAACAGTGTAGATATAGTATTGCCGGCTTCATTCTCTTTCACCTGCTCCCAAGTTCATGGCTACCTTGCATGATTCGAGTGAAAAGTGGACAAGTGCTGAGCTCCAGGCAAATTGAACTCCAATAAAAAAATTAAAAATAAATAAATTAATTAATTAATTAAATCTGCTGGCTGAAAATATTTTTCTTAATATACCCAGTTGCCACTAGCCTTCTCACATTTACCTGGAACTCAAACTTCTTTTAAGTGGGTAGCACTTGTTTGTTTCCTAAGAACTTTGTTGAGTTCCAGGTAAATGTGAGAAGGCTAGTGGCAACTGGGTATATTAAGAAAAATATTTTCAGCCAGCAGATTTAATTAATTATTTTTAATTTTTTTATTGGAGTTCAATTTGCCAACATATAGCATAACACCCAGTGCTCATCCCGCCAAGTGCCCCCCTCAGTGCCCATCACCCAGTCACCCCCACTCCCCACCCATCTCCCTTTCTACCACCCCTTGTTCATTTCCCAGTTAGGTGTCTCTCATGTTTTGTCACCCTCACTGATATTTTCACTCATTTTCTCTTCTTTCCCTTTATTCCCTTTCACTAATTTTTATATTCCCCAAATGAATGAGACCATATAATGTTTGTCCTTTTCCAATAGACTTATTTCACTCAGCATAATACCCTCCAGTTCCATCCATGTTGAAGCAAATGGTGGGTATTTGTCATTTCTTAATCAGCCAGCAGATTTTATAACCAATTTAACTATAGGCCTAAATTGGGTGAGATAAAATGTTCTTTTCCGTCTTTGAATAAATGTGGGTTTGTTGGTCAAGAATACCAGAGGGAGGGGCACCTGGGTGGCTCAGTGGTTGAGCATCTGTCTTAGGCTCAGGGTGTGATCCCAGGATTCAGTCCCGCATCAGGCTCCTTGCAGGGCACCTGCTTCTCCCTCTGCCTATGTCTCTGCCTAGCTCTCTGTGTCCCTCATAAATAAATAAATAAATAAAATTAAAAAAAAAAAAAAGAATACCAGAGGGAATCTCCCAAGACATAGTGTTTTTCAATTAAGATATCGTAATAGGGGGCAGCCTGGGTGGCTCTGCGGTTTAGCACCGCCTTCAGCCCAGGGTATGATCCTGGGGACCTGGGATGGAGTCCCATGTCAGGCGCCCTGCATGGAGCCTGCTTCTCCCTCTGCCTGTGTCTCTGCCTCTCTCTCACTCTATCTCTCATGAATAAATAAATAAAATCTTTAAAAAAGAAAAGATATCATAATAGGGTGAACGGTGGATCCCAAAGAGATATGTCCACATCTTGGAACTTGTGAATTTGACCTTATGTGGGAAAAGTCTTTGTAGCTATAATTAAGTTATGAATCCTGGCAAGGGAGGTGCAGAAGAAAAGTTTCTCCTAAAACTTTGGAGGGAGCGTGGTCCTGCTAACGTCAATTTCAGACTTCCAGCCTCCAGAGCTATCAGAGCATACATTTCTCTTGTTCTAAGCCACCAATGTTGTAGCGCTTTGTTATACCAGCCCTAGGAAACAAATTCAGATCTCTAAAAACACTAGAATTTTATAATGTGGAAGTCTCTTTAGGCAACAGAAATAACATTAAGCACATGGGGAGCTGGGTGAGAATCTTCCCAAGAGGTGGTGTGTGTGCTGAGTAGTGATGAGCTCTGGCCCTGGATCAGGTCTGGGTTTGGCCCTGGCTAAGTTACTCAACCACCTGACTCAGTTTCCTCAAATGGGAATTAGGCATAACAGAACTTCATTCATAAGATTTCTGGAAAGATTAAAATGTGTAAGGTATTTGCAATAATACATAGGAAGAGCTAAATGATATTAACTGTTATGGTTACTATACATTGTTTTACACACTACGTGACTACACGCTGCACACTCTATCAATACTACTAATCGTAGCCTGAGCTATGAATACCAGGTATAGGTTAACAGAATGAGCTCATTTTTTTTTTTTTTCAGAATGATCTCATCTTTAAGACAAGGCATCTGAACTTTATTCAATTAGAGGCCCTTTTAGAGATATTCTTCTTTAGTATGTTTATTCAATTCTGCTGTGGCTGTCCTAAAGGAGATAAAAAAATATCACTTCATTTTAAAGATGAGAAAACTGAAGTTCATTAACTTTTTGTACCTCGCCCATTGGCAAAAGCCAAAGACGAAACAACACGGGGACTCAGCCCCAGGATTCTCACTCCAGGTGATCTTTCTATCACTGCCATACTTGCCTCCCATGACGGTGCTTACAAACGCTAAGTATCCAATGCATGTTTTTGAATCCGTAAAATTCAGGCCTCATTATCAGTAACTTCAATGTAATACTGGAGCTTCCCAAACTATTTTGAAGTGAAGACATTTTTGCCAACCATTTCAGAACCATAAATCTCTTAAGACATTGTGACAAAGAGAAGGATTAAGAAACAATCAATTTGGAAGATAAGTCTGTTTCTTTTTGTCCCCACTCCTGCTCCTTTTCCCATTTACCACAGAGTTCATCAAAGTGGTCAGGCAATTAGTGGTATTCTAGGTTTTTTTCATTTTATTTACTTTTTCTTACTTTCTTCAAAATAAAAGAAACAGAAAGAAAATGAATGTCCTATTAAAAGCACGGATCAACCTCACTTTCGCTGCTAACGTTTTTGAAAGAGAACTGTTTTCATTTTATCATATTTCTCAGTATGTCCCATCTGGTTAATTAAATACTTATTAAAACATTTAGTGCTCTCTTGTATCAAAGGTCTTCTAGGATAAGATGCTGCTCCATTTAAATAAAAGATGAAGGATGCTGAAACAGAAGCAGCCTTTAACCAGCAGACCCATAAATAAGAAAGGAGCTGGCACTATGCAGTCCTGACCCTGGCACTTGTACTGGGCTTGGCCAGAGCTTCTTAACCTGGAGGCCAAGCACTTGGTGGTAGGTTGCATCTATAAACCTCTTGAGATGCTTGCAAATTGTGCATAAACATTTTTCTGCACACACTTCAAAGGAGCCTGTGATGTCTGTAAGCTAAGAACCGCTGGTTCAAGTAATTGCCACATTTTATTCCTTCATATCATCTTAAATGCCATTATAATATCAAGGGTATAACGTTTGTTGGTTGCTTAAGTGAGACCCAGAAGCTCCGTGTTGTTAAAGATGTCATCTTGCCATCAAAAGAGTCAGATTTCTAAAAGTGAGATTCTATGATATAATTAGAAGAATGTACCTGCCAAGGAGAGTCCAGATCTGGGTTCTTATCCTTGTGCCTCTGTGGAATGATCCTGTGGTGGGTTACTTCTCTTCTCTGGGTTGCTGTTTCTTCATCTGTGAAATAAAGATTTGAATTAACCCAAAGTTGCCTTCAAACTTTAAAACAAATCTGTTCCATGTAAAAGATTATTAAAACTCTTAAATGGATATCTCCCACAAAATTCTAGAATATATTATGAAAACAAGGTATGACAAGTTAGTCATATTTTTAAAATTGTTTTCAGAGAAGGGTACAGTTTGAAAACATGCCATTGGCTAGTGACTTCTGAATGTACGTGGAAGACTATGAGGTGCCAGTTACCATCTACAGTAGGGTTGAGGGGAGGCCTCAAGTGGGACAGAGATGGAGGCTGAGAGTCTTGCACCTCATTTCTATTAGAACAGCCAGCTTTTAATCTGTTTTATAGAGTGGGTTTTAAGTGAGATTTTGTTTGTAGAAAAATTTCTTTGATTTTAATTAGTCTTTGTTGATATCCATGGCAGGGGAGAAAAGGGAAAAAGATATTACGCTAGTCATTGTATTTAAAAATCTGTTTTGGGGACATCTGAATGGCTCTGTGGTTGAGCGGCATCTGCCTTTGGCTCAGGTCGTAATCCCAGGGTCCTGGGATCGAGTCCCACAACAGGCTCCTCATGGGGAGCCTGCTTCTCCCTCAGCTTGTGTCTCTGCCTCTCTCTGTGTGTCTCTCATGAATAAATAAATAAAATCTTTAAAAAAATATGAAAAATTGGGGGGGGGCAGGGCAAGATGGCAGAGGAGTAGGGGTCCTCAACTCACCTGTCCCCACCAACTTACCTAGATTACTTTCAAACCATCCTGAAAACCTACAAATTCGACCTGAGATTTAGAGACAACAGCTGGAACGCTACAGAGAGAAGGGTTTTCACTTCTAACAAGGTAGGAAGGTGGGGGAAAAAATGAAAAATCTGTTTTTGAAAAGGCACTGGAAACAGAAGCCCTAAGGCTTTTTCCTATTTTGTCATTTATTAGCTGTGTCACATTAGGCAAGTCAGATAGTCTTTCTGAATTCGTGTCCTCACATATAGAATGACAATAGTATCTGATTTACAGGGTACTTGTAAGAATTCAAGTGAAATGATTGCGAAAGTGCTTCATAATTGGTAAAGCATCGTAAAGTTGGGGAGTGGGTCTTTAGTGGTGAGGCTCACAGGCCTGCATTCTGTCCTGACCACCGTAGCATTTTTGTCCATCTGAATTAAGTCATAGAAATTATGCATGATCACATTTGCAGGTAAGCCCAAGTTATAGGGTGGAGTTATAAGAGACTTAGCAGATTACAGGGTTCCAGGTATGGTAAAACTTTAAGGGTTTTACCTAAATTGAAGTTTTACCTAAATTGAAGCCTTGCTTCTTCAATTCAAAAAGTTAATTGTTCAAGGGTCAGATGGGGGAAAATGTGGCCTATGATCAGTTCTAGTAAAAAAAAAAAAAAAAAAAAAAAAGACTAAAGAACTTAATTTGACTTCAAGTTCATTATGAGCCATTAATGTTGGGAAATGTTGGACAAATAAATAAGTGATCTAATTGTCTCAGTCAACTTGGGCTGTTGTAACAGAATACTACAAACTGGGTACTTATAAATAATAGTAATTTATTTCTTATAGTTCTGGAGACTAAGAAGTCCAAGACCAAGATGCCAGCCAGCATCACTATCATTCTGGTGAAGGCCCTCTTCCTGGTTAACAGCCAGCATGTTCTACTGTGTCCTCACATGGTGGAAGGGGCAAGAGATCTCTCTGGAGCCCCTCTAGAACACTAATCTCATTCATGAAGAGGCTCCATCCTCATCAACTATGTACCTCCTGAAGGCCCCCCACCTCCTAATACCATCACTTTGGGGGTTCAGATTCAACATGGTCTTGGGAGAAAACATTCAGACCACAGTGCCAGTATTCTTATATATTTATAGGAAGACTGTACCACAGACGACAGAAGGGGGCTATAGCCCTTGGCTTTGATTAGCATCCTTCTTCCAGCTGTTAAAGCAGTTTCTCCAATAGGTTAAGTATATCCAAAGGAAGCTAGAAGGAGAAAAGTCTGGAAGGTTTTCAAGGGCAATGTTAAGAGAAGATTTGAGGAGAGAAATGTACCTTGGAGGTCTTAAAAGATCTGAAAGTGGTGTTACAGGCAGTCACGCAAGTGAAGGGTTGGAATTGTTTTATTGTTTCCAGAGGCAAATCTCAGGAAAAACTTTAAATAATAAGAGCTATATAAAGGGAAAATGATTGCCTGGTTGAAGTAGTGAAATTTCCATTAGAGAAACTGTTCAAGCAGAGACTGGACCACACCTTCTCAGAGTTGCTATCAGTCAGCAGGAAGGTTTTAAGAAGAAATTACTAAGATTTCATCAAATCTGAGATCCTATTTCCACAACAGAATTCAATATCCCACTGGAGAATGATTTGCTTCATTATTATTATTATTTTTGGTTGTAATAAAAGTGTGGATTTTGAAATTGGCAAGCTGGAGCTGGCTACTCTGTGATATTCAGGATGTTGTTTAACCTCTGGGAACATCAGTTATGTTGTCAGTAACACAGTGATGATTATTTCTGTGTTGCTGTGAAGATGACACAGCACATTGGTAAAGGATTCTTAACCGTGCCTGGTCTTAGTAAGGGCTCAGAGTAACTTTTATCACAACTATTATTTGTTCCTTTTATTTTCCACATGCATTTTATTTCTTCTTAGAAGAGATTCCTTTCAGGTGATTCTACTGAATCCTTCGGAGACATATGATGTAAGTGGGTAAAATGGTGATTTCCATGAGTCTAGGAGAAAGAATCCACTCCAAAGGTCACAGGGGTACCATATCACCTCTCTTGTGTTTGCCTCAAATGTTTGTTTTCTACTAAATGGAGGAAACCTGTGCAACAACTCCTTTGTCCTAAATTATAACCTGATTTTCCTGCCTATCAAAACCAGAACTAGGCCAGCCCAATTGATTTTTTAAAATTTCGTTTAAAATTTTAGGCAATGAAACATCTTATAAAAAATTTAAGGACCAAGATCTCCCTTGTGGAGTAGAGAAAGTATCTTTTCCATAGGTTGGTCACAGGTAGGCATCTGGTCTCATTCAGAAGGTAATAAGGAACTACCTGTGAGGAGGTGCTATGATAATTCTGACCAAAGGTCTCTCACAAAAAGATTATTCAATTTGCAAGAGAAATGAAAAGGATACTAGAACACTCTTAGGTTTGGATAAGACTCAACTTCAAATAAATTCTTTTTCACTTTTCTTTCTTTTGCATCAGTGAACATTTATTAATACCTAAGGGGCATGACATTCTATGAGGCACGAGCATGTTCCAGAAGAGGGATGTCCTGGTACTTTGGCTCTCTGAAGGGGTGGTCTGGGTGTGACAGCAGAAGAGGTTATTACTGCTCCAGAAAAGTTGCTTTGGACATGCCATCCTGAACTTCTTTCTTTTTCTAGTCTGTTTAATTTTCTTGCTCAATATCCTACTTATATTAATTCCCAAATTCTCTTTTTAATCTTTTCTGAGATCTTGAACTCAAAATGATAATGTTAGCTAGGAATTCCTAATTGACACCCTTTGATCTTATAATGCAGCTGAAAGGGCAGGGATGCAATGTTTGAATAGCAAATTGTCCCCCAGATAACTGCCATTCTGTATGGGCAATAATAGCGTAGAGTACTCATCGAATGACTTATGTCCCAGAACTTTGCTAACTGCTTTATACGTATTACCTTATGTAGTTCATTTAACACTATAGTGGAGGCACTATTTCTTTTTTTTTTTTTAAAGATTGTATTTATTTATTCATGAGAAACACAGAGAGAGGCAGAGACACAGGCAGAGGGACAAGCAGGCTCCATGGAGGGAGCCCAGTGTGGGACCTGATCCCGGGTCTCTAGGATCAGGCCCTGGGCTGAAGGCGATGCTAAACTGCTGAGCCAGCCGGGCTGCCCAGGAGGCACTATTTCTATAACTGTTTTGTAAATAAGGAAGCTGAGACAATGGGAAATTTATTTATTTTTATTTTTTAAGGATTTATTTATTTGAGAGAGAGAGAGACGATGTGAGCAGGGGGAGGGCAGAGTAGGAGGGAGAGAAGTAGACTCTCCACTGAGTGTGGAGCCCAAGGCAGGGCTCGATCTCCAGACCCCATGATCATGATCTGAGCCAAAATCAAGAGCTGGACGCTCCACCAATGAAGCCACCCAGGAGCCCCTAACATGAGAAATTTAAAAGCTGACCCAAAGTCTCACAACTAATGTAGGGTACACAGCTCTTAACCACTCTGCCAGACTGCCTATCTATGCAAAGAACTTTGATCTTAACCTAACAAATCATTCATCTACCTGTCCGTCCGTCCGTCCGTCCATCCATCCATCCATCCATCCATCCATCCATCCATCCATCCAATCAAATATTCATCCAACATGTATAGAGAGGAGCACCTGGGTGGCTTAGTCAGTTAAGCGTCCACCTCGTGAGATCGAGCCCCGTGTGGGACTCCATGCTGAGCATGGAGTCTGCTTGAGATTCTCTCCCTCCCTCTGCCCCACCCTGTGCTACACACACACACACACACACACACACACACACACAAATAAATACATCTTTTAAAACAATGTACTAGAGATGTAAACTATGAATAAGACTGACATGTTCACTGGCCTCTAGCCACTTTCTAGGGAGGAGAAAGGACAGTTATGCTAGCATCCCCACACAGTGTGGTAAGGGCTATGACAGGGAAGCATAGGGTACTCTGGGGCATGGAAGGAGACTCTAACCCCATCTGTGTCAGGACAGGCAGGTCAAGAAGTTCTCACCCTCATCACTGTGTGCTTCAACTATTTTGTAGCAAAAGGCATATAATGTAACCTCTACAAAGGAAGGTCTTTGAAGCAAGGCCTTCCTCTCTACTGTTCCCCCAGTGCCTGGCACACAGTGAGCGCTCAATTAATATCTGTGGAATAAATCAATTAGAATTCTAATACTCCATAGTAACCCCATTATAACAGCGAGTCTTTTGCTTATTTCTTTTTTTTTTTTTGACTTATTTCTAACTTCACTCTGAACATGCTTAAATGCTTCTCTACTCTGTGCGTGAAATAAATGCTCTTTTTTGACTTAAAAAAAAATCAAGTCCCCAAGTCCCTGGGTGGCTCAATCGGTTAAGCACCTGCCTTCGTCTCAGGTCATGATCCAGGGTCCTGGGATCGAGCCCCGCATTGGGCCCCCCTGCTCAGCGGGGAGTCTGCTTCTCCCTCTCCCTCTGCTGCTCCCCCTTCTCATGCTCTCACTCTCTCTCTCTGTCAAATAAATAAATAAAATCTTAAAAACAAAATCAAGTCCCTTTTCCCTTTTAAGCCATTTTCTAAAAGCTCTATTCCAGGAAAGCTGCCACCCCCATTGCATTTTACTAGAACAATGTGTCTTCAGGTGTCTCTTAAAACAGGTGCCTTGAACAGAGGTTCTGGGACGGTCCAGGAAAAGTGGAGACTCTGCTCCCCCCCCCTTTTTCGAGTGCTCTGTGGGATTCCTTGCTCTGTTCTCCCTTCTCCTTTCCAAGACCTGGAAAGTCTTCTTCCTCTCAACCTCTCCCCCCTCCTCTCTCACTCTTCAAAAAGATGTTAACTTTGGGAAAGCAGTTCTTAATTATTTACCACACAGTCCTCTGGCAGACTATAGGAATCCAGGGCGAAGCAAGAGAGAGGGGCAAAAGAAAACCGAAACTCCAGGCTAATGATTTCCCTCAACAAGACTTTTTGTTATCATAAGGTGGTGTTTTATTTGGGTTATAGTTCTTTGGAGCAGGTATTAAGCTATCTCTTCCACAAGGCTAATATTTTCCTTAGCAAAACAGCAGCAAATCCGAGGTAGCAAAATACTGCTGAGGGGTAGAGGAAACCACGACTCCCAAGGGGCCAGTACTCCTCATGGTCTAGCTCAGAGACACATGGCCAGGTTTGCACACCATCTTCACATTATCTAATTACATAATTTTACTTCCTCGCTTGGTGCCACAGTTTAAAACTGTACCTCATTCCCTTCCCTGCTTGATTTTTCTCTAGAGCCCTCATCTCCTACCATACACTGTAATTCACTTATTACAATAATTTTTTTTTCAATCATTCTTTAAATGGTCGATGTCCCCCTAGAGTTTAAGCTCCTCAAGGGAGCTTATTTTATCACTCATTCAGGGCGTAGAGTTGTTCCGGCACAGGATACTTGCACGATAAATATCTCTTGGATAAATGAATTATTAATCCTGACCAAAGCAATATTAATAAATAATAACTGTGATCAAGCTTTTCTTTACATGTATTTAATTTATAATCAACTGGTTGGACATTAAACATTATTTTGTATAAATCTTCTAATTGGATAAAATAGGACAGTGAGAACTTTACAAAAGTCTTGCTGGTCAAAAGCCACCTGGAACCCATGTTCGTCAGCATGGTAAGCTCTTGTAAACATGTACATAGAAGGATAAGCCTGTGTTGATGAGCAGAGAAAATTCTGAGTTTTCCTGATGCAGGCAGGCTTACTTGAATCCCTAAAGCAAAGGGTATGGTTTGGCTCAGTGCACTCATGACCATTTCTAGCAGCAAGTTTAGGCGTTGCTTACCAGCCCCATTAAACTCAGAGACTCACTAATCTTATATTCTTATTTCTAGACAAAGCACTATCATCCAATTCTTGGTTCTTACTACAGGATTGGCAGTTTTTGGGAACACAAAACACAAAAGATGAATAGAAGAGCATATTAATTATTGGAGATCTTCTCCTGTATTTGAGACTGTCATAATCACAGGAGATGCTTTCCAGCCGTGACATATCAGTGTACCCTGAGGACCATAGTGGCTAGTCCAGCTCTTCCTTTCCCCTGACACTCCTACATATGGGGCCGATCTAGTGTAAGTGAAACTGGGCTCATCTGAGTGGCAAATTTCACTTTTGGGTGAGATTTAGGTAGCCTCCTTCTCTCACTTATTGTGGCCTCTTTCAACAACTGACCTGAAGAACTGATAAAGGACTAGAGTTATCTAGAAGTCAAAGGAACAGCTGGCCTCACTGAGCTTAAATTAACATAGTAAATTGGTGAGTCCTAAAAGATAATAAGGCACTTACAAGCCAGTTCTCCAGAAGACTACATTAATGACATTTGACTTCTTTCCTTTTTTTTTTTTTTTTTTTTTTTTTGAGAGGGAGAGAGAGCAAGTGCACATGCAGAGGGAGAGGGAGAGAGAGAATTTTAAGCAGGCTCCACACCCAGCATGAGCTGGACTTGGGGCTGGATCCTGAGATCATAACGTGAGTCGAAATCAAGAGGCTGACGCCCAACTGACTGAGCCACCCAGACGCCCCTACATTTGATTCATTTCTCAACAGAGGAAAGCCTGGGTGGGCGTGTAAACACGAGCAAATCACATAGCTGTGTGACACCTGTGCCGCTCTTAATTATTTCATATATTTCAGTGTGGCCCTTGGGGAAAAGCTTCATGTGAACCATCGGTCTGGTGGTGTATGGGGATTCATGAACTCCAAGTTCTAAATCCGTCTGTTCTTTTAATATCTTGGCTAATTTATTCTTAAGAACCAGCTTTATTGAGATATAATCCACCCATTTAAAGTACATAATTCAATGGTCTTTAGTTTACTCACAGTGATATAAACATCACCCCAACAAGACACCTCTACCCTTAACAGTCGCTCGCCTTTCCTACACAACTCCATCCTTTTTTTCTGTCCCTATAGGTTTGCCTATTTTTGATGTGTTACAAACATGGAATCATACAATATATGGTCTTCTTCCACTTGGCATGTTTTCAATGTTCATCGATGCTGCAGCAAGTACCAGTCCTTCATTCCTTTTCATTGCTGAATAATATTCCACTGTGCCATTCCATATCACATTTTATCTCTCCATTTATCAGTCAATGAGCACCTAGATTGTTTTCACTTTTTGGCTATTGTGAGTAATGCTGCTGTGAACATTTGTATACAAGTTCTTACATGGACATACGTTCTCATTCTCTCGGATGTACAGCTAGGAGTGGGATGGCTCGGTTATATGGTAACTCTATGTTCAACTTTTTGAGGAACTACTAAACTATCTCCTACAGCAACTCACTGTTTTGTATTCCCACCACCAATGTATGATGATCCCAATCTCTCTACCTCTTTTCCAACGAGTGTTATTATCTGTCTTTTTATTATGCCATTTTGGTTGGTGTGAAATGATATCTTATGCTTTTGATCTTCATTTCCTTAGTGACTACTGATAGTAAGCACTTTTTCATGTGTTGATTGACCATTTGTATGTCTTCTTTGGAGAAATGTCTCTTTGATTCCCTTGCTAACTTTTGAATGGCTTATATTTTAGTTGTAGAATTTTTCTTCATATGCCTTAAGAATGGGGGATAGTTGGAGGAAAAGCCTGAGACCTCTTGCCTGCTCCTGATTAGAAGAGAGCTTCTACATAAGATGATGGTAGCCTGCTTTTTCCAGGGTTATGCCATAGGCCCTAGGCTAGGTTCTAAGTTGAGAGGGAGCCCTGTGCTCTTGGCTGCACCCACTGGGAGTGGAGCACTATCCCCTAGCTGGAGAGGGGTGGGTATGCAGAGAGAAGTGGGTTGTGGCTCAAATGCCTCACACTCTTGCTATTCCTACTGAATTGTAGCACTGTCTTGAGTAAAGTTTTCATCATTTGTTGTATTTTGTCAGGACAATTTCCAGAGACTAACTAGTTGTTTATCTATAATTTTCACCAGTTGTTTTGCTACGGAGTGGGTTCACGGAACTCCTTATTCAACTATTCTGGAAGTTGAGTTCTATTTGGATAGTTTTTAATGAAAATGTTGTATCTTTTAAAAAACGATTTTATTTATTTATTAGAGAGAGAGAGAGAGAGAGCATGTGGGAGAGAGCATGAGCAGGTGAGGGCAGAGAGAGAAGCAGACTCCCCAGGATCATGACCTGAGCTGAAGGCAGGTGCTTAACCGCCTGAGCCACCCAGGCACCCCCCCTTTTTTGTTTTTGAAAATGTTGCATTTTGTATACGTAGTGGTAAAATAATTTATGCTGACATAGTAGATATAGAATTATGAAATGCAATTTTTATCAAAGTAAATTTTGCAAATTTATAAACAGTGGATTAAGAAAACTGATTGTAGTTGAGGTCTGTTGACTTTTAACTTTATATCCAGTCAAATTCTAGAATGCTCACACATTTGGTTTGACAAACTATTCTTAATTTATCGTTATTAAATGGTTGACTAGAAATATTTGAATAATGAGGGTGGCAGTGCATGTCATGTGAGAGCTTATTATTGCTCTAGTCATCTATGTACGAAGCCATCACAGCCATTGAAAGTTATCAAAATCATGCCTGTCTTTAAAAACACAGGAAAAATTAAACTGTGAAAATTAAGTTATTAAAACCTCATCAGTTTTATGCATTAATCTAAAAGGTTCACAGGCAAAAATGACCATATATTTTGTAATTAATTCAAAGGAACGACCACACCCACTACATCTTTTAGAAAGACAACTTTCCCAATTTCCCTGATCAATTTATCTGTAGTTTTCGGGCCAAGATTTACATTTAACAATTCTTCAAATTCTATTGAATCACGGGCTCTACTCATATATGTTAATTGCCAACCAGTTGAGTGTCACTTTAGTTGAAACAGCCCTAGAACTTCTGCTCATATCTAAAACCTTCTTCTTCCCATTCCTCATATCCCACCTCCCACCCCCATGGCAAAGTTAACTAGTCCTTTCTCCCGGGGTTAAGAAGTCTGGTGATCCCATAAGCATCTTTGGGAAAATACACACTGCTTAACAATCTCGAGAAAATGTTACAATATATTTAACTCCTTGTTGGAAATTCTTCGCTTTTGGGGCAGCTGACTTGTGTGTCCTACGGCCTCAAACAGTCGCTTCGGGGGCAAAAAGTATTATATAAGGCCCTACAACTAGGATGAACTACGAATGGAACCAAGCGCCTCCCCAAAGATGTTTCCCTGAATAGTTGCTGAACTACACAAAAGACAAATAATGAAAGTAATTCACAGAGTAATTCTCTCTCCTTTGGGCTGGGAAAGTGGCGGTAATAAAGTTTGGCTTCTGTTGAGTGGAACCTTAGTTTCTCAGACACTCAAAGGCAAATGGAAAAACCCATCCAATTCTTAAAATGTCAAAAATGCAGTTAAATAATAGGCTGATAAATTGCACTGAGGCGAGGATTAATCCACCCCCCCCACCACCACCCCCACCCCCGGCGGAGACAGGGACCGTAGCCTCCCGAAGCCGCTGGAGGTGCCAGCACAGGTTCGGGAAGATGCTTACCTCCCGCGGGCGGACGGCGCTGCGGCTTAGGTGAGGACCGAGCTTGGCTCCTCCCCGGCGGCGCGAGCTTCCCACTGCGCCGGGCGCCCCGCAGCCCCGGAGTTAGGTGTTCGGCCCCGCCCTCCGCACTGTTGCTAAAACTCCCTTCCGCCGGGCCCAGTCGGGGATTAATGATCGACCAGAGCAGAGCACTCCCACGCCAACTTGCGCGCCCCGCGCTCGCCCGGCGATTGCGCCCCGAGCCCTGCGGCCGCGCCGCTCCCCCCCTCCCGGGCCCGGCTCTACGGTCCCAACTTCCCACACGCTGCCTCGCTCAGTCCTGGGCGGCCGCGCTCGTCCTCCGAGGAAGGCAGCCCAGCGGCTCCAACATCTTCTCCGGCTTTCCTGCGGCTCGTTAGCGCGTCTGCGGGGACCGGCCTCGCGGGAGGGGGCGCTTTCCCGAGGCCGGGGGGCGGGGGGCGGGGGGCCGGGGCTCCGGGAGCCACGGAGGAGGCTCCGGCGCCGCTGTCACCTCCGGCTGCTGCAGCAAAACCCCGAGCCGCGGCGGGGACGGGGGAGGGGAGGGAGGTGTCCTCCCCCTCGCTCGGGCTGGGCGCCCCGGCTCCAGCACGGGGGCGCGTCCTCGGGCGGCGCGGGGCGCGGGGGGCGCGGGGGGCGCGGGGCGCGCGGGGGCCTCGGGGCTCCAGCCGGGGCCTGCGCCGCCGGGCGGGGGGAGCCTGCGCCCCGCATCCGTCCGTCTGCGGACTCGGGCGAGGGGGCGAAGCGGCGGCCGCGGCGCGGGACCGCGGGGTCCACCCGGCAGCGGGCTCCGGGCATCCCACTGCCTGTGGTCGTCCAGAAAAAGAAAAAAAAAAAAAAATCAAAGAAAGTGAACCCTTGTAGCGTCGGCAGCGAATTCGGGTGCCTTTGAACGTGCGGAACGCCGCCCCCCCGCCCCCCCCCCCGCCGTCCCCCCGCCCCTCCGCTGCGAGGTTCGTCGCGGAAACCCTGGGCTCCCCCGGGCGAGCACACGGAAGGACCGTGCCGGGAACTCGTGTGTGCTCCGTCACGAGAAGGGGGTTCATTCGGGCCCCGACTGCGGCAGGAGAGCCAACCCGGGAGAGAGGGCCGGGCGGCGGCCGGCGGCGCAGGCTCGCTCCGCTCCGCTCCCCGGGATCTTCCCGCGGGGGGACCCCAGGCCCGCCCCCGAGCGCCGCGGGCCCCTCCCCACCGCGGGACCATCCCCCCCGGACCCCTCCGCACCGCGGGGAGCATCCCCCCCCGGACCCCTCCCCTACCGCGGGGAGCAACCCCCCCGGACCCCTCCCCACCGCGGGGAGCATCCCCCCGGACCCCTCCCCTACCGCGGGGAGCATCCCCCCGGACCCCTCCCCTACCGCGGGGAGCATCCCCCCGGACCCCTCCCCACCGCGGGGGGCATCCCCCCGGACCCCTCCCCTACCGCGGGGAGCATCCCCCCGGACCCCTCCCCTACCGCGGGGAGCATCCCCCCCGGACCCCTCCCCTACCGCGGGGAGCATCCCCCCGGACCCCTCCCCTACCGCGGGGAGCATCCCCCCGGACCCCTCCCCTACCGCGGGGAGCATCCCCCCCGGACCCCTCCCCACCGCGGGGAGCATCCCCCCGGACCCCTCCCCTACCGCGGGGGGCATCCCCCCGGACCCCTCCCCACCGCGGGGGGCATCCCCCCGGACCCCTCCCCTACCGCGGGGAGCATCCCCCCGGACCCCTCCCCACCGCGGGGGGCATCCCCCCGGACCCCTCCCCTACCGCGGGGAGCATCCCCCCGGACCCCTCCCCACCGCGGGGAGCATCCCCCCCGGACCCCTCCCCACCGCGGGGAGCATCCCCCCGGACCCCTCCCTTACCGCGGGGAGCATCCCCCCGGACCCCTCCCCACCGCGGGGAGCATCCCCCCCGGACCCCTCCCCACCGCGGGGAGCATCCCCCCAGGCCCGCCCCCGAACGCCGCAGGCCCCTCCCCACCGCGGGGAGCATCCCCCCGCACCCCTCCCCAGGACCCCTCCGCACCGCGGGGAGCACCCAGCCCCCCCGAGGCCCGCCTCCCGAGCGCCGCGGACCCCTCCCCACCGCGGACGCGGGGCTCGATGCACCCCGCGGCTGCCGGCCGGGCGCGAGCAGGCCCCGGAGGACCCCAGCCCTGATTGCTCCGCGACTGGCGCCGCCTGCCCACGACCAGGGGGCGTCCCGCGCCCAGCGCCTCTTTGATTAATGAGCGTTTGGGCAACACCTGCCAGTCAGCACCCCCTCATCCCCCCACCCCCCATCCCCCCACCCCCCCCCCCACCCCCCCCACTTAAGGAGGAAGCACTGCACATGCTCGACCAGGGCTGACGGTGCTGAAGCGCCAATTTGAGCTGCTGGCAGGTTTCTGCTCATTTTCACAACACTTCCAGCAGGTTCCAAGCTGCGGGCGCCAGGAAGAAGAGGGCGACTTACGTTACTGGGAGGGATTTTCCCGACGCAGGAGGGAGTGAGTCCCCAAAGGAAGCTGACGGCGGTGGGGGCCAGGGCAGGGGGCACCGGGAGCCCAGCGCCCCCAGCCCAGCGCCCCGGTGGCCGGTGTCACCCGGTTGTCTTTCCCTTCTCCTGTACCGTATCTACATGTCAGCAACCACTGCTAGGATTTTCTTTTTTTAATTATTTCGTTATCACTTGGTGGTGTTCACATTCCTTATCTCGCCGCTTCTGGCAAACCTTGTAATTTTGGCACAAGGAAGACCACATCATTGAGGTGTGGCAATAGACAAGGAAATGGAAAACTCGAGAAGTGACTTGCCCAGGGTCACCAGGCCCGCTGTGAGGTAGGACCAGAACTATCGCACTAGGTTTTAGGTCTCATTCTTCATTGTCTAGTTTCCTTACTAGATCTCGACTCCCTCTCCCCCATGTGATTGTGCATTCGTGGAAGTACAGACACAGGTCTCACTTCGGCCTGCCAAGCTTGCAAAAATGGATGTGAGACTTTGCAATTGCTTCAACTGGAGGTTGGGAGAAACTAGTACATTTGGCAGAAGCATCCGGACCATTAAAAAGAATCTTAAATGACATATGTGTAATATAACCACACACATAAAAGATATGTATATCTTTTTACCTCCGAATGGAAAATATATGGTTTTTTTTCTATCTAAACATAGAACATTCTCAAAACTTAACTAGACCATGAAATAAAGATCAGCACATTTTTAAAGGCAGAATCATACAGACCATCTATCGAAGCACAATGAGGATAAAATGAACAAGAAAATTTAACAAGAAAAATTCCTTCTCATTGATACGCAACTGGAAATTTAAAAATGCCTTAAATAAAAAAAAATGCCTTAAATCTAGATTAAAGAGAAGAACAAATGAGAAACTGCAAAATCTTTAGAAACAGAAGGAAAAAAATCCCACCTAACAAAGTCAGGATAGTATATTAGAGTGGAAATCATAAATCTGAAATGTGTTTATTGAGAAGTGATATGCAAACCAAGAAACTTTGAAAAAATTACAAAAGAATTGTATAAACTAGTACAGATCACAGCAGAAATTAATGAAACGGGAAAGTAAAAATCCAGGAGAATTGATTAATGAAAGAAAAACCTTATTCATTGAAAAAAATCAAGAAACTGGCACACCTGGGTGGCTCAGCGGTTGAGCATCTGCCTTTGGCTCAGGGTATGATCCTGGGTCTGGAGATCGAGTCCCACATCGGGCTCCCTGCAAGGAGCCTGCTTCTCTCCCTCTGCCTGTGTCTCTGCCTCTCTCTCTTTCTGCGTCTCTCATGAATAAATAAATAAATAAATAAATAAATAAATAAATAAATAAATAAATAAATAAATTTTTAAAAAAATAAAAAATCAAGAAACAAAGACACAAGTAACATTAGGAAGGAAAAACGATATATAACCACAGATAAGGAGAATATTAAAAAAGAAAAAGCCTCAAATGCTGTTCATGCCCCATGAAGACGATTTTCCCCTTATGCTGATAACTACAAACTGTGAGATAAGAAATGGTTAAGACACACCACAGCTTGTGGAAAGGGGGATGAGATTTAAAGAACCAGGTGGAATTGTTTAGAATAAGATAGTATGAGAATTTGAAGTAATGCTAATTGCATCGACTGGACATTTTGAACCAGGCCTTTTGTCGTCATTGTCATGAAGCAGCTGTCGAATACCTCAAGAACACATGCTTCCTGGGGTCGAAATCTTGTAGACATGGTAAAAGTTAACAGTAACAAAAGAGCATATTCCCTTAGGTCATCTGGGAGGTTTGGGGACAAATATTACAGGGGAGGGCATGGGATCACTTTGCAAAAGCTGTACCTAATGACGCAGAAAGGTTGTTTGGAATGTAGCTGGAGTTGAGCATACCGGGAGGGAGAAGGGACGTGAGGACTCCACTTAAAATAACCAGCTGTCTTCTCCCTCTGCCTGTGTCTCTGCCTCTCTCTCTCTCTCTCTGTGTGTGACTATCATAAATAAATAAAAATTAAAAAAAAAAAAATAGGGATCCCTGGGTGGCGCAGCGGTTTAGCGCCTGCCTCTGGCCCAGGGCACGATCCTGGAGACCCGGGATCGAATCCCACATCAGGCTCCCGGTGCATGGAGCCTGCTTCTCCCTCTGCCTGTGTCTCTGCCTCTCTCTCTCTCTCTCTCTGTGTGACTATCATAAATAAATAAAAATTAAAAAAAAAAAAATAACCAGCTGTCAGTTACCAGAGCTGGTAGGCATCTGCTGAGAATGCTCTTACTCCTAGGGGAGCAAAATTCACTGTTTGAAATGTGAGTTTTCTCAAGCTCCCAGACTTAACCAGGGTGGCATGGGAGAAAGAGTTACGGACTTTGGGATAAACTAGCCCTGGGTTCAAATCCCAGCTTTTCTACTAACAGACTGTAGTCTGAGACCATTATCTAGTGCCTCTATACCTTAGTTTTCCCATCTGCGAAGTGGGAATAATACTATTGGGTTCTTCTGAAGAATGGAACGAACCACCATTTACAAAGTTCTCATATGATTCTGTCCCCCTCCTCTCTCACTTCTCCTCTTCCCTTCTTCCTCCATTCTGCCTTCTCTAAATTCCCCTCTTTCAGGAACTTCTCTTCTGTACTCTGACATTTCTTCTGTTTTGTTAGTGGGACTCTGTGTTCCTCCCCTTTCTTTCAGTGACTCAGCTACCTTCTCCGTGACTCTTTAGCAGCCAGAAATCCAAGTGTCATGACTGAGCACCTTTGGAATACTTTAGAAAGTATTTAGAAAGGCAATTGAAAATTAACTCAGCCCCTCTCTTCCAAGGTGCTCGGTAAAAGCAAAATTGCCCACCTGCCAGTTGGCCCTTCCTACCTCCCTCCCTTCCTTTCTTCCTCCCTCCCTTCCTCCCTCCCCTTCTTATCTTTTAAGTTCCTATGGGGCTATGCTCTAGCAACATGAGTGACATTCCTCCAACTCAATTTCGCAGATATGCATATGCTTAGGCTGAAGTCTTTCATTGTGGGAAGATCCTAACTAACACTTAAACATTCTCAGTTTTAATATTAGAATAAAGGTCATATTAATAATGAGAGTCCGAGTTCTAAAACCTGGAAAAGCAGTGTTTCATTAAGGAACTAACGTAACCATCCCATTAATTGTCAACAGGCATCAGATGTATCATAATTGGCACAATTCTTTCCCTTAAAAGGTACTTGTTAGCAATAAAGAGACTCCCAGAGAACAATACAGAAACCCCCAGAGCTGCTGTAAGACCAGTCACAAGAGATTTTCTGCAGCAGTTATTCTAGAGCGGCCACAAACACTGTCTTTACATACACCACCCAATGTGTATCTACAGCTATTTGGATAAAGAAGACAAGACAATGGAAAGCCAGTGAAATCAAGAGAAAAGAATAAAGTCCCAAATAACTGTATCAGCAACATCTCCCTTTATCTATCAACCTTTATTCTCTTATGTTCATTTTATTACCAGGAGGAGAAAAAGTAAGAAACCCAGTAACAGATGTGAGTATTTAAAAGCAAAAATAGAAATTTGAGACAAATTGTGTTGACTTCTTTTTGGTTTGCTTTCACAATGTGCAGATTGACTCTTATTTTTATTTTTTAAAATTGTTTTCAAAGGTTTGTTTATTTATTTGAGAGAGAGAGACAGCTTGAGCAGGGGGCGTGGTGAGGAGGAGGGACAGAGGGAGAGGGATAAGCAGATTCCCTGTGGAGCATGGAGCCAGATGGAGGGCTTGAGGTGGGGCTCAATCCCAGAACCCTGACATGAGGACCTGAGCCAAAGTCAGATTCTTAACTGACTCAGCCACACAGGCACACGCTTAAGTCTTATTTTTAAAAAACACTGATAGGTTAGTATGACTTATTTTTATGATGGCGTAAAATACTGTTGGTCTCCCAGAGTAGAACTCTTTTATAACACTCAGAATTCTAAAGGTTTGTGAGGCTGACATGTACTAGTCTTTACTGAGTCACCATCTAGCTTTGCAGCAACTCTGTACCTTTGGTTGAACCAGCTAATGTCTCCAGAACCATATCCTGTTTAAACCCAGGTACTTGGATAAATTACCGGAATATATAAATCAATTAAAGAAACCCATCTCAATTTCCTTCTGGTTAGTATAAGGAACCTCATTAGTAATTTTAGATTTATCCTTGTTTTCTCTGAATAAGTGAGTAATTCTGGTTTTGTTGTTTGTTTGTTTGTTCTGTTAAATGGAAAACATTTTTTCCCCTCCTAGTTATGTTGTTATAAAGATGAACCTGATATCCTCCATTACTATCAATTGTTGTGTTTCAGTTTTCCACTATCAACATAGAATTTTATTTTTTTCACTAATTAGAACTGTTAGGTTGAAAACCAACCAACCAACCAACCAACCAACCAGAAAAGTCATATGGCTTGGGGTCTTTGAGCTCTGGGTCAAGCTTCAAAAGAATAATAACAATGATAAAGATAATAATAATGGTGACATAACTATAATTTATTAAACTATTACTACCAAGATTTCCATCCTCATCTCTCTGTCTTGCCACAAGTTTGCAGGGTAAGAACTTTTATCTCATTTTTATAGACAGGAAACCAAGAATCAGAAAGGTTGTAACTTTTCTAAAGTGACACAACTTTAAGACTTGGATATCAAAACCTATCATTTACCCTATACTCTGTTGGCTCGCTGTAAACAACCTTTCCATGACTTCTCATATATCACATTTCTCAAAAAAAGGTGGCTGTGTTGTGCTGGTTAAGAGAAGAGATATTGGTGCGAGACCTCCCATATTTAAATCCATGATCACTTAACTTGTGAATGAGGACAACTTAAACTTCTCCAAAGCCTCAATTTCCTCATCTGCCACAAAGGATAATAAATGTATTGAGTTACTTAAATTAGTATTAAAAAAAGCACTCAGAAGTATGCCTGGCACTGAGTAAATGTCTCATAAGTGTTCTCTACTGTTGTTTTGAGAGTTCAATGAGGTTATAATGCATATAAAGCAGTTAACTAAGTCTCTGACCCTTAGAAAATGCTTAATACATCTATTTTACTTACTAAAACCTTTTATAACATATACAGTTTTAAACCAGTTTTATAGGAATGTGATTGGTCACTCCTTCCTCTCTGCTTCCCTCCATCCTTCCCAATCTCCTTTCCTATCTTCTTCCCTTTCTCCCCTTTTGTGCGAACTATGACTTACTCAACTGTGTCTTCTATGAACCACGTTTTCAGGGAAACCCATTGTTTACCCTAATGCTCCAGACCAACATAGAACATACTTTAATTAGGTGTCACATATTCAGACATAGAACCCTTCATTTCCTCATCTGTTTAAAAGACTTTTACTAAAACAGTAGTTGACAAAAAATAAGATAAAATAATTCAGGTTTTAAAAGTAGAAATTAAAAAAAATAATAATAAATAAATAAATAAAAGTAGAAATTAGCTTAAAGATAACAGCTTCCTATGTTATGGGAGAAATTGATTTGTCAGTTAAGGGTAATAATGATAGAACCCTCAATGTCTGAAATACAGATTGGTCTAAAGTGGCTGTATTAGGGGTGCCTGGGTGGCTCAGTCAGTTAAATGGCTGCCTTCGGCTCAGGTCATGATCAGTCATGATCCCAGATCCCGGAGCCCCACATGGGGAATCCTTGCTCAGTGGGGACCCTGCTTCTCCCTCTCCCACTCTCTCTGTGGTCTCTCTTTCAAATAAATAAATAAAATCTTTAAAAAGAAATACAGTGACTGTTTTAGGGTTCTCCAGAGAAACAACCAATTATGGAGAGATAGACAGGAAAAGAGAAAGAGCAGGTGGGGCAGGAGGGAGGAAGAGAGTTTGTAAGGAATTGGACCGCGTTAGTATGAAGGTCGACAAGTCTCAGATCTACAGTTAGCAAGCTGGAGACCAGGAGAGCCAATGGTGTAAATTCCAGTCCAAAAGATGATAGACTCCAGGGCAGCCCGGGTGGCTCAGCGGTTTAGCGCCGCCTTCAGCCCAGGGCGTGATCCTGGAGGCCTGGGATGGAGTCCCACGTTGGGCTCCCTGCATGGAGCCTGCTTCTCCCCTCTGCCTGTGTCTCTGCCTCTATGTCTCTCATGCATAAATAAATAAAATCTTTAAAAAAAAAAAAAGTTGATAGACTCCAGACTCAAAAAGCATTGATTTAGAGGGGTGCCTGGCTGGTTCAGTCCGTAGAGTGTGGGGTTCGTGATCTCAGGGTCATGAGGTCAAGCTCCATGTTGAGCATGCAGTCTACTTAAAATTAAAAAAAAAAAAACTATTTAAAAAATGGTTGATTTTATGATGAAAATCGTAAATGAAAATGAAATGATTCTGGAATTAGGTGAAAATATTCTGGAATTAGACAGTGGTGATGGTTGCACAACTCTGTGAATATACTAAAAACCACTGAACTGCATTTTATAAATGAGCAAGTTGCACGGTATGTGAATTATATCTCAATAATGCTGTTTTTTAAAAATGATAGGTTAAAGAGTATGACAGCCATTTTAAAAATAAAATGATGGAGATCAATATAAACTTTTGGTTGCTATTTACGGTAAGATTCTGTTTTGATTTACACGGGCAATGGCATGCTGTGACCAGCCTGATCTTAAAAAGTCTAGTCTTTCTGGAAAGAATTTCTCAGGTGATTATTATGTGGTTTGTGAGATGCTTCACCAAATTCCCCCGATGCCTCCCATAAAGCTATCATATAAATTTAAAATATAGGTCACTAGGTCACTAGATCAAATATTGAAGGCTGGGACAGACTGCCCAAAAAACGGACCCTGGATTCTTTCTAGTTGCCATTATGTTTCCATGAGCTTCTTTTCCCGTTGTTGTTTACGCTTGACATATGATTTTTCTTGTTGCCTTTTTCTTATTTTCACTATGGGTTGGTTTGTTCTTGTTATCCTTAACAGCAACCCTGACCCCAAAGTTAAATATGATGGTGACTAAAATAATACCTTTACAACGAATGCCAAATTCACAGAAAAATGTCACAATGCTAGAGTGGCTATGAATTTTCATAGTATATAAAAGTCAGGGGAAGATGTTTTGTTGAAGAAAGGTGACAATTAACTCAGTGAGGAATGGGCAATGATGGGCTGGAGTTCTCCCTTTCTCATTACACAGGTATTAATTATAGCCGAAGAATCTTACTCCAACTAATTAAGGATAAGAAAAGGAGTCAGAGAAGGCTGTTGCTAAATCAAAAGCCAAAAAAAAAAAAAAATAGCAGTCAATCCCTTAGCAAAAGACAGGTAAAGTAAATTTGTTCTAGGCAGAGATTTAGTTACATGTCAAAATCCAAAGTAAAATGGTTGGATCATTAAAAAACGTTGGCCACTGCGATGATGAATTGTATGTGTCAATTTGATTGGGCCATAGGGTCCCCAGAAATTTGTTCAAACATTATGAATGTGTCTAGGAGAGTGTTTCTACATGAGATTAATATTAGAATCTGTAGACTGAGTAAAGCAGATTGTCCTCCCCAGTGGGGGTAGGCCTCATCCAGTCAGTTGAAGACCCAAATAGAGCAAAATGGCTAAATAAGACATAACTCCTCCCAACTGACCTAAATGTGAAAGTTAACTAATGGTGGTATTTGGGTGGCTCAGTCGGTTAAGCATCTGCCTTTGGCTCAGGTCATGATCTCAGGGTCCTAGGATGGAGCCCTGCATCTGGCTCCTGCTCAGTGGAGAGTCTGCTTCTCCTTCTCCCTCTGCTTGCCGCTCCCCCTGCTTGTGCTCTCTCTCAATCTGTCAAATAAATAAATACAATCATTAAAAAAGAGAGAGAAAAGTTTAGAAAGTTAACTAATGGATAACATATGAAGGCCAAGAAGGTTAACTGGCAAGGCCAAAGATACTCAGTCCACATCAAATATAAAATGAGAGCACAATTCAACAATTCCCTTACTGTTATATTAGTTCTGAAAGCTTATAAGCCAACATGGAGAAGATCAGAGGGAAAGGAGGATGGCACATTGTGATTTTTATTGAATTACATTAACGTATATTGTCATATTACCAGCTCTTTTAGGGCTAAAAGAAGGGTTTCACTCGGAAGATGAATTTCGTTTTTGAGCTTCTAAATTAGAAAAGTGAGAAAAGACTTATGGTTATCTCCATGTCACATTTCAGTGACTCATTGATGTGAATGTGCAAGACTCTTGACTTAATAAAAGTTAAAGTTTGACTACTAGAGATGGAGTTAAACATATAGCAAATCTTCTAGACTGTCTCTTCTACTTGTGTTTCAGAGGTAGGGGGAAGACATTGTCAAGGTGAGGCAAACAGATGAACCAAGAGGAGAGTGCTGGACCTGGCTAGATACTACTAATTACAGAACTCTCATTAGAAAGGGGAGGGGTATCTGTGTGGCTCCTCAGTTAGGCATCTGCCCTGGGCTGGGCTAATGATCCCAGGGTCCTGGGGAGTGGGGAGTCTGCTTCTCCTTCTCCCACTTCCCCTGCTCATGCTCTCTCTCTCAAATTAAAAAAAGAAAGAAAGAGAAAAAGAAAGGAAGGAAGGAAGCCAACAAGCAAGCAAGCAAGCAAGCCAGCTGAGAGTTTTGATGATGGAAAGAGGAGGTGTATTAAGGGAATGCCTGTCAGGGGCCCCTGGGTGGCTCAGTTGGTTAAACATCCCACTCTTGATCCTGGCTCAGGTCTTGATTTCACGGTCATGAGTTTGAGCCCTGCATTGGGCTCCATGTTGAGTGTGGAGCCTACTTTTTTTTTTTTTTTTTTTGAAGCCTACTTAAAATAAGTAAAAGCAATGCCTGTCATCAAAGGTAACAGACATTGTGGCCTGTGGAACTGCCATGATTGACTGATGCCTTTCAGGTCTGACCTTGATGAATGATGATGGCTGCCTGGATGCAAGAGGAAGAAATTTTCAATTGCAAATGGTTAAGAAAGAAATGATCTAGTCTCCAGGAAGTATTCCCCAAGGAAGCCAGGCTAAAATCTATGATTTCTTCTCTGTAGGAAAACATAAGTAGAAGGACATGGGAGTGAAACACAAAAGAACTTGCGGAGGAAGATGCATGCTGACCTGCTCTTGGCCACATAGTTATTATCTCATCAATTGTTTGAGAGTCTAACCAATGGAATAAAGGAGAGGGAAACATTTTAATGAATGCCACAAAATAGACCCTGGGCATATGTGGGTATAACATTGGTTTTTTTTTTTTTTTTTTTTAAAGATTTTATTTATTTGAGAGTGAGAATGAGAGAGATCATAGAGGGAGAGGAAGAGGGAGAAGAAGACTCGCTGCTAAGCGTGGAGCTTGATGAGGGGCTTGATTCTAGGACCCTGGGATCATGACCTGAGCTGAAGGCAGATGCTTAACTAATGAGTCCCCCAGATGTCCCTGGGTGTACTTTTTTTCTTTTTTAAAGATTTTATTTATTTATTCATGAGAGACACACAGAAAGAGAAGCAGAGACACAGGCAGAGGGAGAAGCAGGCTCCCTGTGGGGATCCCCATGTGGGACTCCATCCCAGGACCTGGGATGCCCTGAGCCAAAGGCAGATGCTCAATCACTGAGCCACCCAGGTGCCCTTGGGTGTGATAACATTTTTAAGCCACTCTATTCAAATTATCTTAGAGGTCCATAAAATTTGTGTGTTTGCTGAGCCACACAGGCTTGAATCCTGAATTTGCAGTTGGAATGAGAGAGCATGTTCCTAAGTTAGGAAGTAACCTACCTCGTGAGTGGGATGTAATCTTTAAGAAGTTATTTTATTTTGCTTTCGCTATTAATTTGCCATAAGCTCTGGTAAAAACCACTAGGAGGTAACATGAATATTTGCAGTAAAATATTTGCATTCTTTGCATTTTATTTCACATTATCCCTGTCTTTTATTAACCTAGATAATAGAGTTTATTCGGAGGAGATAGAGCAGTTCCACATTTCTAGTTAGGAATCTCTTAGATATGGCAAATATCTAAGTAAATATCCAGGTTTACTGGAGGAGAATATTAAAGGAAAACTGGAAGAGTTTATTTTTTCATCTTAGTTTCAAGGGGGCTTACGGGTTTCTTAAAAAGAGAAGAACTGGATTACGGTTGTTGCTAAGGAAAATTGAGAGACAGTTTTGAATAATAGGTTACCGAGGCATTCCCCTCCAAGTGTTGTGTGAATGAATAATATGGGATCAATCCCAGGTTATAAGGGTGAAGTTATTTCTACTGCAGTCGCTGTTGGGATGCAGCACAATTTCACGGAGGGTTGACTCCCAAATCTCTTTGACGGGTCTTTGGAAACGACAAACTCAAACTTAAGTCCTTCTAAGAACTAAGGATATTTTGAGTCCCAGGAGAAGAGAGCCAGACTTAGGCTCATGGCACTGAGCAACCAGAGACCTGATTTGGGAGAAGCACATGCAGAACTGTGAGTTCAGGGTCGGACCTGACAGTAGTAACTCGGAAGCTGCAAGGACTCTTGGAGCACAGATCGTTGTTCCTTGATGTTTATAGGCTGGACAAGTTATTTCAGTTTGGCAATATATCAACATTTGTGTCCTCCCTTTTGAGGCATTTGGCTCAGAGGCTGTCCCTTAAGTTTAGGGCAAGAAGATATTATCCTTTCTGCCAAGCAGCCTTTTCTCCTCCCAGGCATTTGAGGGATTAAACAAATGAATAATGCTAAAACCCTCCTTCTGATTTTGAAATCAATAGTAGCCAAGGACAGAGCAATTAAGAGGTGGATCAATAGCTGAAACGGAATGAACACTAGGAATTTCCCTGGACTGTAAAAAAATGTCTTATATTAAGACAAACTCTTTTTCTCTTTTAAAATGTTTTTTCTTTTCTTTCTGCTTCAGGTTTTCATTCTTTACACTGAAACAACACAATGGTTTGAGTCACTGTATCTCAGCTATGGTATGTTTTATTTGTCCCAAATCTTCTTTACTGGAATTTCCTCCCCTTTTTTGGTGACTTTTATTTTTATTTCTAAAGCAATGATGAGCTTTTACAAGAGGTCAGGGATTCCTAGATACATATCCTCCTGCGGTGTGTACTCCTTCTCCAGATCGGCAGAAATCATGCTTTTCCTGATTTCGTCTTAACATGATCTTTCAGGGAGGCATAGAAAGTGGTTTTCTGGATTTAGCAGATTTCAAGACGATTTTAGTAATTATGAACCTTGACGTTTTAAATAAGACTGGAGCTCATTTAAAAAAAAACTGAGGCATTCTTAAGGGAGCACTATAAAAATTTCCAATCAAGGACTATGTAATTGGAGACTCCAATTCTGTACATGGCCACTAAGGGAGAGAGGGAGGGAGGACAATGAGGATGGGGTGTCGCAGAGATGGGGGGGGGGGGAGGCGCACACCACAGATGTCCCCTAGAATGAAAAGAGAAGGAAGGTGGCTCAGGTTTTTAACCTGTACCCCTTGCAAAGGACGGAATCCACACCTTCCCAGTATCCTTTTAAAAATATCACTTTTGCAGCCCTAAAAGATTGACTTGCTGTTGTTGTTGTTGTTCATGAGGAAATTATCAATGTCCCTGGAAATGCATGTCCTCTCCGGTGATATCAAATAGTATTCTTGGGGATCCCTGGATGGCTCAGCGGTTAAGCATCTGCCTTTGGCCCAGGGTGTAGTCCTGGAGTCCCAGGATTGAGTTCCACATCCGGCTCCCTGCATGGAGCTTGCTTCTCTCCCTGCCTGTGTCTCTGCCTCTCTCTGTCTGTGTCTCTCCTGAATAAATAAATAAAAACTTTAAAAAAAAATTCTTAAAAAAATAGTATTCCCGACTTGACTGGGAAATATCTCTCCTACTCTTATTTACTAAAGCTAATGTTTCTTTTCACCAAGGCTAATCATTTGACACATCTAAGGTGTTAGAAATTTACTTTTCAACTTAGCTGTTGGATCACTTAATTTAAATTTGACACAGAAGTTGCCTGAGTGGCTTACTGTCGGTGGCTATCTGGATATCTAGATTACCTGGCAAGCTGAAAGTTAGAGCCTATTGATATGATGAGTAAGATGACGTTTGTAAAAGGATTTCCCATTGCCTTGCACACAGCAGGTACTCAGTGGTTATTAGTTTTCTTCCTTAATAGTGAAGTTTAGGAAAGATTTTTTTTTTAAGGTTTTATTTATCTACTTGAGAGAATGAAAAAGTAAGCAGGGGGAGGGACAGAGTGAGAGGGAGAGAGAGAATCTCAAGCAGATGCCCTGCTGAGCTCAGAGCCCAATGCAGGGCTCCATCTCAATACCCTAAGATCATGACCTGAGCCAAAATCAAGAGTCGGGTGCTTAACTGACTGAGCCACCCAGGAGTCCCTATGAAAGATCTTTTTTTAAGTATCAAAATTACAACTTAGGACTAAATGAGTTAATAAAAGCTCCAGTTTTCTTTCTGAGTAGGTTTCATGTTCATAGGTACAGAAAGCCTTGCTAGGATCCAGTTAAAATGAAAAAAAAATTTAAATTTCACAACACTAATATTTAATTTGTTTCATATTTGCATTTATGGCTTAACACACTCTAAGTTTCCTCTGACTATATTAGCTCGTCTCTTTGGTATCACTAGCTGGTATTTTAGGTATGAAATACAATTTCTTCTGATATGAAGCCAAAACTTGTCTTTGCAGCCTTGTGGGAACAAGTCATTTAGGGTTATTCTGGAAAGTTACAAATATCATTACAGCTATGAATGCCTATGATGGTCTCATTCATTCATTAATTTATCCAGTGAACATTTAGGGAGCACCTAAGTCCGGCAGTGCCCACTCTGGCCTACTACGATGGTAACAAACACAGGGTGACTTCCTCCCTTCGTGGAGCTTTTAATTTTTGTGCTGGGAAATTAGTTGAGCAGTCTGGCCTCCCTCCCAAGGGTCGTTTAGATACCATAGTTTTGAAGGATTTATTTTATAAACAGCAATCATATTGTGTGACTAGGTCAGGGATCCAGGTAAAGTTACTCTGCAAATTACTCTGGTAGATCTGTCTTCATCTTTTTGAAGACTATGGTATTTACATCTCCTAAGAATATTGCAGGAAAGTTTCTTGCAATATAGGCTGATGGGAAGTGAAGCCCAAAGATTTCTAAGGCCTCTTCCCTATCTAGGATTTGGTGACATGGACAAACCAAGGGAGGGATCTCTCCAAAATGACCACAGAAAAACACAGAAACCCCCTTAAAAGGTTTTCTGCTTGACTCTGTGTAACCATAGTGAGATCTAATGATCCGGCGGGGGTGGGTTATATCTATTGCATTATTGACCCTTACTCATCTTTTATCATTCTGTGCAAAGAAAGTCCAGAGACTAACAGAAAAGCATTATGGAGCTTTATTGATCTCTGCTTCTGACTGTGAACTGGAGCTAGAGACTTGTTAAGCTAAATGAGCTCAGCTGAGACTCAGGTTGCCGGGTTGCCGGTGTTTATGCAGAACCTTAACATTAGCTTCTGTGTCTGCAGGGCTTTTTTTTTTTTTTTTTTCATCTTCCTGACCAGGTATAAACATTGTTCTTTGACAGTTTTAGGCTGAGTATTTTTGTTGTTCAGGAAAAAAAAAAATTAAGTATACCCTCTTATTTTTTAGTGAAATATAAAAATTTCTTTTGCTTTTGATTCAGAAGTATGTATGTTTAGAATGTATTAGTTACAAAATGTTTTTCAGGGTGACATTTTGGTAGCCCTTCCTCATTGTTGGTAAGTAAAATTGTGACTTCCTGCTTTGCTGAGTGGGCAGTGTTAATGTCACTTGCGTGTCCCCTAGGGTTGGAGATAGTTAAACAGAGTCTCCTTAGCAATGGATATTATAGGACAGTGGTTCTCCAAGTGGTCTTCAGGCCAGCAGAGTAGCCTCACCTGGGGACTTGTTCGAACCTCCCCTTGCTCCAGGTGGTTGTGATGCAGGCTAACATTTGGGAACCCTGTGATAGGAATGAGCCTGAGATCCCTATTTCTAGACGAGGAGGAGGGTGGAGAGTGTCAGAAACTCTGGAGTTTCTTGTCCAGCTCACAATCTCTCCTCCCCTTCTGATACTCTTCCTTCTACTCCCCTTACTGCACAGTGAGCCATTACTCTGAGAGTCTGAACACACCTTTTGGAGGAGTAGGGGTGAATCATTAGATGGATAAATGAAATTTTCCAAGAGATGGTCAGTTTTGATAAGCTTTTGAGGATACTTGTTAATAAAGATTTGTAAAATTCTGTTGTCATTGCATCTACTATAGAAATACTGATAGCGCCAACTACTCTTACGAGTTGGACAGAAATAGGAGATGTCCAATTGTTTCACAATCTAGGACTAGCATCTGGTTGCAGATTGTTCCTAGGGACCTTGAAAAATTATCTACTCTTCTCCAAAAAAAGTTTTAATTTCACTGTATTATGCCTTGCACTTTGGGTTTCTCAGAGGTAAGCCACCCTTTACCTGGCATTGGAAAAAGATCATTCGGTGACTGGGATGATCATGTGGCCTTTGTCAGGCTGCCTGGGCACAAATCCTGGCTTTGCTACTTGCTACATATATGACCTTGGGGAAATTCCTTTTTTTCTCATGGCCATTTTTTTTCAATTTGTAAAACCAAGCTGCTAATAATATGTACCTCTTACTAAGTTTTAAGCATTTAGTGAGTTAATACATGTTAAATTCCTGACGCGTAATAAATGTTCAATAAATATTAGTGATCACTATTATGACTGTTCTGTAATGATATAAAATTACCGACAACTGTGAAGGTAACGAATTAGAACAGTAGGTGAGACTGGACTAAACCTATAATCTGTCACAATAGAACCAATGAGTTAGACACACATTAGTTTGACTTCTTGTTATGTATCATTCGGCCAGTAACTTAGCTGCTCCTGAGCCTCTATTTTTCTAGCTGTGAAATGGAGATAATGCTGTTCACTGTGCAGAGCTGTTGTGAGCAGAAACAACATTTTGAAAGAGGCTGGTGTACTCAATACAAATGGCTATTATTATTATTATTTTTAAAGATTTTATTTATTTATTCATGAGAGACACAGACTGAGAGAGAGAGGCAGATACAGGCAGAGGGAGAGGCAGGCTCCATGCAGGGAGCCCAATGCAGGACTCAATCCCAGATCCCGGGATCACGACCTGATCGAAAGGTAAGCACTCAACCACTGAGCCACCCAGGGATCCCCCAAATGGCTATTATTCTTTTTATTGCTGCTTGCTATCTTGGCTAGTTTGTTTGTTTGTTTATTTATTTATTTATCTATCTATTTATCTATTTTTAAAGATTTTATTTATTTATTCATGAGAGATACACAGAGAGAGAAAGAGAGAGAGAGGCAGAGGGAAAAGCAGGCTCCATGCAGGGAGCCCGACGTGGGACTCGATCCCAGGACTCCAGGATCATGACCTGAGCCAAAGGCAGGCGCTCAACTGCTGAGCCACCCAGGCGTCCCTTAGCTAAATTTTAAATAGCAACTTCCCCTTCCTATGGAAATCTAGGAGTCTGATTTAGAGGAAATGTGTGTATGCTGTGGAATGGCCCATATGCCACTTTGCTATTAGAATATGAATCATTATTTCTAAACTTAGTGTTCCTTTCCTTGTCTGCTATTTGCTTCTCTCAGAAATCCCTATGTTCAGATCCAATCATAAACTTTGGATATTAAAAGAAGGCAACCTCAGTGAAGTGCATTTTTGGTGGGAGCTATCACATTTGCCATATCTCACTTGTATGAGGGATGAGGTTGTCTGACCAAGAAGTGACAGGAGGACCATGCCACTTTTTAAATGTTATTATCCTTTTTATTGAGGCACAACTGACATATGGTGAAATGCATAGGTCTTAAGTGTGCGTTCTGGGAGTCTTAACAAACATATGCGCTTCCTTCAAGGCATAGAACATTTCCATCACCCCAGAAAGTCTCCTCATGCCCCTTCTCAGTCACTTCCTCCCACCCCAGCCCCATGCAACCACTATCCTGATTTCTATCATCACTGCTTAGCTTTCCTTGCTAGAAAACTTCATATAAATTGGCTCTGTCTCTTTTCCCTTAGTGTAATGCTTTTGAGAGTCATCTGTGTTGTTGCACGTATCAGTAATTTGTTCCTTTTTGTTAATGAGTAATGTTCTATCGTGTGGCTGCACCACAGAGTGTTTACAACTTTCTTATTGAGGGACCCCTGTGCTATCTCCATTGCTTGTTCTGATTCCCAGGATATTGATGTTGGGTAAGCAGAAGGTTTACCATCTCCATTTTCCAGATTAGGAAGTTGGGGCTCAGAGATGTGAGGCACATGTTTTCACTGCTGGCAAGTGATGATTCCAGGCAGAAAGCCTGGTCTTCTGGTGCCAGGGCCTCTACTTCCATTTATTTATTTATTTATTTATTTATTTATTTATTTATTTATTTATGTATGTATGTATGTATTTATTTATGCTTCAGCAAAATTCTTTTTCATTTTCTTTTTATTTTTTATTGGAGTTCAATTTGCCAACATATAGCATAACACCTAGTGCTCCTCCCTCCAAGTGCCCCCCTCAGTGCCCATCACCCAGTCACCTCAACCACCTGCCCACCTCCCCTTCCACTACCCCTTATTCATTTCCCAGAGTTAGGTGTCTCTCATGTTTTGTCACCCTCACTGATATTTTCATTCATTTTCTCTCCTTTCCCTTTATTCCCTTTCACTAATTTTTATATCCCCCAAATGAATGAGACCATATAATGTTTGTCCTTTTCCAATTGACTTATTTCACTCAGCACAATACCCTCCATGTCCCCCACGTCGAAGCAAATAGTGGGTATTTGTCATTTCTAATGGCTGAGGAATATTCCATTGTATACATAGACCACATCTTCTTTATCCATTCTTCTTTCAATGGACACCGAGGCTCCTTGCACAGTTTGGCTATTGTGGACATTGCTGCTAGAAACATCGGGGTGCAGGTGTCCCGGCGTTTCACTGCATCTGTATCTTTGGGGTAAATCCCCAGCAGTGCAATTGCTGGGTCGTAGGGCAGGTCTATTTTTAACTCTTCGAGGAATCTCCACACAGTTTTCCAGAGTGGCTGCACCAGTTCACATTCCCACCAACAGTGCAAGAGGGTTCCCCTTTCTCCACATCCTCTCCAACATTTGTGGTTCCCTGTCGTGTTAATTTTCCCCATTTTCACTGGTGTGAGGTGGTATCTCATTGTGTTTTTGATCTGTATTTCCCTGATGGCAAGTGATGCGGAGCATTTCCTCATGTGCGTGTTGGCCATGTCTATGTCTTCCTCTGTGAGATTTCTGTTCATGTCTTTTGCCCATTTCGTGATTGGATTGTTTGTTTCTTTGCTGTTGAGTTTAATAAGTTCTTTATAGATCTTGGATACTAGGCCTTTATCTGATACATCATTTGCAAATATCTTCTCCCATTCTGTAGGTTTGTTGACTGTTTTCTTTTGCTGTGCAAAAGCTTCTTATCTTGATGAAGTCCCAATTCATTTTTGCTTTTGTTTCTCTTGCCTTCATGGATGTATCTTGCAAGAAGTTACTGTGGCCAAGTTCAAAAAGGGTAGTTCAAAAAGGGTGTTGCCTGTGTTCTCCTCTAGGATTTTGATGGAATCTTGTCTCACATTTAGATCTTTCATCCATTTTGAGTTTATCTTTGTGTATTCCTTCCCATTTTCTAAGGCCAGTTTGCTTTGATCTGACCCTGACTCATATTTGATGGAGAAAGACTCAAACATCAAAATTCAGGAATTTAGCCCAGTCCGGGGTAGTCCTTGGCCAAGCTTTAGTTTCTCAGGTGCAGTGGATGGATTTCTGAGGCTGGCCCAAGACATGACCCAGAGCAGGGGGTCTGGATGAGTTAGCCTATAGATCCACAGATGTCCTGAAGATGCTCCAGGAGAGCAGCTTTGCCATCCACGGTACAAAGGGGAAGAAGGATGGATGCAGAGTAGAACAGGCCTCTGTTCTCTTCTCGCTCGGCTGCATGCTAGCTGGGGGTGCTTGGGCAACTCAACATCTGAGTCTGTTTCTGTCTATAAGAGACATAATTTAATGCTTTTTTTCCTAGTCCTGATGAAGAGGTTTCTGACATGGGACCTGCCCTTCCTGTACCCCATCCGGGGTGGGCTTGGGAGAGCATTACAATGTGCTATTGACCTTGCTGTGGGGTTCCCACTGTGTGGAAGAGCTAACCCTCCCTTTTATCTTGAAGACAGTAATTCATTATTTATAGACTCTGAACAGAGATGGGACGTTTACTTGTTGTTAGTAAAGTCCTCACAAAAATAAATCAAAGGAGGGGAGTGTGTGGGTGGCTCAGTGGTTGAGCATCTGCCTTCAGCTCAGAGTGTGATCCTGGGGTCCTGGGATCGAGTCCCACATCGGGCTCCCTGTAGGAAGCCTGCTTCTCCCTCTGCCTGTGTCTCTGCCTCTCTCTCTGTGTGTCTCATGAATAAATAAATAAAATCTTAAGAAAAAAAATAAATCAAAGGAGGCAAAAGAGGGACTCATTCGCTAAGAGGGCTGGGAAAAGGAAGAAAGCTAAATGTGTCCTTTGAAGACATCCTTGTCATCCCTTCTCAAGAAAAATGCGAACATCTTCAGAAGGAAGCCCCCTTTGTTAGGGATGCTGATAAGGCCTTATGGTAAAGGAGGCCTGTAGGAAAAACAGGAGAAAACGTTTTTTTTAATTTTTTTAAATTATTTTTTGAGAAAACGCTTTAGATCAGGCTTCCATCACCCCATTCCCACCGCATTATGGATTTAGTAATGTCTCTGAAACATTTAGTAATGTTTCAGTTTCTCTACCAGAAAAAACCAACAACACCACCACCATTCTTTATCACACACTTCAGGATTTTTTTTTTAATATTTTATTTATTTATGACAGATACAGAGAGAGAGAGAGAGGCAGAGACACAGGCAGAGGGAGAAGCAGGCTCCATGCACCAGGAGCCCGATGTGGGATTCGATCCCGGGTCTCCAGGATCACACCCTGGGCCAAAGGCAGGCACCAAACCGCTGCGCCACCCAGGGATCCCCACACTTCAGGATTTGATTTGAAATCTGGATTTTGAGGAGCTCAGGTTGTTTTTTTTTTTTTTTTTTTTAAGATTTTTATTTATTCATGAGAGACAGAGAGAGAGGCAGAGACACAGGCAGAGGGAGAAGCAGGCTCCATGCAGGGAGCCAGATGTGGGACTCGATCCCAGGTCTCCAGGATCATGCCCTGGGCTGAAGGCGGCACTAAACCACTGAGCCACCCGGGCTGCCCCGAGGAGCTCAGTTTTCTAATAATTTACATGCATGCAAAGATTTTGGTAAAAAAAAAAAAAAAAAAGTACTTCTGTAGATACTATGTAATATAAGGTTAAGTAGGCTTCCAAGAAAACCTTACAATCTATAAAATTGCTATGTGGATGACCTAATAGTGGGATACATTAAACTAGCGAAAATGGGGACAAGTCTTAGAAGAATCTGCAGTTGGATGATTAGCTTAGTAAGAGCTTTTTTTTAATTTAGATTTTTATTTATTTGAGGGAGAAGTAGGCTCCCCTGCTGAGCGGGAAGCCTGATGTAGGGGTCAATCCCAGGACCCTAGAATTGTGATCTGTGCCAAAAGCAATCGCTCAACCATCTGAGCCACCCACGCACCTGGTTAGTAAGGGCTTCTAAGGCAATTTTCAACCAGTGCATGACATTAGTGAGCTTTTTCTCAAGCAGGGTTGAAAACAGCTGATGTCAAGTGATTCAACAGTACTTGCAGCCCTGCAGAACAGCCCTGCTTTGCAGCTTTTCCCTTTCCTGGGTCCCCCGGTATTTCCAAGGGAAGGAGAGACTTTTTAAGGACTCTGTGCTTGTGTTTGGGGAGGAAAAACAATCCTAAAGTCTGGAAATCGGAGTGCTTGCCAAGTATTTATGCAGGAAATGAAACGATAGGCTTCATTTATGGCTTTCCATAATTGGCATTGAAACACCATCGCTCTGCTGGCTCAGCTTTTTAATGTAGCAGATCCCTCGAGTGTAGGAGGAAGAAAGAGTGGATATGCCTCTAACCATGGAGTGTCTTTGTTAATGAAGGATACTTGAGGGGGAAGAGATGACCAGAAGACAAAGATGAATAAAATAAAAGGAATAAGCCTAAACTAGAGAAAAAGATGTCCTATGCACAGCGGATGTTTATGTAGCAATTGTTTCGTTTGGGCACTTTGTTGGAGAATATTTTCTTTTAGGACTTACACTAATTTATGTATTACTCTCAAGTGCATTGCATAATTTCCATATTTATTTATATGCCTGTCTCTCTTAGAAGCATAGAGAGAACGACGCTTTGAATTTCAGGAGACAACAGGACATGTGATTTTAGCCACTTATTTAAAAATTAACATTTATTGAGTGGTTTTATGTGTCAGGCACTGGAATAATCACTTTTATATATAATACTTTATTTGATTCACATAACTATCATATGAGATATATGGTATCTCATTCATATATTATGAGTATAATTATTATTTGTATTATGTTACAGATAAGGAAACCCAAGGGAAGACGCTGCCAAGTTTAGACAACTGTAAGTAGCAATGGCTATATATTATATGGAGTTTCTTGACTGTGGAGGTCCTGACTCATCCCTCTTGGATCTTCCGCCCTCAGCTCGGCGTCCATAATATAATATTTATTGAATGATTTACAGAACCCACATGTTTTTAAAGTGACTTTTGCAAAACTACCAGTGTCCTTAGATCTTTTTTCCCCTCCATGCACATAATCAAGAGATGGGGCTTATAAAGGAAACATGTGGAATCTCTTTTGGAAATGTTAGCTTTGAGATGCCAATCAGACACCCAAATGTGGATGTTAATTACATAATTGTATTTATGGAAACCAACAAAGGAAAAAAGAGACACATAAAAAAACCAGACTCTTAAATACAGAGAACTGGTGGTTGCCTGAGGGGAGGTGGCGATGGGGGATGTGGGAAATAGGTGAAGGGGATTAAGAGTACTATTACTGTAAGGAGCACTGAGAAATGTATAGACTTGTTGAATCATTATGTTGTACACCTGAAACCAATATAACACTATGTTAATTATGCTTGAATTTTTAAAAATATATTTATGGGAACAGAGCTTAGAGGAGAAGTCAGGGCTGGAGATAAAAATAAGATTGTCATGAATAGATAGCATTTAAAAGCATGGGGTAGAAGAGATCTACGGTGGGTGTGGGGGCGGGTGGGAGCAGAACGTTGGAAAAAAAGAAGGCTGAGGACCTAGCCCTGGGCTTCCATGGTTGGCAACTGGATGAGAAGAAGGAAAAGGGGGTTGGAATAGGAAAATAAGGAGTAAGGAGCCTCAGATGCCAAGAGAAAAAAGTGAATTCTAAAGATAAGTCTAGACATATGAGTCTAGACAGACAGTCCCAAGTCAAGTTGGATGGAGACAAAGAATGGCCATTGGGTTTGGTGTGGCTGAAGGTCCTTGACAAGACTTGTTCTTTTTTTTTTTTTTTTTTTAAGATTTTACGTATTTATTCATGAGAGACAACAAGAGAGAGAGGCAGATGCAGGACTCGATCTTGGGACTCCAGGATCACACCCTGGGCTGAAGGCAGGCACCAAACTGCCAAGCCACCCAGGGATCCCCGACAAGACTTGTTTCTCAAGTGAAGTGGGGATGAAAGATGATTAGAGGGGTGGGCGAGAGAGTAGAAAGTGAAAACGTTAGAGTTTTGCTGTAAAGAGAGTCTTGAGGAATGAGGCAGGAGCTGAATGGGGTCATAGGGTCAGGGGAGAGTTGGGTTCTTTAAGTAGATGATAGTATTTGTATTTTATACTCAAGGGAATGATCCAGTGAGGGAGAAACCGAAGATGCTGGGGAGAGAAGGGAGAATGGCTGGGTGGTGTCCTTGAGGAGGCAGAGGAGAGGGAAGCTGAGCTCACCCTTCCATGGTGGAGCAGGGTGGACACTTCTCCCACCTTCTAGCAGGGGAGGTAGGGGGTGGGGTGCTGATGATAAATATTCCTCCTTTATTTTGTTTTTGAAAGATTTTATTTATTTATTCATGAGAGACACAGAGAGAGAGGCAGAGACACAGGCAGAGGGAGAAGCTGTCTCCCTGCAGGGAGCCCGACACAGGACTCGATCCCAGGACCCTGAGCCAAAGGCAGGTGCTCAACCACTGAGCCACCCAGGGATCCCAAATATTCCTCCTTTACATCCATCCTTTAAACTCCCAAGAGCTGACGGATTCTGTGTGCAGAACCCTGTAGAAGTTTATTCTTATGGATAAATATGTACAAAGAAAATATTCAGGCAGGAGCTAGCATAAGAATAAAGTAAAATTTAATAGTCAAAGTCGATTTCATTACCAGACCAACATTTAATATTGAACTTTAAACTGCTTGCTATTCTCTATAGCTGCTATCTCAGACTAAGAGGAGGAGTTAATCAAAATAAAGCAACAAAACCTTTAATAAAAGGGTGAAATGTAAAAGCTTGAAAATCAAGGATTATGTCTTCTGTGGCAAAGAATTCATTTCTTTGTAGAAATAATATGAATAACAGGGTCTATAATCAATTGTTGTAAATTCTGTGGGCTAAGAACCTATCACATTCCTGGCACTTCTCAAACATTCTTGATGATCCTCACAACAAAGCACACAAAGTGGTTTTATTACTGTTTGACAAGTGAGAAAACTGCCAGGGAGGTGCTGCAAGGTTTAATGATTTGCTCAAGGTCGCCCAGCTGGTAAGGTGAGATTTAAATTAGAGCTCATTCTGGATTCAGAGCTGCTTTCTTTCATACACTGCCTTGATATAGTAAATGTTTTGAAATAGGTAATACCTCTATTTAATGTGTGGAAAGCATTTGGCTCAAAAGATTAAGTTCCTCACATATCTGAAAATGTTGCATTTATTTGCACGAACTTACTCCTATTTTTCTTTTCTTCTTCTTCTTTTTTTTTTTTTTTTTTTCTTAAGATTTTTGTCCATTCGTTTGACAGAGCACAAACAGGGGGAGAGTTAGAGGGAGAAGCAGGCTCCCTGCCAACCAAGGAGTTCGATGCAGGGCTTGATGCTGGGATCATGACCTGAGCCAAAGGCAGACACTTAACCCACTGAGCCACCCAGGCACCTCACTCCTATTTCTCTTTTAGTCTGGTGTATAGACATGGCTGGAGGGAAGGAAGGAAGGAGGGAGGGAAGAAGAGAAATCTATGTAAAACTAGAGAGAATAGTATCAGGAACCCTCATATCTGATGTTCCAGGTTCACCAGGGGTCTATTCCTGGCCATTCTTAACTCATCTCTGTCCCCCCACTCCTCTCCCTGCCACTAGAGGATTTGGAGCAAATTCTGGACGTTATATCATGTCATCCATTCATATTTCAGTATATATTTCTAAAAAGACAATTTTAAAAAGTGTAGCCTTAATATCACTACCACATATTTTAAAAATTGACAGTTATTCCTTGGATTTGCCAAATATCCAATCAGTATTAAATTCACTGGAATGTCTCATGAATGACTGTTCCATTCAGCTCATTCCATTCCAAGTAAGGGCTACACCATATATATAGCTGGTTGAATAGGTTCTCACATCTCTTTTAATCTATAGTTTCTACAGCCTTTTACCCCTTCCTTCTTTGCAATTTATTTGTCCCATAGAGGTTCCATATTCTGAATTTTTGCTGCTTGCCCCACTGGGCTTTGGTTAATGTGTTTTCCTGACTTGGAGTTTCTTAGAAATTGATTATTGACACTTGTCTACGGCCATACCACCCTGAACGTGCCCGATCTCGTCTGATTATTGACACTTGCTCAGATTCAGCAATATGAAAGCAGACCATATATCATATATCTTAATATTTTAAAATTATAAGCTAAGCCATGTCCACAGTCAGCCAGCCATTTCCACCCATGGTCCCTTTTTTCCTGGAGTAGAAGGAGCTTTGTACTCCTGGAGACAAACCTTGCCCAAATGGCTGCCAAGATCTGTCAGGGCAAGGCAGGGTGGAGTCGGGGACAGGGCCTGGGACTCCTGGCTAAGACTAGATCTGCCTGCACCAACTGAGTGGGACTAGATCAAACTCCCCAGGGAGCCAAGGGCTCAGCTTGACCTGCCCCTCACCTTGCTTCTCTAAGTTATCATTTCCAGGCAGTTAAAACACCTCCTAAAATTTGGCCTTCTAGTACAGGTGGGAGGGGGCACAGTCCTCTGGGTAAACCAGTCTGCTGAGACCCTACTCCTCCCTGCAGATGTTTCTAAATGGGACTGAGGCTTGCTCTGCTCTGGACCTCACTAGGAGGGCCTTTCTAAGCTGTGTGATGTTTCAGCTGTTGCCTGCTGAAGGCACCCCTGCTGCGCACCCAAGCACTGCCAGCAGCAAAGAAGTCCCAGCAATCAGTCACAAGAGCTACTCAACTCTGGGAAAATCATATGTCCACTTTATTCAAATGCCACAGAGGACAGATTTAAATAACTTTATCTTTTGAATCCATCATCTTTAGCACCAAAAGTCAGTTTGAACCAGATCTTCTCATTTCTGTGTAAGTGATAAAAAGCCACTCTTACCTCTAGATTGATCAATGGTTACCATGGAGACAACTGTCTTTGTGTCAAGACTTTATATAAACAACCCAGAGGGCAAAGAATCTGGGCTCCTGGGACGCCTGGGTGGCTCAGCGGTTGGGTGGCTGCCTTTGGCTTGGGTTGTGATCCTGGGGTTCCAGGATCAAGTCCCACATCGGGCTCCCTGCATGGAGCCTGCTTCTCCCTCTGCCTGTGTCTCTGCCTTTCTCTGTGTGTCTCTCATGAATAAATAAATAACATCTTTAAAAAAAAAAAAAAGAATCTGGGCTCCTGAGTTCTTTAAAAGCTTTGAGAGGTGGAGGAGACCAAAAGCAAAGCATGTGTACAAACCTTGCATTTGACATTTTGGTTGGGACATGCCAGTGAACCCTCCTCACTGGTTCATGAGGAAGCTGGCTAGGTTCTGACCTCAGACATGCCAGTGTCAGCTCTGATGGCTATTCTGTTCACAGCTTGCTCTTTCATTTCAGTTACTGAGTTTCTAACTCATAGCCAATAGGCTCAGAAGTATAAAGCATATAAGTTCCACTGAAAGTAAGTATAGGGGAAAAGGAAGGAAATTTTATTGTTTTATTTTTTAAAAAACAATTTTATTTATTTATTTATTTGTTTGTTTGTTTGTTTATTTATCTGAGAGAGAGACAGCAAGAAAGCATGCACAAGTCTGGGGCAAGGGGAGAGGCCGAGGGAGAAGCTCCACTGAGCAAGGAGCCAGATGTGGGGCTGGATCCCAGGACCCTGAGATTATGACCCAAGCTGAAGACAGATGCTTAACTGACTGAGCCACCCAGGTGCCTCAGGAAGGAAATTTTAATAATGTGCTGAGTTTTGGGTCTCATTGAGCAGTCCTGGATTGTTTTGTTTTTTACCCTAAGGCATGTGAGCCAGGATTCCCAAACTTTACCCTGGAATGCATCCAAAAGTCCATTTATTTGCCCTCCTCTCCCTTCCCCTAGGTCTCTTTCACATGCTCCCAACGACCCAGCATTTAACTTAAGTCTTTTTTAAAATGAAAAATCGGTGCAAAACTTATATTGAACTGCATAATGCTCTTTTTAATATAAGCTACTTCAAGTCAATAAAATTACCCCAAATCTTTAAGTAACATAGATGCTCCAGAATAATGTGTCCTGCTACCTGTGGCTGCGAGTACAGCCTAGCGTACTGCCCACACTCCGGGTGGCGCACAAAATTCCATCTGAGAAATAACAGAAAAGGCAACGTTTTGCTAAAAGCTATGCGGAACCATTGCCTCTGGGCCTCTGTGATGTTTGAAATTCCATTTGAAATGCTGTTCTTTAAGCTCTGTGTTCTCCTTGACAATGCAACTAGAAAGGGGAGCTAATCAATGATTCACACCTTAGCAGTGGCTTAGTGATACCTCCAAGAGAGCACGCACTGAAGTAATGACAGCTGCATCATAATCGGTTGGGGGGGGGGGGGGGGGACGGGGATTGGGAATGAAAACCGAGTGGCAGTTCCATATCTAAGGGCTGAGGAAACCAAAATGATTACCTGTAAGTCATGGAACTGGTTGGTGAGCATCTACAGGGACCTCATTTAATGATTTCTGACTTTTTAATGCCTAGTACACAAGAAGCACTAAATCAACGCTTGTTGAATGAACAACTGGATAAAGTAGGGTTCACAGCTCAGGCCACAATGATTTCTATTTGGGGAAACCAGAGGATCTCAGCGCCTTAGGAACAGATTTTACATTAACTCAAAAAGGGTTTCTGCTCCCGGTACCCCTCCTCTCCCTGGAACTGGGGGTTGAAGTCTCCTCTTCACCGCATCTGATCATTCTGTGTTCTGTTCCTGGGGCTTCTTCCCTTGCGAGGTCTTTTCTGAATTCCCTCTGCCCTTCTCAGGTTCAGGCTCTGGTGTTCTCCCTGCAGGAGAATTACACTAGGTTTCCAGCTGGTTTTTCTGCTTTTAGACACTTGCCCTCCAGATATTCTGATAGACTGTCTGTGGGGTAGTATTACAACTCACACATCACTTGTGCTTACCTCCGGCCCCCAAACCTTTATCGATGGCCTGTGACCCATCAAATCCAGTTGAACTTCTTTCTTTGGTTTTGAAAATCTTCCTGCTCTCACCTAACCCAACTTTTGGGACTTATCTACCAAGCTACTGACATAAAACCTACATTCTTGCCAACCTAGTTTGTTTTACAACATTTCCTCATGCCTGTGGAAATGTTATGAGAACCTTCTATTGAATTGTGAGGTTACTTTTGATACTTGATGGTAATCAGTTTGAGGATGGGGTTGTGTGTCTTATACATCTTTGAATTCACCTTCCAACACAGCAGATACCCCTGTGGCAGTGCCCACCAGAGATGCCGATTTCTTTCTTTTCTTTTTTTTTTAAGTTTTTATTTTTTTATTCAGGAGAGACACAGAGAGGCAGAGACATAGACAAAGGGTTCTGAAGCAGGCTCCCTGTGAGGAGCCTGATGTGGGACTCGATCCCAGGACCTGGGAATCACGACCGGAGCCTAAGGCAGACATTCAGCCACTGAGCCACCCAGGTGCCCTAATTTCAGCTTCTCCACGGGGTCCGATGGCAGGAAAGGTGCAGCATACAGGCCTGGGATGCAGAGGGCCTGTCCCTGATGCTGGGGCACAGGTTCGAGGACATTAGAGAATATGGGAATAACTCAAGTCGGGGGGTAAGATGGGAGAGCTGGTGCTGGAGGCACAGTTTACCTTTTCAAACTCCCTGGAAGTGTCAGATCATTGGAGGCGATCCTGATGTTCGCTGGTATGGTGAAGCAGCAGACTTACAGACTGGCGTGTGATGAGAAAGAAACGTACAGAAAAGGACTCAAACTAACATCAGGAGGAGAGATCGGTGGGTAGAAACCCTATGAAACTAGCACACAGGTCGCTAGGTTGAGAGCTGGGACGCATGAACCAGGCTGATGACCGGCTTTTCCGGATTGGGGACAAGTATGCCTTTTTAGGGCAAACACTGGTTAAGCAGGGATTGCAGGCAGCTAAGCCCTATCTATGTGCAAAACCGGTTTGAATATTTTGGTATGCATTAAGTTCAGATGCTCCTGTGTGTGTGTGTGTGCGTGTGCGTGTGTGTGTGTGCACACAGGCTAAGCAAAGAAAGCTCTAAGTGACACTAGGACTTCCTGTGGCCATGCACCAAAGGGCCTTGTGAAAGGAAGGGTCTGTTGAGTCCTGGGTTAGCAGAACGTGGGTCCAGGACAATTCAGATTTCCTACGTTCTGCTAACTCTTCCTAGAATAGCATGCATATTTATCCTACTCTATGTCTTTATTTCCGGTGCCCAAACATGGCACTTTTCTATCTCAACACCACTGTCATGGGATTTTCTTTAAATACAAGGAGAACAGGGAGATCCCTGGGTGGCTCAGCAGTTTAGTGCCTGCCTTTGGCCCAGGGTGTGATCCTGGAGACCCGGGATCAAGTCCCACATCGGGCTCCCTGCATGGAGCCTGCTTCTCCCTCTGCCAGTGTCTCTGCCTCTCTCTCTGTGTCTCTCATGAATAAATAAATAAAATCTTAAAAAAATACAAATAGAACATTTTCCTTTCTTTGCCTTTCCTTACTTTCCCTCTGCCACTTTGCCTTCTTCCATTGTTTCTTCAGGACTTTCTTTTGTACTTTGCAAGAGGCTCAGCCCTCAGAATCGAGTCTCCAGTGAAGCTTTGTGGAGGAGTGGGGGACCCAGAGACGTGAGAATTCTTTTGTTTCTAACTATGGGTTTTCCAGCACCATAGAAGAACACTTAGGGTGGTAAGAAATAAGATTTCTCTTGAGACATCTTCATGTATGGTAGAACAGAAGTCAGGAGATGTCAAATGGTTGTCACTAAGAGTAGATTTTCTGGCTTCAAAAATTCTTTTCAAAACAAATATGTATATTTGGTACCTGCAAATTTGGAATGTGCAAATGTGGGCACCATCGGTGGATGAACCCCTGTATTTTTCCCCAAGGGTTGGGCCTCTTATGACTCTGACTGAAGGTTATATTTTTCCTCCCCAGCTGATGGATTTCCCAAAACAGGATCGTTTCCCACCCAGAATATATAACATCTATGGAAAATGCTAAATAGATTTTGAAAATTCGGATTCAAATGGAATTTCAATTCATTGAGAATTCATTTTATGGTTTATGCTAAATACCTAGTCTCACTCCATCCCTTCCTTAGTGACCCCTGCTGGTGACCTATGTCAGGTCACTAGGAAATTTGATGGAAATTGCTGAGTCGTTTTATTCATTTGATTTTTAGTATTCTCATTTTGAGACTGGTGAAAAATCTGCCCTCTTATAAGCAAAGAAACTTGAAGGATGGAATTTCAAAATGTTCAGGATTAGTTTTGGAGATAAACATGTAGTAAGATCCTAAACTGTGAAATACTGTATTTGCATCAAATCTAAACTGTCAGGCAGTAGACATAGTTGTTCCTAAATATGAACAAAGCAAAGCAAGGTACGTATAGTTGAATCATTAACAACCACCGGTATCCTCAGGGAGTGCAATGACTTAAAAATACCTAAAGTTTCTTTAAAGTGAAGATCAGACAAGTCATTAGGCAACCTATTGGCACAACATCGTTTTCATAAAAGCCTGTACAGTCATTTTTGCAAAATTATAGCAAGAGGCATTTAAAAATGCTGATAATTAATGGATGTGCCTACAGCTACGGGCCCTAGGGATGGAGACAGGCTACTGGTTTCTTGAGACCCACTGGAAACTCCCCCATCCTTGCTGGAGCTCACCCAGCCAGGCCCCACTGGTTTTGAGTAATGTCACCATTTGGTGCCTAATCGTTGCTAGAGGTGGCTGCAGTTGAGGAAGGGTTTTTACCCGAGGCCCTGATTTCCTTCTACACCAAGGTCTTAGGGATTCAGGTTGCGGGAGGTTATCCCCCACTTTATGCTCCTGGGCATATGTTGTCTTCAGGATCTTGGCTCCAAACAGGTAACTCAACAATCTGTTGGAATTAACTGTGTTTTCAATCAAATCTTACCTGTGCGGGCACAGCGTTTCACTGGAAATTAGCGTCTGCCCTCCGTGGTAGGCAGTGGAGGTGATTTTAGCCCTGCTTAGCAAAATGAAGTTGGAGACCCAAAGTGGGCAGGGAACCACCCAGGGTCTAACTTCAGTTCTTATACTCCCAAATTCTGATATTTAACTCTCATTGCCTTTGGAGGGTGTCACAGAGCTTCTAATTCCTGGCAGTAATTCTTAAAATCAATTCTTAGCATATTATTTTTGGAGTAAGCTTGGGCTGTGGAAAGTGTTTGAGGTTAAAGAGGCAAATCAGGTTTTTTTTTTTTTTTTTGGTGAAGTAATGCCTCACCTATCTGATGGCCCCATGTTGCCCCCTAATGGAACTTTCGATATTTGCAAAATTCTTTACTGACTAGTCTTTCGTGAAATGGAGACAAATAAAACAAGGTTTATGAGCATTAACTTCTCTCAGGATAACATGTTATCTTATCATTTTCGTATTTAAATAAACTGCTACTGAAATTTTGCCAAATTCAAGGAACATGTGGTTGGGATAAGTACAGAAAATTCTACAAATTTGTAACTATATGTCTCACCCCCCTTCACCTGTATCCTCAGGGCTGATCGTTTTGCACACACCTCTTTTTTATTTTTATTTTATTTTATTTTATTTTATTTTATTTTATTTTATTTTATTTTATTTTATTTATTTTATTTTATTTTATTTTATTATTTTATTTTATTTATTTTATTTTATTTTACTTTATTTTATTTTATTTATTTTTTATTTTAAATTAATTTCACTCCTCTTTTTTGAAAAGTGCATCTAACAAGGACACCTGGGTGGCTCAGTGGTTGAACATCTGCCTTCCCCTCAGGGCATGATCCCAGAGTCCTGGGGATGGAGTCCCACATAGGGTTCCCCACAGGGAGCCTGCTTCTCCCTCTGCCTCTATCTCTGCCTCTGTGTCTCTCACGAATAAGTAAATCAAATCTTTTAAAAAAAAGTGCATCTAACAAAGTGGGATAGTAGTCTTATTTTACTAAATTTGGAGAATACGAGAGTGGCTAATTTTAAGTTTTGTATTTGTGACACATTTGGAAAAAAAATTTCTTTTAAAGCGAGTTTGAATTCTAGCCCTGCCCCTTTTATTGGCATCATAAACTCAGGTAAGGCTTCATTTTCTCAAGCCTCAGTGTGTTTCTCTTCCAAAGTGGGGAGAAGGATGCAATTTGTGAAACACACAAAACAATTCCTGCTGCAGAGTGTGCACACAAAAATCAAGTAGTAGGGCAGACCTGGTGGCTCAGTGGTTTAGTGCCGCCTTCAGCCCAGGGCCTGATCCTGGAGTCCCGGGATCGAGTCCCACATCTGGCTCCCTGCATGGAGCCTGCTTCTCCCTCTGCCTGTGTCTCTGCCAATCTCTCTGTGTCTCTCATGAATAAATAAATAAAAATCTTTTTAAAAAATCAAGTAGTAGTGGTGGTTGGATAGTAGTAACCACTGGGTCTTATTCGCCTCTATTTTACGTGGGAAGATTGTAGCAGAGGAGCTCTGTAGAATTTTAATGTCTCTGTTCCTACCCCTAGATGCAGGATGAGAGGGAAAGGAGGAAGTGTGAGCAGCAGTGTTCATTTCTGCCCACCTGGGAAAGCCCTTCCCTCCCACCACACCTGGGAGAAGCAGGAATTTCAGTTCATTTGTCAGGAGGGGCTCCTGGTGTGGGCCACAGTTTTGGAGTACTCTGTGGAGTTGGATGCAGTGAAGGGCCACTTCAGACACTAGCCTCCCTCTAGGGGAATAGAGTCAGTCTGCCCAGGGCCGCAGTCCCCACATGGTGTCACGGGTTGGGGAAAGATGAAACTGGTAAATGGGAGCTGGTGGTGGGTGGCAAGGATGGTTGAAGCCAGGTGGGAATGTGGGGCACCATCCATGTCCCTGAAGTGGGCTAGAAGAAGGCCCCAGGAGAGGTCAATAGGAGGGTGGGCGGGGAGGGGGGGTTGGAGACTCTGCTTATTGTCCTAGTCTCAACTTCAAAGGGGGGCATTCGTTAAAGCAGTGCAAACAGGTTTTCCTGGGTAACTACTGACAGTAGGGGAGTGCGCTGAGCTCCATGCTGATCTGGGGAGCGGTGAGGGGGGTGTGGTTCAGAGGGAGGAAGGATGGAGGAAGAGAGTGGTGCTCACGTGCAGAAGGACAAAGAGCTGGTCAGTATAAATGCTTCGAGGCCAGTCCTGTGTGCTAGCTGGGGGTGGATGGAAGTGAGGATCTATCCTCTCACTGGGAGGCAGAGGCTCTGTTCTTTCTGTTGGTTTCCTTCCTTCCTTGTCTGTCTTTCTTTCCTTCTTTCCTTTAGATTTTATCCACTTATTTATGAGAGACAGAGACAAAGGCAGGAAGAGAAGCAGGCTCCCTGCAGGGAGCCCAGTGTGGAACTCGATCCCAGGACCCCAGGATCACGCCCTGAGCTGAAGGCAGCTGCCTAACCGCTGAGCCACCCAGGTGCCCCCTGAAGGTTACATTTCAAAGGCTCTCAGGTCCTTAAGAAGGACCCTCCTGAGTTGTAGGAGATACATCTCCAAGGGAAGGAGGGAGGATTCACAGCTGTAAATTCTTTTTAGTAAATGCTCTAAGAAAGAGAGGTTGAAAAAAAAAAAAAAACAGAAAGGGAGGTTGGGCCTATCCTCAGGTGTTAGCTAGAAAAGCAGTCAACTTTTCAGGCAGTTGTGAGCTTCCTCAGGTAGGTGCTTTTATGGTGGGGGTGGGTGGGTAGTGCTGCAGTCATCTAGGGACACAGCCTTGCGCTGCTAAAAGCCATCCTAGGCTCTTAGTGCAGAGGTGGGCTAGATTTCTGCAGTTCTCACCATGAAGGCTTCTCTGACCAATATAATTCTTTGTCAACTTTGATGGCATTTGGAAACCGGAGAATTGGTTGTTCATCCACTCACTCCACGAAGATTAGTTGGGAGTCTTCTACGTGCAGGTCATAGTTCAGGAGTCAGGGATAGAATTGTTTGTATTGTTCACTAGTCTATGTGTGTGTGTTAGTCTTACCTTAATTAAATAGTTAACTTCTTTGAGATAAGAAATACTGTCTTTTTTTTTTTTTGTCTTCCCTACATTTTGTACTTTAGAAGAGCCCAATAAATATACAATTGAATTTATTCAATATAATTGAACAACACAGAATAAATAACGAAGGTAAAGGAAACTATTTTGAACCAGGATTTGAGCAATTTGGGAGTTAAGTGGAGAAGAGAGCATCAACATTGAAATGATGAGAGAGGTGATTTTACTGGTGTTTTTGACAGGAGAGAAAACTAGAATTCACCCGAAAGGCCATGCTAACTTCTCCTATGTTTCTTAAACAGTCTAGGAAATAGTTACTATTTGCTTCCTTAAATGCAAGGAAGGACTGAATCTCCGAGATGCATTGTATAGATGATATTAAAACTACACTTTTATTGTGTCTGAAATAGTGAATATTCCTACTAGTTTAACATTTATCTAAACCCTAAAAATAGGTCCAAGGGATTTTATTTCTTCTCAATGCTAGGCATATTCTCAGATCTTGCCAGCTCTGCAGCGAATGGAGGGGGTGGTTCTTGGATGGCAGGTTTCCCTGGAGGGAGGCCAGGCTGCAGTTGGCCGAGTTGTAATGTTTTCATCTGAGGTGTTGGCATGAAGGCTTCCACCACTGTTTCCTCCCCTGTCATTTCTAAAGGAAGGCCAAGGTTGGCTAAGGGTCAGGGCTGGCAAAGAACTGAAATACAGGGCTGCTTTTACAAAAATGGGTGCATTTTACCTAGCAGCCTTTTCCCTGTGACAGCCCCTACATGTCATTGACTTCAGTGGATCTTGGCTAGGGTGATTTGCCGCCCAGTGGACAGTTAGCAGTATCTGGTGGCATTTTTGGTTGCCATAACTGGGGAATTTGCTACTGGCATCTAGTCAGTGGAGGACAGGGATGCTGCTAAACATCCTACAGTGCAGGACATTGAACTGTCTACAGGATGGCACCTCACAACAAGGAATCCTCTGGCCCTAAATGGCAAAAATGCCGAGGTTGAGAATCTGCGTTCTGTATTTTAAGACGAGAAACCAGTTTCTTGCTTCTTGTGCCAGCTGACACCTTACTGGTCAAAGGCTGGTCCCAGATGACAGCAGCATCACCTGGTTGTTTGTGAGAAATACAGACTCTTAGGACCCACTCCAGACACATGGTTAGAATCTCCATCAATTTTGATGACTAACATTCTCTGAGAACTACAGAGGGCTTGGTAGTGTGACTTAAGTGCTTGGGGTAACCAAGTCAAGAAGACACGCTGTCTGGGCCCTGCCTAAGGAGTGTTTTTAAATTCACAACAACTCACCTCTCCGTCTATTTTTGTTATTCATTTTCATTGGAGTGTCTTTCACTTCTTTGCTCCCTTTCTTTCCCTTCTTCACTCCCTCTCTCCTTCCTTCCTTCTCTTCAGAGGCAGTTACTCTTCTTCATCAAAGCTGTATTTGCCTTTATCCCATGGGTGTGCATTGCTGGTCCTAGCACTTTAATCTTGAGCCACTCTTGATACAAAAAAAAAAAAAAAAAGAGAAAAAAAAGGGGTGGGGAGCAGACACTTATTTCTTTAATTAAAGGAAATTGTCCTAGAGGGAAAAGTGGGTAGAATCTGGAAAAACAGTCATACTTTCTGAAACCTGATTTAACAATTAAATTCTACCCTCCTGCACTGAGTCTTCAGTGGTGAGATATTAAGAAGGTGGGCGATAAAGCTCATCCAGCACTAATTTAATCAGAAGCCAGTACACTCAGTCCTTATGATATACCTTTCGTCAACACAGCTTTCTTTTTTTTTTTTTTTTTAATGGAAGTAGAAATTTTAGCTTTCGGTTTTGAATTGACAATCTAAAACCCTGGAGATTTACCATATTGACTTATCAGCAAAATTTCTGCTGAACCCAAATAAAATAGAACTGATGAAAAAAAATATGTTAGTCTGTACGCCATGCCAGTGTACCATAAAATAATGGAGTTTTCAAAATATCTTATTTAGAAATTCTTTTTCTTTTTTTAAAGCTTTAGACTGTCAGGTTCAGCATCTATTAGCTCCGTGTTTCTCTACAGAAAACATGGGCCACAGTTTTAAACCATTAACGCAAACTCCAGTTCAATTCGATAAACCTTTACTAAGTCCCCACTTCTGCAAGAACTAAAATAAGAATTGTGGGAGATTAAAGAAGATTAGGACATAATCCTTGCTCTCGTTTATAATCTGGGGTGTGTATGTGGGGAAGTGGAGAAACATTTGCAGAAGTTTGTTGATGAGCAGTATGTTAACATGTACACCAACAATGAGCTGCGGGAGTTTGTAAATATTCCTTTTTTGTTGTTGTTGCTGTTATAGAAAAGTGGATTTTGAAATTAGGAAAAAAACAAAAGAACTGAAGAGGGTCCAGTTCCTAAAGCTGTGGTTTTCTTAGTGACATTCTCTATTCCGGTTATCGATTATATTCCATTTCAGGCAAGTTTAGGGAGCTTAAGCAGACTTGACATTTCCTTTTATCACCCTATTTATGCCTGTTTTTCCAAGAGTTTCTTCATATATACATTTTCCAACAGCTCTCATCACGTTTCCCTGACTTTTTCTGTTTTTCCCTTTAAAATGACAGTGGCACCAAAGCAGAGACAGTCTTTTTTTTTTTTTAATTTAATTAATTTTTTAATTAATCTTTTTTGTTTGTTTTAAAGACTTTATTTATTTGAGAGAGAATGAATGAGTGAGAGAGAGAACACAAGCTGGGGGAGCTACAGAGAGAGAAGGAGAAGCAGACTCCCCCTCCCTGAGCAGGGAGCCTGGTACGGGGCTCTATCCCAGGACCCCGGGATCATGACCTGAGCAGAAGGTGATGCTTAACAGACTGAGCCACCCCGGTGGCCCTCCTCTCTTTGACTGGGGATCTAAGTCACACATGAAAGACAATGAAACTGCTATGTAAATATTGAAGAGAACCTACTAAAAACAATAGGCAATGGGTATTTTATCCATTTAATTGAATAAAATTGATCTTGCTTAGGAATGCCTTTTTAAAATAATGCCTGTATTAGTCACTATGTAAATTTCTTTACTTGGCATCTACTGGAGACTTTAATAATAAGACTCTAAAAATGATCTTCAACTTTCCCCTGAGATCCATTCGATATTCAAAGAGACATACACTATCTGGAAATGACAAGTAATAAGAAATTTAGTCTTTTTGATCGAACCCCCCTGACCTTGTAAGTGACTGTGTGTGCCAACAATTACATCAGTATTTGGACTGAATTCCTAAAAAAACTCCAATATGATTGAGTCATACCAAAGCTTTATTCAATTAGGCAATCACATTAGAAGATTAATTTTTAAAAGAAGCTAGATAAAATTGGTTTTATATGATGAGTTTCATAGGGCAGTGCTCACCTTTTCAATCTGGCAGGTATGTCCTCCCTATGTGATGCTGAGGATCATTAAGGTAATTATGGGTGTGTGTTCACCACCATATGAAACAAGGTCTGCTTCATTAATAATGCTGGCCTTGATTTAACAAACATACTTTTACGTGCCCCAAATTCTGTGAGTCACTTTCTTTCTCAATTGAATATTGTCCTATGTTCTCACACTTGGCTTTTCTGCAGCTACAGCCCTTGCTGCTCACTGCTTTGACTTGACATCAAAGCTCAGAACTGGTTGTGTGGATTTGTTTCGTTTTGTTTAAATGAGATAATAACTTGTCTTTGGAATGTCCTGGTAACTTCGGGAGCCAAAGGCTGGCGAAGAACTCTAGAAAGGAGTTGAAAAATGCTGCTTCTGAGAAGATAGAGGTTGAGGGAATCACATTTTGGGAAATGTTGAAGTATTTGGAATTGCTTTTGTTTTGTCCTACAATAATTTTTCCCCTCCTTTTCCTTCATCTTTAAGCTTGAGCCATGAACTCAAAAGCTTCAGAGAAGGGTAGGGAAGGTTCCATCTGGGGACTCTTTGGATTGAGTGCATGACCCACATTCTGTCAGGTATGTCCTGGTCAGAACAGAAGAGAAAGAAGGGAGCCCATCCTTATGGGAGGAAGGAGGTAACAGAGGCAGAGGGAGTGGATGGTGAGACAAAGCGTGTCCAAGTGACTCTGTCTAGGCCAAGGTGTTGAATATGGAGACATTTTAGGGAGCATGAGGGCGGAGGTGAAAGGTCTTTGCCCTATTTCCTTCTTGAGAGGAGAAAATCTCACAGAACGATTCTTCCCAAAACAATGTGGGCAACTGCAGGTCAGGTAGGTGGAGTGCAGATGGCCGGTGACCTTAAGGGGAGGGATATAAACATGGTTTGGGCAAAGTGACTCGAATCAAGGGTAGGGTGGTCCAGCTGGGCTGGAGGTTGAATGGAAATTGAAGATCAGACCTCATCAGACCCAGCTGAGAAACATCTCATGGTTTCTCAGGCCCAGATTTGAAGACTAGATGGCAGGTGGGGGCTCTGGTGACCAGGAATAGGAGATAGAAGGCAGAGAATGGTGTATTTGTATCCAGGGCTCACCCCCACTCCTGAGCTGCCATCTTGGAGAAGAGCAAGGGAAGTGGAGGAAACCAACAGAGCTCGGCCTTCTCCTCAGAAAGCCCACATTACTCAAAGACACTGTATGTTTAATGGAGTTTACCAATTTGATTGTGTTTGCATTTTTCTCCCTTTGTCCACAAGGAATATCAAGTATTACAGGAAGTAAATAAACAGAGGGTACAAATATATGCAGAATGATAAAATTTGCAAGGCTTCCATACAGTCTGGCCCACACACCCTGGGGCCGATGAATGTGATTCATAAACTGATGGGCTGGTTGGGCCCAGTGATCCCAGAACAAGGACCTCTCAGATGAACCTTCAAATGCTCCAATAACGTCAACCACCACTACAGAGAGCATGAGGCCGTTTCCTGTGATGAGGGAACATCTTTTATTTTATTTTTTTAAAAAGACTTTATTTATTTGAGAAAGAGAGTGAGTGAGCATGAAGCTGGGGTGGGTAAGGGGTAGAGGGAGAGGGAGAAGCAGACTCACTGCTGAGTAGGAAGCCTGATGTGGGGCTCAATCCTCGGACTTGGAGATCATGATCCCAGAGATCAGATCCTTTCTGAGAGGAAGGCAGACACCTAACCCACTGAGCCACCCAGGTGCCCCAGGACATCCTTTTATAATTACCTGCCCTGATAGTCAAGACAACAGGACAAAATCTGACCAAACAATGTTGTTTTGTTCATTTCAATTTGTTCTTCAAAGCTGCACAGGAGAGCAACATTCCTAATTTGTTGTGGTGGTTGTTGTTTTCAGGAAACTGTTGGGTCACCTGGGTGGCTCAGTGGTTGAGTGTCTGCCTTTGGTTCAGGTCATGCTCCTGGGGACCTGGGATCGAGTCCCACATCGGGCTCCCCATAGGGAGCCTGCTGCTTCTCCCTCTGCCTCTCTGCCTGGGTCTCTGCTTCTCTCTGTCTCTCATGAATAAATCAATAAAATCTAAAAAAAAAAAAAAAAAAAAAAAAAAAAGAAACCATCATTTCTCCTTTCTCTTAAGTGTTTTTTTTTTTTTTTTAAAGAATCTTATCATCTTCACTGTAAAGTCTGAGAGCAAAAGTATGGTCATTCACTAACAGATTTCAGACTCTATTAATCTCGTGGGTGATCACTAATGAATTTATGCTACTCAAACATGGCACCCTCTTATTTCCCCCATGAAGACACAGGGCCTGGAGTAGACAGTTTGGTAGGGCCTGAAGTAATCCAATGTTAATAAAATGCTGCTAATCGAACAGATAAAAAAGACTCAGATAAGAAAGAAAAAGCAGCCATGTTGAAAAACTCAAGGCAGAAAGAATCACTAATATTTGCCTAGGGAACTGGTGGCAATGGGAATATATATATATATATATATATATATATAAATATAAATCACAAAGTATGTTGCTGATGAAGATAATAGAATATATAGTAAATTCCACAAGTTCATGAGCTTGTGATCTTATTTTTTTTAAAGATTTTATTTATTTATTAATGAGAGACACAAAGAGAGAGAGAGAGGCAGAGACACAGGCAGAGGGAGAAGCAGGCTCCATGCAGGGAGCCCAATGCAGGACTCGATCCCAGGACCAAGGGATTATGCCCTAAGCCAAGGGCAGACACTCAACTGCTGAGCCACTCAGGTGCCCCGAGCTTGTGATCTTAAATTAGAGTGAGGTGGTTATGAAAAAGGTGAAGAAACGTCCTTCCGGTACAGCTGGACTGAAAGACTCATTTTGCCTGTGAGTAAATCCTGTCCATAGAATCATGTATCCTGGGGCGCCTGGGTGGCTCAGTAGGTTGAGCATCTGCCTTTGGTTCAGGTCATAATCCTGGGGTCCTGGGACTGAGCCCCGAGTCAGGGTCCCTGCTCAGTGGGGAGCCTGCTCCTCCCTCTTCTTCTGCCCCTCCCCCTGCTGTGCTCTCTCTCTCTCTCTCTCTCAAATAAATAAATAAAATCTTTTTTTTTTTTTTTTTTTTTTTTTTTTTAAGAATCATGTATTCGTCAGAAGAAAAACAAGAACTGACTTCTTTCATGGTTCTGGGCAAGGATGAGTGGATAGAATTTTTGAGAAGGTAATTACTTTGCAGGATGTTGTCAATAAAGTAAAAGGACCAAGTGAGATGTAGGAAATTTGGCTCATCATGGAATGACTTTTATGTGCTAGTCCAGTGCCTGGCACCGTAGTATTTATTGAGCAAATAATTCAAGAAGATTTGTTTCTAGCTACAGGAAAGTAACTTTTCTAAAACCAACATGTAACAGCGTCCTGATTTCAGAACAGTGAGGCCCTGCTGTTCTCCCTCTGCCTGTGTCTCTCATGAATAAATAAATAAAATCGTAAAAAAAAAAAAAAAAAAATCACAAGCTCATGAACTTGTAGAATTTACTATATATTTATTATCTTCATCAGGCCCTAACTGACCCAAATTTCACTCTAACTCCTTCCCACCATACCGTGCCACCTCCTGATTACGCTGAGGAAGCACCTACATTGGATGTATCAAAATTGGGTGAGGCCCCGCTGTTCTTGTGGAGGATTTTTCCTGAGAAAGCCCCCACTGGATGACAGCAGTGCCTTCTGAAGCAGGCTTCATCAACCCATATTGTCACAACGCCCCCCTTGTGACACCTAAGCCCAGGCAGCTCTGGGATGGACCACTCTGAACGATGGAGGGATGAATAATCAGGCTGCTGTGTAAACTCAATTCGTTAGATTTGGTATGGACAGCTTTATTTCCCGATAAAGATGCAGAGTAACGGGCCATGGAAACAAAATTCTTATTCAAAACTGCTCCCACCTCCTGGTGTCTGGGCCCATATACTTGGCCACATATTTAAAGTGCCTCGTACCCACCTTTTGCATTAGATCCCATCCCCTTCGTCTACTCAAGGACATTTCTGTGGAAAGTGTCCTGTCCTCTCTTTCTTGCAACCACCAGGTTTCCCTCTCTTGAATAACCTAGAATCATGCTGTCATTTCTCCCATCTTTTGAAAACCTTCTCTTGACCTTGTATCGCTCTCTGGCTGTCACTTCATTTCTAGGTTCCTTTTTTTTTTTTTTTTTTTTTTTTACCAAAAAGTCCTTGAAATAGCTATTATACCTGCTATCTCCTATGGTATGCTTTATTTCCGTGGTCCTCTCTGCTGAGGCCTCCAGCCCCATGACCCCAGGAATGCTGCTCTTGTCAGGGCCACCATGATCAGCCCTGCTAACATCAAGGGTCTGTCTTTACCCTTTTGATGCAAAGGGTTCATTTTATGCTTTTAATGATGGTTTACTTTATGCTCCTGGAGGCTATTGGTTTCTAAGTGCCTCATTGTTGGTTTTTCTCCTACCTCACTTGGCTTCTCTTGCTCAACCTTCTTTGATGGTGTCATCTGCTTGCCTCAACTTCTAAGCACTGGATGTGTTGAGGTTTGGTTTTCAGGCCTCTTCTCTGCTCTTTCTATACTTGTACTCTTTATGATCTTGTTCCATCTCTACACTGATGTGTCTCAAATTTCTATTTCCAGCCCAGACGTCTGCCTTGAATGCCTGTCTCCTGCACGCAGGTACCTATTCAGTACTTCATAGGCATCTCAAACATCACTGCCCCCAGCCTTCTGCTGCTGCTGCTGCTGCAGGGGAGATTGGTTCTTGTCTCACAGAGTCACAGAATGGATCTCATGGACAAAGTTGAGTGAATAAAGCGATCAAAGTTTATTAAGCAAAGGTGCAGAGAAAGCTCTCAGAAGTGAGAGGGGTCCCAACAGGGTTGCCAATGAGGGCTTTTTTGACTGGCCTTTTATAGAAAACCTGACTAGGGAATTGATGGCTTTAAGATTTCTTGAGTAAATGACATAGGACTGTTTTGAGTCTCAGTGATTACTTGATAGCCATCAAAGGAAGATACTCCCCAGTATTTTGGAGTCAGGGGGGTCAGATTTACTTCCTTATCTCTCTTTTTGTCACCTTATCTCTGTTGCATCTCAGTGTCCTTGGGATTTATGGGAGCCCAGAGATTTGTGGGAGCCTGACTCTGGGCCTTTCCCTTATTTTCTCCTGCCTAGCCCCATTTGTCCCTAACTTACTGCATCAGTCTGGTCCAATCACTATTGTTTCCCATCTACTTAATGGCAGTGGCTTCCTAACTAGTCTTCCTGTCTCTACTCCTGGCCCTCTCCAGTCTGTTCTCAAAATGGTGTTACCCGATGCCAGGTTCACCTCTTGTTGAGTGTTGAGCCAGAAGATACAACCAAGCCAGAGAATGAGAAAGGAAGGACTTTACTTGCAACAAATGTAGGAAAACCCTGAGGATATTTTCCAAAGCAGTGTCTCCTCAAAGAACAAAACTGGGGAAATTTCAAGCTTAGAGTTCATGCATATTCCTGCAAGGGCTTATAGCTTTCAGTATGGAATTGGGGGCAAAGTCATCTTGGGGTGACAGGGAACCAGGTTCCAGTCCTGAGGGCTGGCGAGAGTCAGCATCATCAGTTCTTTGGCTTAAGTTGGCCTGGTATCTGAGTGCTCGAGGAGGTTTAGATCCTGCAAAGATAACTCGGATAACTCAAGAATGTGTGGCAGGTCAGTCTTTACTTTTGAACCCACACTGGGAGATTTACTCCTGGTTTGTTGTCCCTGATAGGATTAGAGTATCTCCTGGCCTGATAGTGGCTGTTTGTTCTCACATTCTTTAGTTCCCTTAAAACCATTATCTACTGGGGTCTATTGTTTCTCCAGTTTTCAACATATCCCAGGAAATTCTGCAAGAAATCTGCTTTGGGCAAGTAGTGCGTGTCAGGTCCCCATGCGTGGTTGGGAGCCTAAAATGACTTATGTCAAGGGAACTAAGCCTTTCTTTCTTTTTCAGGGGACCCCTAACTCTTTCTGCCTACAACAGTAGTCAGAATGATTCTTTATGTGCATCAAGATCATATCCTGCTTATGCTAAACCCCAGCTTTTCTTCATCTCTGAGTAAAAGTCCCAGTTCCGATGCTGCTGCCAAGGCCCTCTCCCTCTTTCTGGGTCATTTTTCTCCCACTGCCCTCGCTTCCTTGAGTTTTCTCATTAAGTCAGATCCACCCTGGCCTCAACACCTTTGCACTTGCTGTCCCTTCTCTTCATGGCATCATCTTTTTTCAGATCCACATGACTGAGCTTCCTAAGCTGTCTGCTCAGATGTCAAATCGTGTATGAAGCCTCCACTGGCCACCTCCATTTCCTCAGTGTGGTATAACTCCCTTTCCAGCTTTATAGCCCTCTTTAGCCCCTATAACCTTTGCCAAGAAGAAAACAAGGCCCAAAATGGAGACACTTAGGCTAAGCCAAGTCACCAAATTGGAGCAGAAATGAGGTTTTCACAGGTCAGTCAGGAATTTTAGGGTCAGCACCAGTGAGGTAATCCATTGTGTGGGCCTCTCAAAAGGAGATGAGATAATCTGCTTGGTAAGACCCCTCTTAGGGTGAAAGTGACCTTGCCTGAAGCAGATAATCTTTCTTTCTTTCTTGGTTTCTTGGTCTTTCTTTCTTTCTTTCTTTCTTTCTTTCTTTCTTTCTTTCTTTCTTTCTTTCTTCTTTCTTTCTTTCTTTCTTTCTTTCTTTCTTTCTTTCTTTCTTTCTTTCTTTCTTTCTTTCTTTCTTTCTTTCTTTCTTTCTTTCTTTCCTTTTTTTTTGTGTGTGTTCATGACTTTCTTGCCCCACCTTCCTTCCTATAAAAACCTTCCACTTTGTTCAACTCCCTAGAGCTTCTTTCTGTTTGCTAGGTGGGCTGTTTCATAAGTGAATTGCTTAATAATGCCAGTTTGATCTTCAAATGCACCTAAATTCAAAGGAATTTTTAACACCTTCCAGTGTGTATGTAAGACATAGGTATCTGTCTATCCTCTCTGCTCTACCCCTCCAGTGTGAAAAATCCTTGAGGTCAGGGATTTCTGTTTTCTTCATGACTGTGTTTGTAGGGCCCAGAAGAATGCCCTGCAAATTGCAGGTGATCAGTAAATATTTATTGAATGAAAAGAGCAAATCAGGCTATATCTGGTAGTGCATGGCCAGCCAGTTGTAATAAGTATTTGGAATCAAGAATTAATCTGGTTGCCGTTTAGCCATTCAAGAATGGCTTTTCAGGAATCTGTTGCTTTTCTTCCGTTTTTTATACTAATGATTAATGAAGTTTCAATTCTAAATCATGCTGTAATCACCATTCTGCAGTAATGATAATTTCACTAAATATATGTAATAGTAAATACTTATGGAGGCATAGTTTTCATCTGAAACACTGATTATGATAATTAAAATACCGTTTGTACATTTTCTTGTAACAATTGAGTAGAATATTTAAAATGTTAATTTTGTGTAATAATGTGTTATATGCATAGTGAAGTATTTATAACTCTTTACTCCATGTAAATATTTTTTAGAAAAATACTTTTTAGGGAACATAAATGGAGCAATCTTGGGGGGTGGGGGGAGCTGTCTAGAAGCCAGAGAATAATAGACAAGCTAATACTGTCCTCTAGTGGAAATCATGAAACATGCACTTTTGGAATCAAATTTTTAGATGAAAGATTCCATTATTTTTGTCCAGGCAATGCCTAGAGCTTGGCTTGTTTCCAGTTTATCATCTACTTTTATAGTGTTGAGTTAAAGTTTTTTATTTTATATTTAAAATCTGAGTCATTATATAAAAGATTCGAATAAGTAACGTATACAAACAATACATGACCAAATCAACTTTTTAAAGAATTCACGTTTCATCAGTAATCAAAAAAATTAGGATAATAGTGGTATACTTTCTTCATCTGTCAAATCAGTAAAAAGTGTGAGAAGAAAGTGAAGGTGTGAGCAAAGAGGCATTACATGTTGGTAAGAGCATAATTTGACAGGTTCTCAACCTGGGGTCATTTTGTGGGGGAGGGTTTCCCTAAAATTGTGTGAAAATTTTTGTGTGTATTTACCTTTTTTTTCTGAGGAGAGGTGAAAGTTCCAGCAGTTTCTCAAAGGGACCCATACTCTCAAATGTTAAGAGCAAATGTTTAATTTATTTCTGGGGGTCAAACTGGCAATTTGTGCCCCCCCCCCCAAAAAAAAGGTCTCGGATATGTGCATTCCAGGATTGTGTTGAAGGCTTCACAAGTACAAACCACCTAGATGTTCAACTATAGGGGAATTTCGAATAAATCATATTCCAGCCCCAGGGTGGAGTCGCTATGGCTGTTTGCAACGGTGGTGTAGAATCAATGATTCCTTCACTTGCAAATGTCATTAGTGAAGGAGCTAGGGAGGCTGGGTAAGGAGGCAACGATGCCTGAACCTGAATTTTAATTTTTTTTTAAACTGCAAGTTATCAAACAGAACTTTTCCAGGACAATTGTGCCATTGAAAGCCTTGATTAAGTCTTTCCATTTGATATTGTGTTTTAGGCACAAACCTGCCTTCTCAGTCCTTAGCGGGGGTGGGAGGTGGGAAGTGGGGAGAGGGGGCATGTTGTAGTATTGTGAGAACACTGCATTACTTGTGTAGATAAGATCCCTACCCTGGAGGAATCTTAACTCTGGAACACAATGGGTGCAGCTGTTACAACTAATGAAACAGCTACTGATAGGGCAGGATCTTCAGGATACAAGGTAAAGAGAAAACACCAGGTGCAGAACAGGCCACAGCAGTATCTTTGGTTTGAGTTTGCAGGCGTCTTTGTTTCTGTAATTGTGGAGACTAAAGACCCTGGGGGCAGGGGTTGCCTCCAGGGAGGGGACCCGGGGAGCTGAGAGGCACCAAAGGAGGCCCCCTTTATTAGTAGTACTGCCAACCTTTTTGCATGCAGCTCTCCCGGATTAAAAGAATTCTGTTTATGGATCATTTCTTCAAATCATAGAAACAGAAAACTGCAGTAGGAAAAATCTACCCAAAGAAAATTTTGTCGTAACAAAAATACTTCTGAGCCTCAGAGTTTTGGCTTCCTTGTTTCGAGTCACCTCAAAATGTTCACGTATTTAGGTGAAGCTCTTTGTTAAGCTTTGTGTCAAGCTGTGTCATGCTTTTTTTTTTTTTTAATTTCCCATTGCAGGGTTTCTGAAATCCCATCTTGTTAATGAAGTGATTTTTAGCTGAACTATTAATTGCAATAGATGAAAGTAAACAATAGATTTAAGACATTAATTGTGGTGTTGCTATTTTTTTTTTTAAAAGGATGTAATTCTAGAAAGATCTGCTCTTCTGTAGGAAGGTCAGGTCCTTTCTGTTACGTGTATAATGTGACACATTCGTGCTTCAGCACGGATGGCTTGCAATGTGAAGAGGCCAACAATCAGAGTTATAATTAGGTCCTGCTTATTTCCTTTGGAGTTTATGGTCCAGAAAGCTTGTGGATACAATGAGAGTGTACCTTCTGTTCTGGGTTGAATTGGACAACTTCCCTCCCCCACCCAAAGTCATATGTTGAGGTCCTAAGTGTCCTTGCAGATGTAATTAAAGATGAAATCATATTGGAAGAGTGTGGGCTCTAGTCCAGTATTACTAGTGTCCTTGTAAAGAGGGGAAATTTGGACAAAGACAGGCAACCGGAAGGAACACCATGTGAAGGCTGAGATTGTGGTGAGAAATGCCAAAGACTGCCAGCAAAATGCCAGAAGCTGGGGAAGAGAGCTAGAACAGATTCTCCCCCATGGTCTTCAGAAGGATCCAACTCTGCTAGTACTTTGCTCTTGGACTTCTGGCCTCCAGAATTGGAGACAATTAAGTTTCTGGTTAAGCCATTTGTTTCTGGCATTGGGTTGGAGCAACCCTTGCACACGAAGATACCTTCCAATCCAAGTGGAATCAAACGGAGGGGCACCTGGGTGGCTTAGTGGCTGAGCATCTGCCTTTGGCTCAGGTCCTGATCCCAGAGTCCTGGGATTGAGTCCAGCATCAGGCTCCCTGTGGGGAGCCTGCTTCTCCCTCTGCTTCTCTCTCTGTCTCTCATGAATAAATAAATAAGATCTAAAAAAACCCCAAAAGAAACAAATGGAATCAAACAGTGAAATAAACCTGGAACCTGGAAAAGAGAAGGCGGACCACTCTAGAGTGGCCAAATCATCCCTTCATTTTAAAATAGCTAACTTTTTTTTAATGGTACAAGAAGACTCTGTGCAAATAGCAAACATGAGAGAATCCTATTCCCAAAGCATCAAGAGCTTCACAAAAATTAAGTGACTGAGCAGTACCATGCATGCCTGTCTGGTGCTGGGCACTTTACTTCGATTATCTAGAATTCTCCAACAATGCACAAAGTAGACTAATTCTACTTCAGAGACAAGGAAACTGAACCTCAGAGGAATAAGTGAAGGTTCAAAGGAGGCAGGGGCCAAACGACATGAGTTCAGGATTTGGACTCAGATCTGAAAGACATCACCAGATTCAGAATTGCTAGACTGTAAATTCATTAATTGTGATTTCAAGTTGCTACTTACGCCTTTTTTTTTTTTTAATATGCAAGATTTACCTATTGTTTTAGATACAATGTGGGGTGACAAAGATGGTACTGGGGACAGGCTGAATGGTGGTCCAGTCTTTAGAACCTTGACAAAGGGCCTGTTGACTGTGTGAGAGTGTGTGTGTGTGTGTGAGTGTGAGTGTACGCACAAGGTCACAGTGAATGGTAGTCGTCTGAACTTGTAGTGACAGAGAGAAGTGTCTCTAATAAAACTGATGGTTTTTTTTGTGTGTGTGTGAGACTAAAGAACATAATCACAGTTCTATAATCTATTTTTCACCATTTTAAGGATGGAGGGATGATTCTGCTTGAAGACAGCTTCAGCGATTTTGTAACCTGGTGATTTCATAACCTGAAGTCAATTTATGAAATCAAGTGGACTTTCTTGGGTGAGAAATATGATTTTCTTTTCTATTCACTTGTATGGACTCTTTGGATTACTTGAAATTTCTAAAAATTTTATGGTAGCAATCAAATTGAGGCCCAATATTTTCCCACAAAATTCTTACATAATGCTAACATTTATAACTTAATTAAATCCATCTATGACATTTGACTATGTGAAAGGGATTATAAATTTTAATACTTAATGAATGTTTGAGGAGTAGAATAAATAGTTCTCCATGTGGGCACATCTGCACCCTCTCCACAAGATAAGAGAAGTCTTGCTTTTCTTTTTTAGCATATGCTGTGTTTTAAGGTAGAATTTCATTTAAATGCAAAACACTGTTATTTTAAATATGAAATGAAATCTAATTTACTTTCATCTTCCATTATACTTTCTAATTTAATTTTGTAATCTATTGGCACCTTTCCCCTATTTGTGGGTAGTTGGTAAGGTTAAAAAAAAGATAGATTCTTCATTTAATCTTTTTTCACTTCTCCATACATCAAAGTCTAGCAAATTCGTATAACACCCCGTAAAAGTGGTATATTTACTCAAAATCTTCTCTCACATATTTTGAGAGATTTGTGAAGTGTTTTTGCCTCAAAGGCATAACTTCTGAGCATTATTTTTCTTTATTTTGTTACATATAGCATATATGAATAAAAATGAGAAGCCATTGAAAGCCTTTTCTTTGGGGAGTAGAGAGTTTCTTTAAAGCACCTTCATAGGGAGGCCTGGGTGGCTCAGTCAGTTAAATGCCTTTGGCTTAGAAAATGATCTCAGGGTCCTGGGATCGAGCCTGGTGTTGGGTTCCCTGCTCAGTGGGGAGTCTGCTTCTCCCATCACTCTCTCTCTGTGCTCTCTTTCTCTGTCTTTCAAATAAATAAGTAAAAATTAAATAAAAAAAACAAAACCAACACTTTTACAACAGCATTTCTTGCCTTCTTTTTTGTTTTAGGCATGTGATTTCTAATTTACTAATACATGTTCTCTGATGAACTATCTAGGGGCCTATAACCCTGTCCTATCTTCGGCCTGCCCAACTAGTTACTGGCCTTGCAGCAGGACAAAGTGTTTTAAACAAACCTCCTCTGTTCACCCAGAGTTGCTTTAAAAGAGCTCTGAAACCGATCCAGGCGCAGATGGCCGGGTCTCACCAGCCTTCCCAGCCTGCTGTAACTTCCACCATTGCCGCCATTTTCCACAGGGAGATAGATGGAGCGGAAAATAATATTAATCTTCAAGGGGAGGATTCATGCACTATTGGTCTCAAGAACCTATCATTTAAAAACAATTTACCACCACAAATTGGGTGCCATTTTAAAGAAACATGAAACAGAACAGAAGAAATCTGTTTTCTAATCATTCAACTGGCTGGTTCCAACAAAGGCACTGTATAGAGCTATCAGTTTGCTTGTATTTTAGAAACACCACTAAACCATACTGTGCCTGAAAATAGGAGAAAACCAGTATCAAGATCCTTTTCTCTTTAGATGGTCTTCATTTATTGCCTAACTCCCAGTTTTCTTTACTAAAGCAGGTAGGTTACTGTTATGGAATTGTGGACTCCAATAAAAATAGAAACTGGGATAGAAATGATTCAATTAACTCTATGAAAGATTTCTTGATTTCCTACTGCTCACGATAAAAGCTGTGCCCAGTTACCTTGAACATGAACGTAGGTTTTTGTTTAACTCAAAGAACCCTTCTGGGCCAAAGTCGATATGTCCAGTATCTTTGCAATGAGAAGTTTCAGTTTCTGCAGGAGAGAAGCCACCATGGAGTTTTAGGGACTGAGGGTGACTACCACAAGATAGGCCACTTTGGAATAAAGATGATCCTGAGCTGAAGGCCATCAACACCCTGGGGGCTCAAGAGAAACATTTCCCCTCCTTTACCTACATATGAGAATCTAAATTTGAGTCTTTCCCAGAATAAGAGTTATTAGGAGAGATACATTTTATCTGAGTGACCCATCTGAATGGCAGGGCAAACATCTAATTACCAAAAATATCCTCTTCTTATTACCCTGTGAAATGTATTCCTTTCCTCTTAAGTCTCAGACCCCTGCTCCCTTCTCTTTGTTCAGAATGAAGACGTAGACCTCATGTTTCCTGACTGTCTTTGGAATTTCCATGTTTCTGTGGCTTCCCTGTATGCACACTATTACTTTTGATTTTCACCTGTTAATCTGTCTCATGTCAATTTTTAAAATATTATTTATTTATTTATTCATGAGAGACACAGAGCATGAGAGAGAGAGACAGAGACACAGGCAGAGGGAGAAGCAGACTCCCCATAGGGAGCCTGATGTGGGACTCCATCCCGGGTCTCCAGGATCACAACCCAGGCTGAAGGCAGCACTAAACCGCTGAGCCACCCGGGCTGCCCTATGTCAATTTGGTTCGTAGTCAACCTCGAGGGACCTGTGAAGGGAACAGAAACTCTTGTTGCCAGATAGAGTTTAATGAAGAAGAAATTATCATGTCTTTTTTATTTTCTGTTGATAGGGGTTATCAGATCATTGATCATAATTATTCCCAAGTTTATTCCACAAAAGTGTGAGTGGGGTATGTTTAGGAATTAGGAATATATTAGGAATTTAATAGAATTTTTAGTGATTTTTCCAAGAAGGTCACTAAGGGTTTAGACATACTGTCTATTCTTTTGAATACAAATAGTCTGTGTACCCATCAAGAGGAGATTGAAGGGCACCCGGGTGGCTTAGTCAGTTAAGCATCTGCCTTCAGCTTGGTTCATGATCCTGGGTCATGATCCCTGCTCAGTGCAGAGTCTGCTTCTCCCTCTCCCTCTGTTCCTCCCCCTGTTCGTGCTCTCTTTTCTTTGCTTTCTCCCTCTCTCAAATAAATAAATAAAATCTTTTTTTTAAAAAAAGAGTTTGAGAAGAGTTTTATTAAGCATGCTCTTTCTTTTTTCCATTTATGGCCTCTTAAAGCATCATAACAAGGGTATTTTACCATGGTTTCTGCTTGTCCCTGGGGGTCCAAAGTCTACACTCTTCACTGGGGGCTCATAAGGATCCTGGATGCTGAAGGTAAGGCTGCACTAAGGAATTAGGTATAGACTGTGCAAAAGCTCAGGGCACCTTGTGTGTCAGTCTTGCCAAAAAGTCAGTGGGCAGACTATCTGCAGGCAGGTGAACTGTGAAAGGAAACTGCAGGACCATGGCTCTCACTGGTGAGACTTCAAAAGAGATCTTGCTTTAGAAGATAGACGCTCACTTACCTGCGGGACCAAAACCCATCCTCATCTAAGACCTTGGGAAGTAAGATGCATAGCTATTTTCTTGGTTGAGGTGGAGGATACCCAAGACCACGACTCCCCTGACTTTGGGTAGGAAGAGAACCCAGGAGATGAGAAGTCTTCCTGTGGGAAGGAAGGTATTTGGAATGAAGAGCCTTGAAGAAGCATCTGCACCAGCTAAATGCCAACATTTCCCCTCCCACATGCTGATCGCTGTCTGAAGTGTCTGGACATGCCCTCACTGTCTGGTGAGCTGGTCCTGGGCCACCAAATGGTGGCAAAGGGGAGAGGAATCCTGTCCATCTAACCACCCTCAGCCTCCAGGGAGGAGAGGGCTTTAACCTTGCCAGGGGGTTATGTCAGAGTTTTGTGGGACGGGTGGAGGAATTACAAGAACCAAGGAGAACCAACCCCAAAGCCACAGCAGTCAGTAACAGACCCTCCCATGGTGCTGGGAAAGTCTGGAGAGGGCTATGGGAGATGTCACCAACAGTACATATTCTAGCAACCCTGATGACATGTAGAGGGGTCAGGGGTCAGCACAGACTCCTCTTTGACTTCAGTGAGGGAGGAAGGTGGGGGGCAGTGATAGAGAGAGAGACTATGAATATGTACAACCATGTCTTTCTCAAATCTTTTAGAAAGATCAAAATTTTAGCTGCTCCTAATGATCAAACTCTGTTAGCTATTTTATAAATGGAAACAAAGGGTTCTTAGATAAAGGAAATGGTAATAAAGGTTTTTTTAATTTTAAATTTTACTTTAATCTCTTCTTACAAAGTAGGCTGCAGTCATATAGGCCTTCTGTCAGTTCCTAGAACTTTCCTGCCTCAAGGTCTTTGCTCAGGACATTTGTCCTACTTGGAACATTTCCCCCCCCACTTTGCAGAACTGTCCTTTTTCACCCATTATGATGATATAAATGGTATATCTTCAGAGAGTATCTCAACTACCTCATCTGATTAAAATATTTGCCTCCGTTGTGGTTCTCCTGTTCATTTGCTTTCTAGCATTTCTCAAAATCTGTAACCATTGTATCCATGTATTTCTTTTCTTGTTTCTTGTTTATCCCATTGGAATGTAATATTCATGAGGGCAAGGATCTTGTCTGCCTTGTTTAGCTTTTGTCTTTACTACTTAGCACAATGCTTGGCCTATGGAAAAAGAAAAATTGTTAACTGATGAACAAATGTAAGTCTGGTATATTTACATGCTTAGTTGCTTTATAAGTGTTGGCAGGAAATTTTTGAAAAGGTAGCATCTCTTTGGTTTCAAGAAATCCACTTCTTACCAAAATAGACATTTTTCTAAAGAAGACATACAGATGGCCAATAGATACATGAAAAAATTCTCAACATCACTAATCATCAGGGAGACACAAATCAATACCACAATGGGATATCACCTTATACCTGTGAGAATGGCAAAATAAAAAAGACAAGACATAACAAGTGTTGGTGAGGATGTGAGAAAATGAACTCTCGTGCACTATTGGTGGGAATATAAATTGGTACAGGTACTGTGGAAAACCGTGGGGAGGTTTCTCAAAAAAGTAAAAATAGAACTACCATATGATCTAGTAATTCCACTACTGGGTATTTACCCAAAGAAAACAAAAACTTTAAATAAAAAAAAGTTTACTCCCCTGTTTATTGCAGCATTATTTACAGTAGCTAAGATATGAAAGCAGCTGTGTCCATTAGTAGATAAAGAAGACACAAGATATATGTACAATGGAATATCACAGCCATACAAAAGGAGGAGATCTTGCCACTCGCAATACCATGGATAGACTTTGAGGGTATTATACTAAGTGAAATAAGTCAGAATGAGAAAGACAAATACCATATGACTTTACTCATGTGGAGTATAAAAAGCAAAACAAATGACTAAACAAATAACAGAATAAGACTTTAAATACAGAGAATTGATTGCCAGAGGGAAGTGGGGTGTGAGGATAGGTAAACTGAGTGAAGAGGAGTGGAAGATACAGGCTTCTAGCTATGGAATGAATTAGTCACGAGAAAAGAAGTCACAGCATAGGGAATGTAGTCAACAATATTGTAATAGCACGTATGGTGATAGATGATAGTTACGTTTATGGTGAGTATAGCACTGTATAAAGATGTTAAATCACTATGTTGTACACCGGAATGTAACATTGTGTGTCAACTATACAACTATACAAACCCCCCCCACAGAACCTACCTCTTAATACAGAATTGTTGGAGAGATTCTGAAGTCATTCTTCTGGTGTACTTCCTTGCCAAATGAATCAATTAGCAAGAGAAATCTCATTTATGTCCAGACATTTTAAAAAATATTTTATTCATTTATTTATTCATGAGAGACACACACAGAGAGAGAGAGGCAGAGACACAGGCAGAGGGAGAAGCAGGCTCCATGCAGGGAGCCCGATGTGGGACTCAATCCCCGGACCCCAGGATCATGCCCTGAGCGAGAGGCAGGCACTAAACCGCTGAGCCACCCAGGGATCCCCATGGACATTTTTTTTTTTTTTTATTGCTCTTCTTTCTTGACTATTTGCTAATGATTTTAAAAAGATGCTGCGCTGTCAGGTAATTCAATTGAGAAAAGAAGTTAGTATGTTTTAACATCTGTTTTCCCAGTGATTATCAGCATTGATCTCTGGAGGATAGCTCACTCAGTAAAGGAGCAACTTTCACAGGTGAGGAAAGTCTTTCTCTGACATGGGTAGTGCTTCTGTAATATTTTTCCTAGTGTTGTTTTAAAAATCTAATGGCTGACTTTGTGGGAGACAATTCTTCTCGGTTTCCTGTATTTCTGCATGTTGTACATGAGCTTTTGTTCCAAATATTTTTTGCAGGATTTTTTTTTTTATTTTAAAGATTTTATTCATGAGAGACACACACACACAGAGGTGCAGAGACATAGGCAGAGGGAGAAGCAGGCTCCACACAGGGAGCCCAATGTGGGACTCGATCCTGGGACTCCAGGATCACACCCGGAGCCAAAGGCAGAGGCATAACTGCTGAGCCACTCAGGTGTCCCTTTTGCAGTATGTTTGTATGGCAAAGTCTTGGAAGATAGTGATGGTGTCTATCTTCAGGCAGGAGGCAGATTTGTTTGCTGTTCAGGAGAATAAAGATCGTCTCTCCCTCTGGAACAAAGGTTGAGCAAGTTTGCTAGCAGTCCCCTTTAAACTTCAGGATTTCTGAAAGTGTGGGGCTCTCTGGCTGGGATCCAAACCCATGGTGTATGTGTCGTGTCCAACGTTGTCCACTGGACCTTGACCTGGAGCACTTGAGGGGGTGGCAAGGAGAACTGATGTGAACGTGTACGTCATGCTGCCTGCTGTGCTGCAAGTAATAAAGTCCTTTGTCTTTGGTCCATATGATGCATGTCTTATTATGTGTGGGTACTCAGCCTCATACTTGTCCTGTCCCCCTGGGCAGAGCTATGACTCCTGGACTTCCTTACAGCTGATGTTCAGTGAGATCTTCTAATGGGAGGGAGCCTTACGTGGTGAGAAGGTGGATGTAAGCAGGAGCCCTTTGACTTCTGGCTCCAGCCCAGTGGTGAAGTGTAGTGTGAGTGCCCGCAGGGTGTCACTGTCAGTGTCAGCGTCAGGGGCGGCAGCAGTTGCTACAAATGTCCTCCCACTGCTTTGGGCAGAAAGGCATGGCCCCTCGGGGTCCTGGTTGCTAATACCTCCTTCCCTTCTGATCCCCTCTAGGCCTTCCAATGAAGCTATAGGCCCATTCCCTGCATTCATTTCTTTTCTATTTTTTTTAAGGTTTTATTTATTTGATAGAGAGACAGAGAGAGAGAGAGAGAGAGAGAGGACAAGCAGGGGGAACAGCAGGCAGAGGTAGAGGGAGAAGCAGGCTCCTCACTGAGCACCTGCTGAGCAGGGAGCCTGATGTGGGGCTGGATTCCAGGACCCTGGATCATGACCTGAGCTGAAGGCAGGTGCTTAGCTGACTGAACCACCCAAGTGCCCCTCTTTTCTGTTTTAGGTAACTAGAATGCTTTCTACTTTTCTGCTTGAATCCTGACTGCCTCCCTCCATTTAAGGCTCTTCTGGCAAGCTCGTTTGGAGGACAGCAGAACTACCAGGACCTAAAGGTTTCAACAAGCTTTTTTGAAACTAAGATAGGTGGATCTAAGGGAGAAGACTTTGGCCAGACTCATCTTTCCAGGCTCACGAGGAGCTGCTGGAGCACAGAGAACGTTGTGGAGTTGCTCCGAAGAACCAGGGTCACATAAATGTACTAATTAGGTTGGAGAAGCAAAATGGATGAGAAGCATCCAAATGTGGCTGCAAGCCTTTTAAGAAAAAGCAGCCTCCTCTGCTAATAAAATGTGGGCCAATGACCAGTTCTTAATTCTTTTCCCCTGCTTATTGGAGGAAAAAGTGAGGGGAATGGATGGGAGCCCCAAGACTGCATGGGGAGCTGGACATGTCTGCTGCCTCCGAGCAGTGGTGGAAACCAGGCAGGTGGGAGAAGCAGTCTTGCTCCATAACAAAACTCCACTCACTCTGTCGGTCAATCAAGCATGAGAAGGAGAAGCCCACGTTTTGTAATTGAGACTCTCACGTGGGCAAAATGAGACGCGTATTTCATTTGCTCTCCCTGTTATCACCCACACCACAGCTGGTGTGCTTCTTGGGCAGCTGAGTTCTTGCCAGTGAGATCCCAAATCCAGTAAAACCAGGGGATGCTTCATGCTTATCCATTCTGAAGCTCATTGGAAGTTTTCAGGAAGGAATCTTGATTTGAAAAGGTTAGGAGTTTAGGAACACTTGGATTTGACCTCAGACAAAACCCTTAAATCCTACTAGATTTACACTGGAAAAGGAGAGAAGCCACATGCATCCAGAGACGTTTTGATGAAAGTTTATGGCCTGGGAAGGGTCAAGTTGGGAGTAGCTCGGAGCAGGGGTGGGTGAGGGGGTGGGGAAGCAGCGTCTCTTCTAAATTATGTGACTCATTCTATAACGGTTGACATTTCTCCCGATATTTCACAGCTGATCATGGAGCTGACATGCAAGTTTTTTCAATAAAACTAATGATGTTTCCCAGTGCAGCCAGCTCGAGCGTTTTGCTTGCTATGTGCATGCTGATGCCATCAAAGAAAAAGTCCCCTTTCTTTTTTGGAAACTGGAAAGGTTGTCAGCAGCTTCAAAATGATGCCGTGCTTCTTAGCCAAGCACAACTTTGCCTGGAAGAAAAATTGTGACACTCTGTGTACAGATGGGGTCTCTGGATGCTTGGCGCCACACTTGGCTTTACTGCGTGGTGACATGTCAGAGTGACTTACTGTTTTTGACACAGGCATGTGTTGGCATCAAAACCCTGTCAAGAATTCTGAAAGAAGTCATGCTTACTGCTATGAAAAGTGTTAAATTCACAACTAGCAGCTTTCCAAGGGGTTTTGTCAAGAAAATGAGAACTAGATACAAAGTTCTTCTCTGCTCCACAATTTACTGGTTTTCCAAAAGCAAATCTTGAAACAAGTGGTTGGATACCAGTTGGAAGTTTCCCTTTGCTGAGAGAAAAAGAAAGTAAATCTACTCTCAGAATGGTTTTGACATGGGAGTAGCTCCTTCATGGCCTGACTTACCTGGCAGATACTTTTAGTCACGTACCTGAGCAAATCTTTTGGTTCAAGGTTCTGCACTGATAGTTGGGAGCTATTGGAAAATTACATGCTCTGGGGCCAAACTGCTGCTGGGCTTGGTCAAGTATGTGTCTGAATTTTCTGATGCTGGACAAAGACGCCTGGAAACAGGGATGCTGAGGAAGGAGCATAGTACAGATTCCTGGCAATATGGTAAGTTTGTTTGAAAGTTATTTTGCTTCGATAACCTTAAAATAGGAACTTGGGTTTGAAATGTCTTTTGCTTGCTGGCAAAGATAACATCAACAGTTCAGACTTTGCTAAAGATACCATGATGGTTAGTTTTATGTGTCAGTTTGCCTGGGCCATGGTGTGCCCAGGTATTTAGCCAGATATCATTCTGGGTGCTTCCATGAAGGTGTTTCCGGATGAGATTAACATTTAATTTGGTAAATTGAGTAAAACACATTGCCCTCCGTAATGTGGGTGGGCCTCATTCAATCAGTTGAAGGCCTGAATGGAACAAAAAAGCTGACCCTCCTCCTTTGAGTAAGACAGAGTTCTTCCTGCCTGACTGCTTTTGAACCGGGATATTGGCCTCTTCCTGTCTTTGAACTCCAATTGAAGCGTTGTTATTTCCTGGGTCTCAAAGCTACTAGCCTTTGAGTTAAAACTACACCATTGGATCTCCTGGGACATGCCAGCCTTCACAATCCTGTGAGCCAATTTCTTTTCTTTTCTTTTTTTTTTCTAAGATTTAATTATTTATTCATGAGACAAAGAGAGAGAGAGAGAGAGAGAGAGAAAGAGAGAGGCAGGGACATAGGCAGAGGGAGAAGCAGGACCCCGGGATCATGAAGCAAGATCCCAGGACCCCAGAATCATGACCTGAGCCAGAGGCAGACGCTCAACCACTGAGCCACCCAGGTGCCCCAAGCCCATTCTTTATTATCTCTATGTCTATATCCTTTTGGTTTTGTTTCTCTGGAGAAACTTGACTAACATAGATACCTTTATTGATGTGAGAATAAAAGAGAGAATTTGACTAGAGAAGTCCTAGAGAATCCTGGTGTTGCTTGACACAGGTTTACTTTAAGTTGGCAGATCAAATGATGGTAGTTTTTATTCCATTTACTGCAGAGAAGATACTGTAACATTAAGGGATGCCCCTAAATTCCTCTTAGAATTGTCCTTGTTGGAAATCCTACCTTGATAAATGTGTAACTGGGATGGATTTCGTCATTGTAAGTTTTTTCCTAGGTGCTGCAATCAGTGACTTGCCCTGCCATACTTTGGCAAATCCTGGGCTTAAGAGAAATGAAGAATCTATATGACACATTTTGGATGTGGGAAGAGTCTAGATAGATGTCCTTCTGGTGGATGGTCCATGGGTAACAAGTCTTACCCCATCAGCAACGGGAGGGTGGCTGACATATCCCTTTGGGGTAGTCACTGAGCTGGTTGTGCTGGTCACTGGAATGACTGTGGATGGTGGACATCATCATAGCTTCCATCAGGCTCCCTGAGGAGGGTGCTTTAGAGATCTGCTTGCCCTTGATGGTGACTTTGCTCTTTCACTTGCTATTCCGCCATTCCCCTTTGTGATTCAGCCCCTCCTGCCTCCTCTCGCGACTCTTGCTCCTGTCACCTCCTTACCCAAGTAGGTCTCACTTAGTTCCCATGGAGCTTTGAGATCGGAGTTGTCTCCTTCAGTCTTCTTTCTAATAAATTATTATATATAAATTCCATGCCCTCAAGACTTTCGTATTTTCCACTTAACAGACCATTGCAGATAAAAACCAGAAACCAAAAGGTGAATGAAGGACAGAAATCTAGCAAAAGTGAAACCTTACATTAGGATTTTTGCTCCTTGTATGCCTGCCTTTATGATTCTAATTATTTTCAAGGCAGCATGGCTGCCTCTTACTGACTGCATCAGACAAAGAAGTAGTGTAAGAACAACAAAAATAAGGTACAAAGATTATCACTGGGTTAAAGGTGAGCCTCCTTGGAACCTGGACATCAATGAGTCTCAAAGCTTCCAAGAATGGCCATAACTGCTTTGTCTAATAGAAAGATAAATCTTTAGACTCAGTAAAATAGTAGAACATTGTTTGATGTGACCTTTTGGCATACCCCCCACCCCCAAAGAAAAAAACATGCAGTCAAATCTATTAATGTCCCAAAAGTTTGTGTGTGAGAAGGGCCTAAGATAGTGTCAGTGTCGGACTTCAGGCCCTAGAAGTGAGACTGGGCACATGCCAGTTGGTGTAGGATTAGCAGAAAACTTGAGATAGAGCTTTGGATTTCAGGAGCTGTAGAATTATTGACTACAAGGAAATTTTAGCTCAAGATCAAGGGGACAGTGAGGACTCCAACTGCCTTGAGGGTATAATAATTCATGTCTTTGTGATTAAGCACCTATTAGGAACCAGAAATGGAAATAAGTTGGCTATTAAAGCAGACAAGTGTGTTAGGTCAAGGATCACTGTAATAGGAACTTCTTGTTCTTGCCAGATGACGTCAGAATTCTCCTTTCTGTGCAGCCATCAAGCTAATTTTCATTTCATGTGAACAATTTTATTTCACATTTTCCAGAAGTTACCATTCTTTTCTAGAAGAGAAAAAAAAAAAAAGTAAAAAGAAAATGTACCAGGCACGGCTGATAAAGCAGAAAAGGATTTTACTGAAAGGCTCTGGGATTGCTCCCAGAGTTTCCAGGAGGGCTGGCAAATGAATCTGGTGAAGATGTCAGAAACAGTGGCAGATTAGGAGTCAGAGCCATGGCCGAGAGGCTACCACAGAACCCAACCCAGGAAGGCCCACTGCTGCCATCACAGGGCCCCAGATGTCTCTGCCTTTATCACTGTCACAGTGGGCACTGAATGGTACACCTAGCTGCCACTGCCCTCAACACCGTAACGGGTTCTGTGCCGTTCCTTCTTCTTTGTCCAAATCCAGAATGCCAGGCTGCTGCATTTAATGAACCTGTGCTCTGTCAGAGGAGATGGGGAGCAAGCTTCTGGGTTTTGTGGCTTCCACGATGGGAAGTAAGTTTGAGCAGCGAATGGGGTTAATAGTCCAGGAAATCAAAAGGAAAAATAGAAATGACCATCATGCTATATTGAGAGAAGTGTTTTTTTTTTTAAGATTTTATTTTTATTTTTTATTTTATTTTATTTTATTTTATTAAGATTTTATTTATTTATTCACAAGAGACACACAGAGAGAGGCAGAGACACAGGCAGAGGGAGAAGCAGGCTCCATGCAGGGAGCCTAATGTGGGACTCGATCCCAAGACTCCAGGATCACCCTTGGGCCAAAGGCAGGCGCTAAACCGCTGAGCCACCCAGGGATCCCCAAGATTTTATTTTTAGAGGAGCTCCTGGCTGGCTCAGTTAGTAGAGCATGTGACTCTTAATCTCAGGGTCTTGAGTTTGATCCCCATGTTGGGTGTGGAGCCTGGTTAAAAAAATAAAATCTTAAAAAATTTTTTATTTTTAAGGAAACTCTACACCCAGTGTGGGGCTTGAACCCATAACTCTGAAATTAAGAGTCACATGCTCCACCAACTGAGTCAACCAAGTGCCCTGAGAGAAATTATTTCTTTAATAAAAATAGTTTCTTTTTCTATGTTGCCTATGTGAAAGCAGTAAACATTCAAAGCAATGATATAAATTGTATATAAAAATGAACTCAGGTTTTTTTTTTTTTATTGAAGTAGAGTTGACATTCAATGTTCTATCAGTTTCAGGTTTACAACATAGCGATTTGACAACTCTGTACACTACCCAATGCTTATCAGGTAATTGTAGTTACCATCTGTCACCATTCAAAGTTATTATATTATTGACTATATTCCCTATGCTGTACTTTTCATCCCTGTGACTTATTTATTTTAAAACTGAAAGTTTGTACCTCTTAATCTGCTTCACTTTTTTGCCCATCCTCCCACTCTTTTTCCTCTGGCAATTATTGTTTTTTCTCTGTATTAATGAGTATTTTGTTTCTTTTGCTTCTTAGATTCCATGTACAAGTGAAATCATATGGTATTTGTCTTTCTGTGTCTAACTTAGTTGGCATAGGTCCATTCGTGTTGTCTCAAATGGCAGGATTTCAGTCTTTTATTTATGCATTTTAAAAGATTTTATTTATTTATTTGAGAGAGAGAAAGAGATAGTGAGAGACAGCAGGAACAGGGAGGAGAGGAAGAGGCAGGTTCAATGGGGGCTCAATTCTGGGACCCTGGGATTATGACCTGAGCTGAATGCAGATGCTTCACTGACTGAGCCACCCAGGTACCCCTCAGTCTTTTTTATAGCTGAGACATTTTCCTCTTTTTTCCCCATTTAATTAAAAACTTTTTTAAAAATTTAAATTCAATTAATTAACATATAGTGTGTTAATAGTTTCAAGTAGAATTCAGTGATTCATCAGTCTCATACAACACAGAGTGCTCATTGCATCATGTGCCCTCCTCAATGTTCATCATCCAGTGACCCCATCCCCTACACCCTCCCCTCCAGCAATCCTCATTTGTTTGCTATGATTGCTTTTATGGTTTGTCTCCTTCTCTGATTTTTTCTTGCTTTATTTTTCCCTCCCTTCCCTTAAGTTCCTCTGTTTTGTTTCTTAAATTCCACATATGAGCGAGATTATATAATTGTCTTAGAGCTGAGAAATATCCCGCTATATATAGAGTTGATCCTTGAGTGACATGGGTAATAAGAAGTAAGCTCCCATATGTGAGAGGACTTTGGAGGGGGTCCTGGGTAATATCATCCCAGCTGACAGCTAGCAAGAAAATGAGAGTTTCACTATAAAACCACAAATAACTGAATTCTGCTAACAACCAATAAAGTTGGAAGAGGACTCCAAGCTTCACGTGAGATTACAGACTTGGCCAATACTTTGATTTTAGCCTGGTATGATGCTGAGCAGAGGGCCCAGATAACCTGTGTTCAGACTCTTGACCCATGGACATGGTAAATAGATAATTGAACAAATTCTAGATACATAGTTACTCCCCTTTATTCTCTATTTTTTAATTTTTTAAAAAAGATTTATTTATTTATTTAACAGAGAGAGCAAGCAGGGGAAGCTGCAGGCAGAAGGAGAAGGAGGAGCAGGTTCCCTGCTGAGCAAGAAGCCCTAAGTGAGGCTATTGTGATCCCAGGACCCTGGGACCATGGTCTGAGCCAAAGGTAGATGCTTAACTGACTGAGCCACCCAGATGCCCTTCTCTTCTTTAAAAGACAAAATTATACAACATAATACTTAGAACAATGTATTGCTGGGTTTGTAACATAATAATTAGAGCACAAAAAAAGGGAAAGAAGGAACAGAGCTGTACCCAAGAGAATTGAAAACATATGTTCACAGGAAAACTTGTACACAAATATTCAAATGTAGCATATTTCATGATATCCCCAAACTAGAATCAGTTAAATGTCCATCAACTGAGGAACAGAGACACAAATGTGGTACATCCATAGAATGGAATAGTATTCAGCCCTTAAAAGGAATGAAGTACGGATCCATGCTCCAAGGGGGATGAACCTTGAAAATACACTCAGTGAACAAAGGCAGACAGAAAAGGCTGTGTCTTGTATGATTCTGTTTATATGAAATGTTCTTAACAGATGAATCTACAGAGACAGAAAGTAGATTAGTAGTTGCCTAGGGCAGGGCAAAGGCCGAGGGTGGGAGAAATGGGGAGTCACTGCTGATGGGTAAGGGATTTCTTTTTAGGAGAATGAGAATGTTCCAAAATTTATTGTGGTGATGGGTGCACAATTCTGTGAATAGAATCAAAATCGAACGGTAGACCTTAAAGGGCTGAATTGCATAGTATGTGACTTATATCTTAATAAAGATGTATTTTTAAAAAAGTCTAGGAAATCGTGCTAACAGGGCACAGGAGCCAAGTGGAAGGGAGCTCCCAGTGTGTGGGATAGTTGAACATTAAAAAGACTGACCACACTGAATGAAAACACAGCATGTGTATAAAAACCAGTGAGTTTGTAATGACAACAAAACAAAACATCTCTCCACTCACCACTGGAGGTTGCCAGAGCACCAATCATTTCTCTGAAAAGCTGAAAAAGGAAAAGAACCAAGCACATCCTGTCTTGCCTGCATGAATTGTATATTTATGTAACTGCATAGCTGATGAGGGAAAATTCTTCTTTAGAATAGAAGCACCGTGTCGATGTAAGAAGACTGGTAGAATTAGAAAATTGCTGTTTTTTGCCATTTCTAACAAAATAATGCTTCTAGGCAACAATTACGTATAAATGATGAAAGGGTAAGGTAAAACATTGATGAGGAGTAGACTGATATTACCTGAACCCTCTGATTTCATAGTTTTAAAAAGTAGCTTTATTGGGAAATAATTTACATATGATAAAATTCATCCCTAACGTGTATAATTCAGTGGTTCTTAATATAGTCACAGAGTGGTACAGCCATCACCACTGTCTAATTCCAGAACAATTTTCTTCACTTCTGAAAGAATCCCCATGGCTATCAGCAATAGTTCCCCATTTCTCCCTCCCACCAGGCTTGGGCAACCACTAACTACTTTCTCTGTCTATGGATTTGCTTCTTCTGGACATTTCATTCAAACAGAATAATGTAATATGGCTCTTTCATTTACTATAATGTTTTTATGGTCATCTACTTGGTAGCATATAGCAGTATTCATTCTTTTAATGGTTGAATAACCTATTGTAGGGATATACCACATTTTGTTTACGCATTCATTAGTTGATGGACATTGGGTTGTTTTTATTTTTGGTGATTGTGAATAATGCTGCTAAGAGCATTTATATACAAGTCTTTGAACATGTATTTTCAAGTTCTCTTAGTGATATACCTAGCAGTGAATTGATGGATCATATGGTAACTTATATTTAATTTTTTGAAGTGATTCCATGTTATCACTGAAAGTAGGACAATCAAGTATTATGTACCTCATAATGTGATGCAAAATAACGACATAGCATATCTATGAAATATTCTGGTCTAAACAACTGGATCTGACTATAATCAAGCATCTGGATCAGCAGTCTAAACTTTTGTCTGTTAAGGGCCAGGCAGTAAATATTTTAGTCTTTTTTTTTTTTTTTTTTTATGATAGTCACAGAGAGAGAGAGAGAGAGAGAGAGGCAGAGACGCAGGCAGAGGGAGAAGCAGGCTCCATGCACCAGGAGCCCGACATGGGATTCGATCCCGGGTCTCCAGGATCCCACCCTGGACCAAAGGCAGGAGCCAAACCGCTGTGCCACCCAGGGATCCCTTCAGTCTTTTGAACCATACTTCTCAACTCTTCTGTTGTAGCACAAAAGGTGATGACAATATACAAACAAATGGTATGGCTTTGTCCCAATAAAACTTTTTTTACAAAGCAAGTAGCAGGTCACATTTGGCCCACAAGCCACACTATGCCAATTCCTGTTTAAGATTTTAAATCTGGTAAATATAGAAATACCTTAAATCACGCAAACCCAGAGTGAGACAAATGACTAAGTTTTTGCAAAAAACCATGAAAGGCTTAAAGAAGGCTCACATTCTACTTTTCCCATAAATACTTTCTTTTTGATCTTATCCTGCATGTTTCTTGAGTGAGTAATAAAAAGGAAGTCTGTGTGTATTGAAAAGGGCATTCTGGAATTATGCTGTATCTTCCAGGGACTTTATTGTGCCTTTCCTTCTCCTAGTGGTAAAAGAACCTTCTGTTTGGACCAATTATAGTTCTTCATCCATATGGCAACAATCATCTCTCCAAGATATGAACATTTGATCTAAGGCAGACCAATTCGAATTTTCTCCATCAGATTTTTTTTTTTTTTCGAAATAAAGCTGGGAGAAAAAAGCTATCTTTTCTCTCGGCTGTGGGAGTATAAAGATGTAAGCCCCAAGATGACTCTGGTCAGAGTTTCAGGTTTGGGTAGCTATTGATCTTCAGAGAATGAAGCCAATGTGAAAGGAGAAGGAAAAATATGAGTAAGTGACTGAGTGGGTCAAAGAGAGAGAGAGAGAGATGGAAACAGAGACTAGGAAAGGAAGAGAAGGGAGAGATGTTACTTGAGCTCTGTTTAATATGCTCATCTTAAATAATTTTTTAAAAGACTTTATTTATTTAGAGAGTGAGCAGGGGGAGGGGCAGAGGGAGAGGGAGAGAGATCCAAGCAGATTCTATGCTGCGCCCAGAGCCTGAAGCAGGGATCGATTCCATGACCCTGTGACCGTGACCTGAGTGGAAATTAAGAATCAGGCGCTTAACCAACTGTGCCATCCAGGTACTCCTCATCTGAAATAATTTTTGAGACGATTAGACATAATATGTGTAAAATTGCTGACTTTTTAGAATTTTAATAAATGACCTCATTTTTTGCTAAGTGGCAAATTGCTTATTAAATCTCCCACATTATTATTTTTAAATATTTTATTTATTTATTCATGAGAGACACAGAGACATAGGTAGTGGGAGGAGCAGAGGGAGAAGCAGGCTCCCTGCAGGGAACCTGATATGGGACTTGATCCCAGGATCCTTGGGATCATGACCTGAGCCAACAACAGGCTCTTAACTGCTGAGCCACCCAGGTGTCCCTCCCACATTATTTAATTTCCTATGTTTTATACGCGTTCTCTTAAGCCAGAGTATCAGTTACTTGAAGGCAGGAAACACGTATGTTATATATCCTTGCTTTCTAGAAAGTTTAGCATAAGCTTAGTTAATTTCTCTAAAAAAGATATACTTCATTGATAAATAAGAACATGAAACTGAATTGAGTATAGCACTAGAATGGCCTTAGTATCTTCTAATGAAGACTTATTTTCTGTCAATTTATCCCATGTTAGAAGTGGCATTTTATTGTAACTCTTCTGAGGAGTATGACTACTTTTTTCGGTTAGTGAAAGCAGTATGGCTAGTCACTTAAATTCTAAAAAAGTTTTTCTTGGAAATTCATGGATGAGATGTTATTGCCCATGTAATTTAGGTTCTAATGTTGAATATTTAAGGCACATTTTTAGCTTAATTGCTGGAAAGCAATATCACCACAAGTTTAAATAGTTTTAAAATAGAGAAGACTTAAAATTATAGTGAACATGTCATTTAGAATAATTGGCATTCTAAACAAAATGTGAAAGAAGTCATTAGAGGTATTCAGAGCAATTAGCTGATGGTTCTTAAAAAACCCATGTAAGTTGAATTTATTTACTCTGTACATTTAAAGCCTTTAAATATATAACACTAAAATTGCTGTCCTGGTTTTTAAATAAGTAAGTGAAACTTTTATTTTTTCTAAAACCCAAATTGTTTAGAACTCTAAAAATGTCTATTCCTATTTTGAATATAAAGCTTATTTACTTACCAAATATGAAGTCAGGTCCATATTCCAAAATGTTGAAAATAAATATGTCTTAGTTGGAACATCTAGGTGACACATATCCTATAGATTCCTCTTTTTAGCTAATTTTTAATAACTATTTCATCCTCAGGAAATAGTACAATTAAGTAAAAAATTTGTTGGAGCACCTGAGTGGTTCAGTCAGTTAAGCATCTTGGTTTTGGCTCAGGTCGATCTCAGGGTCATAAGATTGAGCCCCATGTTGGGCTCTGTGTTCAGCAGAGGTTCTGCTTCCTCTCTCCCTCTCCATCTCCTTCTGTCTCTCTCCCACCCCTCCACCCCCTGTTTGTGCATGTGCTTTCTCTCTAAAATGAATAAATAAATCTTTGGGAAAAAAATAAAAAAATTATCATATTACTTAATATTTCATTTTTTAACTTACATATAAAATTTCTTTTCCAAAAATATTGTCCTCATAAAATATTTTCTTTTTAAAAAATTTACATTCAATTAATTAAACATATAGTGTATTATTAGTTTCAGAGGTAAAGGTCAGTGATTCATCAGTTGTATATAACACCCATTGCCCATTATATCACATCGCCTCCTTAAGGCCCATCACCTAGTTACTCTATCCCCCCACCTACCTCCCCTCCAGCAGCCCTCAGTTTGTTTCCTATAGTTAAGAGTCTCTTATGGCCTGTCTCCTTCTCTGATTTTTGTCTTATTTTATTTTTCCCTTTCTTCCCCTATGTTCCTCTGTTTTGTTTCTTAAATTGCACATATGAGTGAAATCATATGACAATTGTCTTTCTCTGATTGACTTATTTTGCTTAGCATTATACTCTCCAGTTTCATCCACATCATTGTAAATGGTAAGATTTCATTTTTTGATGGCTGAATAGTATTCCATTATATATCTATATCTATCTCTCTATCTATACCACATCTTCTTTACCCATTCATCTGTCAATGGACATCTGGGCTTTTTCTATAGTTTGGCTATTGTGGATATTACTGCTCTAAACATTAGGGTTCAAGTGCCTCTTGGGGTCACTATATCTGTATGCTTTGGGTAAATACCTAGTAGTGCAATTGCTGTGTCATAGGGAAAAATATTTTCTTGTGGTTTATGTAATATATGAGCATCATTTAAATTACATAAGTCATAGAAAAAAACTTATGCTTTTGCTTGAGTGCTATATTTAATTTAATGTAAATATTTACAAATTGTATTCTTGACCACCATTTTTGTTCATGATCAATTAACTACAGATGAGATTTATCTTAAACAACTAAATAACTAGAGAAGAGATATGAAACAATGGTTTTCAGATATTGGACAACAGGCAGTAGAGCAAAGTGATCTTTACGAGAAGAGTACAAACCAGGTGAGCCCTATGACTGCCCAAGCTACAGGCTTCAGGGCAGGAAGGAGAACCCAACCAAAACCTGGCACTCTTCCTTAGTTGAGGAGACAGAGTGCAGAATTCATGGAAGCCAAGGCACTTAAAATGGAAAAGGCAGAGTACTGGAGAAAAGACAGTGCCCAGCAAGAGAGTTCTAGAGACATGGCCCTCAGATATTTTTCAGAAAGTCTCAGGCAGAGTAGCCATGGGGCTTACATGGTGCCAGGAATGGTTTTTTGGTTTTTACCAGCCAGAGTGGAAAGGCCTCTTTATTCCCAAGGAATTGAGTAGAGAGTCAAATTAGCCCTGGATGAGGGTTAGAAAACTATGGCATGCAGATCAAATCTGGCCTTTATTGTACAATTGAGGATGGTTTTAATTTTAATTTTTTTAAACAATTTTGTTTAAATTCCAGTTAGTTAACATACAATATAATATTAGTTTCAGGGCAGCCCTGGTGGCGCAGCCCAGGGTGTGATCCTGGAGACCTGGGATCGAGTCCCGTGTTGGGCTCCCTGCATGGATCCTGCTTCTCCATCTGCCTGTGTCTCTGCCTCTCTCTCTCTCTGTGTCTCTCATGAATAAATAAATAAAATCTTAAAAAAAATTAGTTTCAGGTGTACAATTTAGTGATTCAACACTTACATGTAACATCTGCTGCTTATCACAAGTGCTATACTTAATTCCCATCACCTATTTAACCCATCTCCCCACCTACCTCCTTGGTTTTACTTTTTTTAAAGAGTTGTTGAAGGCAAGTAGAGTATGCAACAATTATATGTGGCCCATAAAGCCTAGATTTTAAATATGGCTTTTTATAAAAAGCTTTTTATAAAAAAGCTTGCTGAGCCCTGTCCTAGAATAATGGCTGTTCTAAATCTGCCTAATAAAGCTAAAAAGTAATTCTCAAGATATCTGTTTCCAAGTAAACTAACCACATCTTAGAACATAGCCTAAAATATATAAAGAGAAAAAATAGTATTCATTTCCAAGAAAATTTCTGCATCCCTGAAAAACATCCAAAAATATTTAAATGAATATAAAACATCCAGTATCCAACAGTGTAAAAAACACAATGTCTAGCATCTAATAAAAAATTACTAGGCATTAAAAGAGATAGTGAAATATCCATAATGAAGGCAAAAGTCAATGAATACAAACATAGATGGTGGGATAAGATGGATGATAGAATTAGTAGAAAAGGACAATAAATCACCATATATTGAAAAAGCCAGAGAAAGGCAGGAGCATGATGAAGAGGGAAATGAAAGATATAAATAAGACCAAAATTGGATTTCAAGGGATGAAACATATGATGTTTAAGATAAAAATACATCGAATGGAATTAAACAGGTGATTACACAGTACAGAAGGAAAAATTAGAGAATTTGAAGACACAGTAATGGACACTATCCTAAATGAAACACTGAGAGAAGAAAAAGAAAAATTAAGAGAACACTAGGAAAGTGTGGGAGATCATCAGTATCTTCACGTGTATGCCACTGGAGTCTCAGAAGGAAAAAAGAGAAAGGGGAGGAAGGCAATAAAAAATCTCTGAAGGAATAATGGCTGAAATATTACCCAACTTGAGAACTTACCCAACTTGAGAAGACTGCAAAACTCCTATTGAGTTTTAGGAGTTCCTTATATATATTTTGGCTCTTAATCCCTTATCAGACATATGATTAGCAAATATTTTCTCCCATGCCATAGGTTGCTTTTTCATTCTATTGGAAGGAGGAATTACACAGAGGAACATGGAAACTTTTGGGGTGAATGTTTTCTTGAGTAAGGTTTTTATGGAGTATTTTATGGATATATCCACATATTAAACCTTCTCAAGTTGTACACTTTAAATATGTGCAGTTTGCTACATGCTGATTACATTTCAATGCATTGTAACAAAAAAAAAGAAAAAATAAAAATAAAAACAAAACAAAACTCCAGAAATTAATTTACATTCTCTTACCTATAGGGTTTTTTTTTTTTTTTTTTGGTGTTACATATACTATATATTATATACTTATTTGCAAAATAGTTGATTTCTTCATCTTGAAAACTTTGTTTCATGAATATATCTTAAAAATATTGTTACCAGTAGTTTTTTGTTCCTTACACAACACATCATAATTAAATATACATCATGCCAAATTCTGAATAAGCAAAATGGATTAACTTAAATTAGAAAGCACTCCAATGGAACAATCTTTGGCTTGACATTTTAAAATGTGCTAAAGTATTATGTGATTTCACAACTGAGAATTTTTATATTTTTGAGTGCCAGGCTAATCAGTTTCTCTCTTCATCCCTTTTTGAAAGAAGGGGACTGAAAGCCCCAGGAAAACTGGCTATGAGCAGAGAAAAGCCTGTTCTGTGCAAAAGAAGTCAGGGCTTTGGGATTTGAGGACTCTGTCTCTTCAACACTGATATAGATGTTGGAAGATGACCTGCAAAAGAAATGGACATATATGTCATCTCTACCATTGGCAAATACTGAAAAGATAGATCAACTATGGTAATAGGAAAAATAGCCAACACAACTCCCCCAAGTTTAAAAAATTCCTCCACCTATGTTATTTTCTTTAATAGACACTGGTCATGGTCCCTGGAACAAAGTAAGTGCTCAATAAAAACTTGCAGAATGAATGGATTGAAATTCCTACCGGTGTCTAGTAGATTGTAGGCACTGCATATTTGAAGGTAATTCTCTATAATCTCTCACATTTGCACATCTTGTGAGCAGTGGTGCTGATTATATTACGAACTGTCTTTTCAAGGATGCTTGTGTAGTAAAGGGCCTTGAAAGATAGAGATAGTGTCTCCCTCCAGAGCAATGGAAGGAGTTTAATAAATGGACCAATATAATAAAGATGTCTCATTTTGGGGCAGAAGTCTGACCACTTTACTTCCCATTATAAACAATTTGGGATCCTTATGCTGTTTTCATGTGTCGGCATATTTTTATCTTCTTGATGTCACACTGTGTAAACTGAGGCTTGAGGAAGTGGCACAAATGATGGTACTCTGGCTATTGCTATGAGTAACAAACCATCCTTTGTCTCTGACCCAGGAGTCTCATCTCTTCTGCCAGTATCTATCAGACTGTGGGAGGCTATGTGCTATTTACGAGTAGGTTAAAATCTCAGGCCCCTCAGAGTTCTTGACATGCCTTATACACGTGTGTGGTTTTTTTTTTTTTTTTTTTTTTTTTTTTTTTTTTTTGCACAAGGTGCATAATCTCAGGAAAACTTTAAAAATCAGAATAAGCAGCCAACTCTATTGGGTAAAGAAAACAATATGCAAAATCTAATCAAAGACATAACTTCCTCACCCTGCAGAACAAAGCTGCTATTAAGAGCTAAAATAGCCACTATTTTGCATTGGGGAAGAAGATGAAAAGTAAAAGAGCCTACTTGATGGTAAGGTAGCAGATCAAAATAATTATAGGGACCAGACAAAGATACAGAAACTGCAACACAATAGAATCTTAACATGTGGAAAGTTGCAAATTAAGGAGAGGAAGTTGACTCAAGAAGCTTCCAAAGAAGTATTATGCTGACATCGATTCTTTTACCTCTAGAAGGAATTATAAAATATTGCAGAGTGGTTGTTTTTGAGTAGGCAAATGGGGTGGGAGAAAAATCTACATTATATATATTGAATTTTGTAACATCTGCAGGTAGTATTTTTCAAAAACTACATGTATAAAATTTAATTTAAAAAAGCTTTTAAATAATTTTTTAGGTAAGAAAGCATGAATTGTTTTTAGATTATAAAAAACTACACAGAAGGACTTTACCTTTTAAAAGATTTACTAAAAAAAAAATAAAAGATTTACTGAGGAAACTGTTCGTTTTGGTGTGGCTGGCGATTTGGCTTTAGGGAGGTAAAAATGTCTTTACCTCTGGAATGGACTACTTTTGTTAAGGAAATGCTTCAGAATAGGCTCTTTCATTCTGGGTCAATAAGATCAGGAAATACTCACCCATTGCTCTCAGATAAAGGTATGAAGTTACTTTGAATCTGAGAATGAACACATTGTGTTCTATTTAGTAAATGTCAATTAGATGTACATATTTTACTTCTAAAAAAGGGGACAGAAATAGTTTTACTAAAAGATATCCAATCAGGACTATTAGTGTCCTCCACTGGGTTTGTTAAAGTATTGAATAAGGAAGAATTTGAGATGGTCCCTTCAGGAGCATAGAGTTTGTATTTTAGTTATCCTTCTGAAAAGTCAACAAGGTGAATCTGGCCAGGCTTAGAGCAATCACAAGAGAGGCTGGTTCTGGGCACAAAGGGTGGCTCATACTTAAATGTCTCTGGCCCTGTACCGACAGAACTACAATAGCAACCACAAATGGGGCATTTGTCTGGGTGGTTCTGACTCCCATCGGAAGAAACTGTAGGGGCTTGTTGGGCTGTCTGACAAGGCTCAGATAACTATAACTGTGAATTAACTCATTAAGTAAACAACCCTAGAGGTCCTTGGGAATCTCATTAGAACCCTGGAGAAAAAGATGTTTTTTTTTTTTTGTTTTTGTTTTTTTTTTTTGCAGTTGTAGGATAGGACTTGGAATTGTGCTAATAGTGAAAAGAACTTTTTGTGACCCTAAAATGTTGGAGTGAAATGTTTTGATTATTTGTTAGAATATGCTCATTCTTTTGTAATTTAGTCATTTAAGATATGAATAAAGTAGGGACTCCAGCTTGAGTCTAAGTGGGGTTTGAGTGTGACTAGAGTGAGGTTATGGGTTATGCCCACCACATACCTATATGTAAGAGCCTTGGGGACTCTTATTTGGGGAAGAATAAGCCAGTTTTGCTGAAAATACCCAGTGAAAAAAACTTAGTCATCAGTCAGGAAGACATACTCTGAATAGAATGTAGTCTCTATTGGGTTCATGTTTATGTCCCGTGTAACTCAGAAGGGCTGTGAGAAACATAGGAAGAGCTGTTTCAGTGAAAGCTTCATAAAACATTGAGGTTGCTCCTAGCTAGGAGTGCTCTGGAATCCTGCTAACAAAGGCAAAAAGAAACAAGAGACTATTTGTCTCTCACTTTGATCCCTGCATAGATTAAGTGTCTGAAAAATCTGTATGGTTCTGCTGTAAGCCTAACCACCACTTTGGGTTGTGAGCAGAGCCTCCTTTCTCAAGTTGCTCACTTCCAAATTGAAGCCTCATTGTGAATCCTATATTGGTACAGTCTAGGTCACATGTTTGAGTCCTAGCTACAAGGGAGGATGAGTTTCCTGGGTTTTACCTTGTAGAGGTAGGACTCTGAAGCTTAAAACCTTGCCAAAAGAAGAAGCTTTTCAGTGAGAAAACCCACAAGTGTCTACTACAACATGTATCTTGAAAGTTAAGCTACGAGAGTTGGAAGTTCTTATTTTAATATGCAAAGAAAGAGAAGTAGTCTTGAAAATGTTTTAGTCATACCTACTTTTCTTTCTTTCTTTTCTTTCTTTCTTTCTTTCTTTCTTTCTTTCTTTCTTTCTTTCTTTCTTTCTTTCTTTCTTCTTTCTTTCTCTTTCTTTCTTTCTTTCTCTCTCTCTCTTTCTTTCTGATTTTATTTTTAAGTCATGTCTACGTAGACCCAACATGGGGCTTGAACTTACAACCCCGAGATCAAGAGCTGCATGGACTACTGGCTGAGCCAGGCAGGCATTCCTACATATTACTTTAGATGCAGGTAATCACTGGGACCAGGGATCTTATATTTAAAATGGGATCCATATATTTCTGGAGTCGTGTGGGAAAATGCTGGGTTAGCACTAAGGGATAGGAAGCTGATAAGCATGAGGACTCAGAACTCTCTCAAGGAGAGGAATTCTTTCTTGTCATAGAAGTTGCCACTTGGAAAGGGGAATTCTAATGCAACCTATCTGTGTTATTTAGATTTATCTCCCAGGCTAGCCCTTTGGGGTCTCATGTTTGAGTTCTATGTGGACCAGGAGAAACAGGAAATGATTTTCAGTTAAAATTTTCTATGGCATCAAGAGACTAAGTGAACATCCAAGTGGGTGTATACAGTGGGGAGAGGTATCTCCCCAGCTTCACAAGTACTGTCCCCCTCCATTGCTGGAGGAGGAGCAGACATAGAGTCCAGTAGAGGCTTGAGGAGAAGTGGGACACAGAGGACCATGCAGGGCCTGTGGGACCACCTGACAAAACACCCATGGGGAATCCTCAAAATACTTAGGAGAGGGTCTTAGAATATAGATGAAAAAGTAAGTAAAATTTGAGTAATTACTTTTTAGGTGACCTAGAATTTGGAGAAAAATCAGGTCATGCGCATATTTCGGTTATAATTTATCATTATATTGTTGGGGTTGTTTGTGGCCACCCAGGACTGTTTCCATATGCAGAAGAGTCACTGCTCTAACAGAATTCAAAAGACTGGGAAAGGATTTCATTTTAATTGGTACCTTATCTTGTATTTAAAACAAACACTTAGATATTAATGTATCTTAGTGATGGATGCCTATTAGCAAAAATTAATTGGTTTCATGGAGGGAAGTATAAATCTATCAGACCTTAAGAAAATGTACGATATAAAAGAAACTATTTTTAGTGTTAAATTGAATTGCTGGTATATTGCAATATTTCAAAGGTCCCTGGCGAGAGATTTGCCTATATTCTTGAACTTCGCTTTATTGAAAAAAAATCCCAATGTTATAAAACTTGAATATTTTCAGGAAGCAAAAAGCATTTTCAAATATAAGTTGTTCAAGGAACATTAGGTTTCTTATTGCTTGAATCAATGGGAACAAAGCTAAATGGTTTTAGAAAAAGGTTTGAAGCGACCAAAAAGATAATCTTTCTTTTCTTCTGGTAGTCGATTTGAATGATGAACAAGTGTAGTGAAATGTTTAGCTGTTAAAATTTGACTTTATTTACACATTAAATTACAAAATAAAAGGAAGCCCTCTGTCATTTAAATTTCCTACTAGAAGGTTTATTAATTTTACCAGAGCTGAAAACAAATGAATATTTTTGCAATAAGATTTTCAATAAGAGGAAGGACGAAACAAAACTTCATAGCAATTAAAATATTATAAAATTAATTTCAAACTGGAGCTTTCATGCTTCTGGTAAAACTAATTTTTAAATAGGGAAGTTTAAAGGTAAAATTGTATTATTGAAAACAAAAGCCTTCTGAAATACAAAGATTTTCTGCTGTTTGCTTAGTAAGGGAAACTTTCTCCTTTAACTCCATTCTCTTTTGTGTTTGATCAAAGTGGTCAGGGTCAAGTGCACAGACCTGTTACATGAGATACACATCGGAGAGTAAAGGTCAGTAAGAGCTAAAGCAGAGAGGCTTTCTGGACTGAAGCCCAACAGGGCTGAGGTACTTAGAAAGAAAGAAGGCTGACAAACTCCTTTAATTCAGGGTCAGGAATATAATCTGCTTGGTGATGTAGCTGATTTATAAAAGGAGCTTTATTCTGGGCTACCTTGAAGGGGAACACAATGAATGTATTTGAATGTATTTGGTTTTTTAAAATATATTTATATTTATGTATAAAATATATATTATGACATATATCATATGTAAGATAACATAAGTATATACCAATATGCTTATATATTTAATTTTATACTGCTCATAATTTAAATTTCACCTTGACACATTTGTTTCAAAATTTAATAGACAGAAAAGACTCTTTTAAGTGAGCGTGATGACCATTAAAGAAAAGTTAGTGTTTAGAGACTGCTTTAGTATAAGAAATGCTGATTTTCAGGGTAATTTTCTCAGTGGCAAGGAAAGTACACTTTAGTGAACTAAGTCAGAAGTCCAAAGCATGACTCAAGCTTGAATTTTATCTCAGAGTTCCTCATGGATATCTGGCTGCAGGGACAGTGAATCAGAGCAGCTGCCTTGGGCTCCCTGTCTTCTGGGATCTTGAATGGCTGGAAGGATGGTATTCAAAAAGCCACCTCCTTGTTAAATTACTTACCTCATTTCACATACCCCATTATCAAGCAAAGTGAAAAAAAGTGTTTATCCACCTATATGACTCCATGCACTTTGTAACATGATTTCTCCAGTGAGGCCTCCTTTGATCTTTCAAAATTGACTTAAACTTTTTTTTTAAAATAAATTTTTATTTATTTATGATAGTCACAGAGAGAGAGAGAGAGAGAGGCAGAGACACAGGCAGAGGGAGAAGCAGGCTCCATGCACTGGGAGCCCGACATGGGACTCAATCCCGGGTCTCCAGGATCGCGCCCTGGGTCAAAGGCAGGCGCCAAACTGCTGCGCCACCCAGGGATCCCTCAGAATTGACTTAAAAAAAACTTATGCTGTATTAGGTACAAATATTCTCTTCCTTTTCTTTCTCTGATGTTTGTCCCCACTGAGCCTTTTCATATTTGAGAAACCTATTTCTGTGATAGATTGTATTGCTTGTCATCATTTATTCCTTTTCTCCCCATACTTGCTATGTTCATGTGGGTATAATATGGTTTCTAGACCTGTTGATGTTGGGATTGACCAGGTCTTGACCTGATGTTGGGAATGACCACTATGGCTAGTGGAATATGGGAAGAAATCACTATTGTGATTCCAATCTGAAGAGATGTTGTAGGTTTCTCTTAACGGCTGGAACTCTCATCTGCTACAAGATGAGCAGATGCTTGGTAGCTACCTATCTCAGTATATGAGATATAGGGATATGTAGAGCAGAAATAAAGCTGACCTACATCTTAAAGCTGATCTGTTTAGCCAATTTGTAAACCTGTGGATAAGAAATCAATGAAAGCTTTTTGTTGTAAACTGCTGAGATTTTGTATTTTTTATACAACAATATCACAGCAGAATCTGACTAATACAATGGCAACTTTTCATTTTTCAAACTTTGAAATCTACAGAAACATGAAAGAAGAATAGAATGAGTACTAATATGCTCTTCACTTAAATTTAACAATTGTTAACATTTTCTAATTTTTATCTCTAAGTATTTGGGGGAGCACTGAAATTAAGTTGTAGGCATCATGATACTTCACTAAAGCTAAATGCTTTAGCTTTTCACTCTAAGAATAAGGACATTCTTCCATTCAACGAAATTCAAACTAAGTTATAAATATTAAAAAACTGTTAATTTTATCTTAGAAGGAATGCATAAAAATGACCAAAACGAAGTGATCTAATACTATTGTCTTAGTCAACCTGGGCTGTCATAACAAAATATTATAGACTGAGTGGCTTAGACAACAGAAATTTATTTTTTTACCATTCAGGAAATTGGCAGACTGAGATCAGGGTGCTAGAGCATGGGGGGTAGGGGTGGGGTGGGGTGTTCTGGTGACAGCTCTTTTCCTGGTTTGCAGATGGCTGCCTTCTTGCTATGTCTTCCCATGACAGATATAGTTCTCTGGTGTTTTTTCTTATAGGGACCAGTCCTATCATGAGAGCTCCACCCTCATGAACTCATCTAAGACTAATAATCTCCTGAAGTTCCCAAATATCATCACACTGGGGGTTCGAGCTTTAGCATCTGAGTTTTTTTTGGGGGGAGGCATAATTCAGTCCACAGTAACTACATGAAAGGTGACCTAGTATAGAGATACAAGATGTAGAAAGCAATGATAGCCCGTCCGTAGTGAGTCGCAACTGTCCAACAGCTTCTTGGAAAACATTATTTTCAATTTTTAAATTGTAAGTAAAGATAATGATTTATAAGTGTAGCTACATATATTTTATCAGCATTACTGAGGGTTTAGGCAATGAGGTGTTTTAAGCTATCTAAGTTTAGTGGTACATAAATCCATCCAGTGCTAGCATGCCAGAGAGTATAAAGAATTATAGGCTGGCATGAATTCCTAATGTGACTCAGCATAATGTGTGATGCCTGCTGAAACGCTTTCGAGTGAATTGATGAAGATTTCCGTAGGCCACACTCCTTTAAACTGCATGCTCAAGGTTGTTTCTTATACTTCAGCAATGAAGTCCTACACAAATGTGCAGAAGAAGGATAAAAATCACAGACACGTGCGGATTAGAGATGAAAAACAGTACACAGCAGGCTCATGAGTTTACCAGTCAGACCTGAGTTTGAATGCTTTCCCTGGTTAACTATATTGAATAAATTTCTTGACACTTCTGTGCTTAGTTTTCTCATCTATAAAATACAGATAATACCTACCTTTCAAGCTTTCATTTAATGGCAAAGGCTTAACTAAATACGATTATTAATATGTTAATATTTTTGGCTTTCTTTGCTCTGTAATCTTCTAACCACAATGGACATGGGTCTTTGCTCATTTAGCTTCTCTTTCCTCTTCTGCTGTCTGAGGAGAAAGACTTTTCTGGCAGATGTGGTAGTAACAGAGGGAAAATAAGAGGAAAACCAAACTGTCAGAGCAGCAGGCCAACCTCACGCTGGCAGAGGGCAGTGTGCATTAGGAAGCCAAAGCACATGCTGGGAGGGAGCAGTGGTGGAAACAGATGTGGATGGAAGGGACAGTCATAGGGGTGGGATATAGAGGTGACAGCTAGCTCTTGTGGGAGTGTACTTGGGTGTGAAGCACTGTGTCCATGGGCTGTCATATATTTTCTTAAACGTAACTTTGGGTTGGAATCCAGATGTAACTGAACCCAACTCTTGTCCTGGAATGTGGGAGTTATGATTCAACAGGAAATATGAGTAAAGCTCCTAATGCAATACCTTGCATATGGAGGTGGTTGGTAGGTGAGCCTTTTAGTTCATTTTTAGAGACAGCACCAAAGCCACGTGGTCTAGGAGTTCTCCCACTTTATTGTGAAAACCACCCAAAGTGTTTAAAACTTAGCTCCTGGCTCTCCTATCTATGAATTCTGGCTCAGAAGGTCTGAGATGGGACCAAGAACGTTTGGTCCTTCTTCTTTCTTCCTCTATATTTCTTCTCTGTTTTTAATAAACATTCCTATGATTCAGATGGTCTAGGGTCTATAACTTGAGTCTAGACTCAGCTGCCATCATTTGGTGGTTCCTCCTCCTGGAGCCATTCTAGCTACTCTTATGTGTACAATAAAGGGTGTACAAGAATATTTGTTGCAACATTTTGTAGAGGATAAACATTAGAAGAAGTCTAAATAGCCCCCACTTGATGAATAGTGAACAAATGTAGGGTGTAGTCATATAATGGAGTATTACGCAACGATTAAAGAGATTAAGGGAGAGCTGTATGTTCTGATATGGAAAAAAATCTCTAAGATATAGTGCTTAGTGAAAACAAATTACAGAGCAAGAGGTACAATGTGGAACCATTTATTAAATATAAAGTGAACAAAACTATATTAAACTATAGTTTATAAGTAGCTAGGTATATGTGGACATAAATAGATCCTTAAAGACTTGGAAGGATTCATATGTGATAACAGTGCTCACCTTGGAGCAGCAGAAGCAGGAGACAACAACTGGGGTGTTGTTCCCTATAACGTTTTATGCATTTACAGAGAAAATGTATTAATATATTACTTGTGTCATTAGAAGTCTATGAAAAAAAGACCTAGCCCAACTTCTCCATTTCATAGATGAGGAAACTGATATTTTCTTGCCAAGGATCTCAGATAGCATGATAAACTCAAAGATGGACTTCAGTGAGCTTGATTGCTTATTCCAGGGCATGAGCTTTCTTCCTCATGCCTGGTTGAACTTAAATTTATGAGGCAACTTAGATGAAGATGTGGGAGCCACAGACATATGTATACATATATCTCTTCAGCATCAAGGGGCAGTGGCTGCTAAGGAAAGGCAAGCTAGAGGTTGGCTGGGATACTCTAGGTAGAGGCTTGATTAAATTTGCATTTTGGGGGTCCAGCAGTGATCAGGACCCCAGAAACATAAAAATGAGGAGGAGGCAGATAGCTTTCCTAATGCCCATTAATTTACAATGAAAAATATAACCACATGGGCCACTATACTCTCATCAGTTTGTCTGTAGCATTTTCTCCAAGCCAGCAAGTTATAAGGGAGGCCAAATGGTAATCAGAAACCCACTGTAACTTACCCTGAGCAATCACTGTGTCGAATTATTTGAAGTCTTATGACAGCATATTCTCTCTGAGGGCAGAGACAGGAAGCACTTGGTAAATGTGGAATCAGGATGAGAGGATTTACATTAATCAAATATTTCATGGCTTCTGGTTAAGCTAATCAGCTGCATCCAGTTCATAATGGGGATCAACTTACTAATGGGACTGTGATACTTAAGTCCCATTGGCTTCAGCTCCTTGGGACTGTCTGGATGGGTTCTAATTCCTTTTGTGCCTCACGGACTCCTTTTTCTATGTTTTGATGATTGAGCAGTCCTCTTGTATAGGTCCAGTCTTAGATATGTTAATATACTTGATCACATCACCATTTTGCTTTAATTTGGGATTTAATTTGGTTGTCTTTGGAACTGTGTTCTGATCCATTTTGTGTCACCCTGACAGCCTAATGCTTGTTGCCATCTCAGAATCTCTCCATTTGGGATGCTCTTGCCTATCCTCTGGTTTCCTCCACCTCCACGGTTCTTTTTCATTCAGGTTGCAGCAGTTTAAATGTCAGGTTGTCAGAAAGGTCTTCTGTGAGCATCTAGTTTAAAGAAGCTACTGAGTCATTCTCCATTACTTCATTTTATTTTAGTTTGTGCATAATGCTTGCTAGCTTATTAGTATCTGATTTTTACTGTTTGCATCTTTTTGTTTTAAATTTTGTCTCTCCCATTAGGATATAACCTCCATGAAAGTAGGAGCCCTGTCAATCTTTCTCCTGCTCTGTGCCCAGCACGTAGAGCAAGTACTTGGCAGGTTCTTGTGAATTCTGGTATGCTTGTTTGCATGCTGGCTGGCTGAATGAGTGATCTATCAAGAGGCTGATAGTGCTTTTGTAATTTTTAGGTCCTTGGGGACATCTTATTGTAGTCCCAACCAGGATGACACAGGTATCTTCCTAGAAATGAACCTGGGCAAGAATCTATAAGTCTTGGTCAATTTTCAGTGGGTGGCAGGCCCATGCAGTAATAGGGACAGTGGTGGCGAGTGTATTTGTTCAGAAGTGTTACCTAAGTGGTTGTTCTCTAGCATTGAGGGCTCACCAGCAATGGAAGCAGATGCCTCTGTATACCCAAATGCTGTCTGAATAAAAGATTCCAGTGGACATCCTTCAGAAAAATATAGTATTTACTAAACAGGAGAGTTGTTTGACATTATGATGTCATGACCTTAAAGTATTAGGATGAAAGATAATCCCTTAAACCAAGGGGACTGGCAGACAAGGTCAGGCCAGTGAAGAGCTAAGACTTCAGTGTTCCTGAGGCATTTGCCTTTCATCAGATTTCAGAGCCTTTCTTCAGAGTCAGAAAAAGTCACCACTCCCCTCATCAAGGGCACTCACCTCTCATTGGGCAGGGGCAAATCTTGAAAGAAATAAAACAGACCCCTGTCTAATGATAAATGAGATTGAATTTTCCAATGTGCCTTCTAGGAGAGGGATTACTGATAAGGAAACATCCATAAGGTAGGTGATGATTACAAACATTGATTTATTTTATCTTCCATCAGGCCTCTTGCAATAAGATCCCAGGCTTAAAAAAGTCCCGTTGATATAATTTGCCTCAAGGAAATAAGAATATGAATAGAAATGATAAAAGCATGCAACTGATAGAAGGCAGTCTATCCTCTACGGTATTAAATCTATTTTTTTGTATTGATTTTTGAAATGTGGAAGGTTGTGGTCTGGAGTATAGAATCATTTTTAATTTTAAAGCCCCTAAGTTTATGAATATCTGTGAGATAAGTAGAATAAATAAATTCTAAAGGGAGATGGCAATATATTGAGATTACTGGGATAGAACTACATATTTTTGTTTCCATGCACTATTTAATCCCCTTTCAGATATGATGTGCAATGAAGGTCTTAAACAATCAGCTTTTGTTTAGGTTATAATAGTGTGGTATATCTTCAGTTAAGATGATGTAGGTAGTTGCATGAAAAATATGGTTTCTATCATAACAATTATCTGGTAAGGAGAAAAGACATTTTGCTTTAAAAATGTGTTATGCCTGTGGTATTTTACAGAACAATTATGAATAAAAACACAAATTTAAACATGCATTTAGCTTTCTATGATAGAATTAGTGGAACATTACATTTCCAGATCTATTAGTCATTTTATTTTCCCTCTCTTCTCTAAAGGATCTATAATTCACGAATAAAAATTAACTGCTAGCTTAAACTTGACTTGAGGGTTTTTGGGACAGAAACTAATTTTTATATATCATGTTCTTGCTGCCAGTGTTTAGGAAAAATCACTAACTAAATCACTAACTAAAATCACTATTGGATGCCAAATGCTATTTGCATTTTTGAAATTTCATAAAGAACTCTAGCATTTATTTTCTATTTTGTAGAAGCCCATTTTTCTGATGGCATATCTGCACATATGCAGAAAATGTGTGCTAAATGTAGGAATGAAGTCAGACAAGTCATAAACAGAGAAATCTTATCTAAAGATTTTTCTGAGAAATAGTATTCTTTCTGAAATTCACATTTTATCCCTTCCTCTTCTAATCTTCCTGCTTAAAGTCCATTGGCAGAAGCCCAAATTAAAACTAATAGCTATATTTTTTAATCCTTAAAAAATAATTAACTAGCGATATACAAAGTATGACTTAATTAGGCCAAAGGTAGGAAAGAAGAAATTCAATTCAAACATGACATCTTTGATCTCATTTCCTTTATTGTTGAATCAAGACTAGACACTTGGTCGCTCTTTTCAATTTCTGGGATTTATGAGATATTAAGCAAGAGTCCATATTAGAAAAACTTTATTTTCATTTATGTGATACCTACTGTAGTGATATGACATTTACTATAATTTAGTCTTACTGGGTAGTTTATAAGATTTGAAATCTAAGGGCTTTGCATAATTTCCTTCCTAGTGTTTTAATTGACATTCCGCTATAATGAACCCCACAGACCATTACCTGGCTAATTGCTTGAGTTACAGAGCTTATACAATGCCATTCTTTGTCCTTGGTCTTTTGGGGTATTAAATAGCAAGGCTGTCCTGAAAGAGAAAGTGACTGCTGGTTTTCATGTGAAGCATTAACATCTTGGTAGCTTTTTCAGGGACAGACTCCCTTCTGTTCTTCTCTGGGGTTGATACCAAACCTGATATTTATCAGAGATACCGTTATTCTGGGATTTTCCATTCTCCCTGGGAGAGCACTTGACCTCTGCAGGGTCTTCTGGAGCCACTGCTACAGGTAGAGCTTTCCATGACCTCATTCTGAAGTCCTGGCATAGACCCCGGAGCAGGTGACAAAATAAAGATAGAATATCATTTAATTACCGAGTACTCTATTTAGAATTGGTTGGGAAAAGAGTGTAACTACTTTAGACCTAGAAAAGGCTCTATTTCTGGCTCATCTAGTCCAAACTTACTGTTTATAACATAGGGACCCTGAGCCCTAAGTGGCAAAGTGACTTGGCCCATGTCTCATGCAGTTGCTAGTGACCCAGGCTCAGGGCTCCCTTTCATGGACTTTGCAGAACCCAGATCCATGAGCCTAAGGCCAAATTACAGAGTTTGAGCAAAGGAGGAAGGTGCTAGGAGCAGCATGTCAGCACAGCCCGGATAAATACAGTGTGGCCTATATCCTTCCATGTTTTGGCCTTTTTAAAGTGTTGGTACAGGTCAGGGATGATGGCCTTTTGAGTGCTGAGGAACAATTAAGGGTTTTTCAAAAAATTTTTGAGAACTAGAGACAGGGTAGGAACTAACTCCAATACCTGTAGGTCTGGACTGATTTGTCTTGGTAACTTCTGATTAAAATGTTTCTATGGTGCCCACTCTAAGCTTGATTTAAGTTGTTTATCGGCTCCGAAACTAGTTCAGATTCCAATGGGCAGGAGAGCCTGATAACATTTTGGGATGTACGCAATGTCTGTTGAGAAACTTCTGACTTTCCAAATGTTCGTTTATGAGGCAGAGCCCTGGAGTAGGTTCAGAACCCTGGATTGAAGAAAAAGGGAGAAGGATCTTAAACACTTCAGAAATTAAAGACAAATGGAAGTTTGGTAATTGGAAATATTTTTATAATAAAGCATTTCTTTCATGCCGTATCTTTGGTAGTTTTACTTCATATTTGAGTTCCCTACATCTGAGCATGTGAGTAGGCTGATGAAAGGAGCAACACACATCCGTCAACACCAAGGAGCAAGGCTATCAATGGACGGTAAGTTGCTAGTGATGAGAATTCTGAATCTAGCGTGTCATCTGCAAACAAGCTTTTCCTTCAAAGACCAAATCCTTTTCTTTAGAATGCTCCAATCTATTAGATTCTGAAGCTTCCCCAGAACCTTCCCTTCAGGGAACCTCTGGCTAATTGTTGGTGGACCCGATGGAGCAGGAATAAGGACCTCCTACCCCTTTTCTGTAGTGATTCCCTACAGAGGAATCCTACAACAGGCATTCTGTACGGTCTCCAGAAAGGTAAAGTGGTTTGCTTAGGTTTGTATACACTTATTTAATGGCATATAAATAATATATATCAAGGAAGTAGGAAAGTCTCCTTGAAATCTCTGCTTCATGGAGGAAGTTTCTGACACCGAACTCGGTTTGGCTTCATCATAGATTCTTATTAATATGCCATGATCCCTTTATTAACAAAAGGGTATTGTGAGCACACGTAAATTTTAAATTCAGTTTTCCAACAACAACTTTGATAGATCATTAACTGCTACCGGGACCAACTAATAAACAAATAAGTGAACAAATCAATCATGTTCAGACTCCATTGCTTCTTTTTCTTTTTTCAATTAATGGACTTTAGTGTTTAGACTAGCTCTAGGTTTATAGAAAACTGGAGCAGGAAGCACAGCCAGTTCCCATCTCCTTTCCCTCCCCGACCTTTCGCCACTGTCCCCCCTGCTGTCTTACAGCCAGCAGACCCATCAGCCTGAAGATGTTCACACTGTGCTTTCCCCACCTCCCTTCCATCCCTAACGTAGGGAAACTATTTCAGCAGACAAACCCAGAGTTCCTGAGAAGGAAATGAAAAAAAAAAAAAAAAAAGATGAAATAGAGTTGTAATAATTTTGTTCTTGGCTTTGCCTAATCCCATCCTTAAAGGTTTCTTTTAGATTTTGGAGATGTGGGATGAGGGCTTATTTTTATGTCTAAATTTAATGTATATTTTTAACCTGTCTACTCATCCATGTGGGTGAGCTCGCTTTTCCACCAACCGGTCCCCTGAATGGTTACTTTGTCCCGCCCTGTTTTGATTGCTCCCAGCTCTGCTGAGCGCAATTCCTTCTCTGCACCCAGTCCTGTACCACCGGCCTCGTGTGCCATTTGGAACATTCTGCTTCCTGTCATACTGCCTTGATTTAAGACAAGGTGGGAGGAGGAGAGGAATAACTGAGAAAGTGGTGGCATGTATTGAGAAAAAAAAAAAAAAGTATCCACATTTGCTGCTGGGCTTTTTTTTTTTTTTTTTTTTTTTTTTTTTTACAGTGTCAGATCCTAAACCAAAGCCAATCCCTTTTATCTAACAGAAAAATGCTGAGAGTGTTTTTATTTTACTGCATCCTTGTTAAATACAAGAAGCATTTATTGTGGTGGAATGTAATATTATATTCAGTGTGCTTAATAAAATTGTAATGGATTCACTTATTTAGACACTCTGGGAGAAGTCGTCTCCCATCGGATAATAGAAATTATGGTGCTTTTGCTGCATCTATCAACACAAAGGGATGAGCAAAGCTTATCAGAGCTGATTACAAGTACTCTGGAATTGCCCTTAAACAAATAAAGCGAGAAATAAGAATCTGCAGTTACAAAATTTCTCCTTCTTCCCTTTGATGGCATTACATTTGTGAATGAACCCAAAGCCTGAGTCTTAGAAGGCCCGAGTTCACTGGAAGAACGAGGTGGGAGGAAACAGCTTATCAGAAATCCTCCCTCCAGGTTGCTTAGCATTGAAGGCTCAACACCAGGCATGTTACAAGGGAAAGGAGGATCCTTTGATGGATGGATGTAGCTCTCCAGGAAAGAGAAGGAAGTCATGGTACCAACTGTCCTTCCCCGTTTTCCTTTTCCTCACACCCTCTCTACCACACCCATGTTGGGGACCTGCCTCCTGAGGGTAAATGCACAGAAGTGTGCTTGACCGTGGTCATCCCTTGTAGCTGCTGCCTCTAACTCTCCACTCCACCTCCTGTTACTTACTGAAGAGGGGAAGTCAGCGGGGAGGCTGACATCCCTGCAGGATGAACAAGCCCTGAGGTCATCCCTTGTCTTGACTGGAGCTCAGGAGTCTTACAACCCTGCCTCTTCTCCTTCCATACCCGAGCACCGGGAAATCCTCTCAGCCCAACCCAGTTCATCTCACTCAAGCTGTTGTATCAGCAGTTGAGGCTAAGATCTCACTTTGCTCCTAAAATCCACTCAGAGAAGCTAGGGATTCATTACTCTGGTCTTAGGGAGACACAAGTTAACAAGCATTATTTCTATGCAAACATTTGTGTGTCTAGGTTGTGCTGTCTGGTGCAAAATTATCTCAGATTCATTGTGCATTTTAAACTAAAACCTTGACCCATGACTGGACCTCATCTCATGTTTCTAAAAGAAAATAATTATGAATTATATCCTTTGAGAATTTTCTCACATATAGACTTATACTTTGCTCTCTTTATCTTCATTTTCTCAAGGTGATATATGTTAAAACCACAGTTCTATGGAGTCTTCTAGACTCAAACTGTAAAGTTAAATTCTTTTTTTTTTAAGATTTTATTTATTTATTCATGACAGAGAGAGAGAGAGAGAGAGAGAAAGAGGCAGAGACACAGGCGGAGGGAGAAGCAGGCTCCATGCAGGGAGCCCCATGTGGGACTCCATCCTGGGTCTCCAGGATCACACCCCAGGCTGAAGGTAGTCCTAAACCGCTGGGCCACCAGGGCTGCCCTAAAGTTAAATTCTAATTTAAGTTGAAAAATGCACTTTTCAGATGGATTTGAAATAAAATAATGATTATTTTCTTCAATGGGTTGATCTTTCAATTTGTGAAGTAATGACCACAAACTTCTGAGCCTCCTTGGTCTCTTGTTGTCTGGACTATGACAGCTCCCACTTGCTTTTACTGCTTCCTGTTTTGTCTCAACTGCAACCACCCTCCACACAGCAGCCAGGGTCTCTCCCCTGCTTGAACATTCAGTGACTTCTTGCAGTCTGTAGAACAAAACCCAAATCCTTGTGATGGTCTATAGCAGCTGCACGGTGTGTTTTGAAAGAACATGCCAGGCTCCCCCTCTCTCACCCCGTACATTCCAAGCCTTAGGGCTCCCTGTTCTCTCTGTGCCAGGGTACATTTGGCTCCTGATGCTTGGAAATCTCTTCTTGCTTCTCCGGAGACTAGCTCCTTCTGATTCGTCAGTGTTGCTCCTCAGGACTTCCTATCAGCTTAAGTGCTCCTTCCTCAGATAGGCTTTCTCTAAGAACCTGTCTGAAACAATCTTTCTTTGTCACTCTTTATCAAATGCCCCTATTTATTTCCTCCATAGCGCTTATTACAGTGTGAAATATTGATCATTTTTACCATCTGATATTTGTCACTGCCATTAGAAGGTAAGCTCTATGACGGCAGATATTTTTTGCTCTAACTCCTGCATATAATACAATGTCTGCCTCAGAGGAGGCATTTAATAAGCATTTGTTGATGAAAGAAGGAAAGAATAATGTGAAACTTGGGTATGAGAAGGAACACAGCGTGGAATATTGGTCACGATGAAATGGGAGAAATTATTATTATTATTATTTTTGAAATGGGAGAAATTAAAAGTAACTATTAAGATAAAGGAATGCTGTATACATAGAAGTTCATCTTATAATTTTATATAACTATACAGGGGTTGAGGAAAGATTGCTCTGTATAAATTCAGAAAGGTCATCATTTTTGTAGCCTGATATATCCATGTGCTTCAAATTATTTCAAAGTCTGTACATTTATACTTAAATCAGTATTCAAGAATGCACCTGGAATCCAACATTGATGTGGATTATGTATTTGTAGACTCAGAACATTGTGAGAAGATCTTTTTTTTTTTTTTTTAAGATTTTATTTTTTATTTTGGGGGGGAAGGGCAGAGAGAGAGAGAATCTCAAGCAGACTCCCCACTGAGCATGGAGCCCAATGAAGGGCCTGATCTCATGACCCTGAGACCATGACTGGGGCAAATTCAAGAGCCAAATGCTTTACCCACTAAGCCACTCAGGAACCCCTACAGGAGGATCTTTTGACAAAACTTTTTGGGATGTAATTGGATCCAGCTAGTTTCTAAGAGACTAAGATGTTATGGGTGGCCAAGGAATGAATGGGATAAGAAAAAAGAGAATATAGGATTGGATATAGGACAGGATAAAACAGGCTGGATATTTATAATAAAGAAAGTAGAGATAAAGTAAATGGACAAGAAGAATAAAACAGGATTCAGGATTAAGTACAGGATTAAATTTGGGATTTAATACAGGTAATTAGGTGCTGATGCAGTCATTGAAGGAGGAAGGGGCCCAGGGCTGCCACTAGCAGCCAGGTTTGCTTCTAACCTTCAGAAGAATTGGGACTTTGCTATTAACGCCCAGGTCAGAACTGCAAAAGACTGCTGCCAGTGGTCACAGCCACCCACAGAGCCAAGACAGGAAATGATGTTGGTGTGCCAAACCGCACTTCTACCCAAGTCCATGCATTCCAGCTGCAGCCAGCAGAAGAACAATGGCTTCTGCTATTTTTCTGTCTTCTACGTCCTCTGCAAGTGTCTCTCACTGGCAGAAGCTAAACTGGAACCCTGATGACAAGAGATTCTGGGAGAAGTAGTTCTCAGGCTTTGAGTCCTTGAGATATAGAGGAGTACATAAAAGAATATGGGAACAGGGCCAAATGCCAGTCTGACACAATCTGAGAACAGGAAATACTTGTCACTGCTTTGAAATACTATTTCTGGCTAGTTAATTTCATTAGCTCTAATCCTCGCTAAAAATAATAGCCCACAGTTGCTGAGGGCACTATGTTAAAAGCTAGCTATTCAGGCATTATCTCATTAAGTTTCACAACCACACAAAATGCAGCTACTATTATCCCCATTTTAGAATGGTGGAATCAAGACTTAGAGATGTACGGTAACCCTCTCCAAATGAAACGACTAGAACGTAGAAGAGCTGAACCTTACTCAGGATGACTGTCTACAAAGCTAGTGGCTTTTAATCATTATTGTTTAGTACTTGCTAGTCGGTTATTAAAATTCTTTATAATTCACGGCCCTAGACTCAACATGAAACTCGCCAAGTCATTTTACAAATGTTGACTCATAGCGTAAATACCTTTTTTCTATGGGGAAAAGAACTAGCAGATCTCCAAAGAACTTCCTCTCAAGCATGGGCAATATATTTATGAGAGAGAAAAGTTTATCAGCAGAAGAAATGTAATGTCTCCTATATTTAGAATGAAATTTTAGACTATGAACAAATTTTAATTTTTTGGTGAAGTGTCTATAAAAGCACATCATAGAATCTCAAGGTTAGAAAGCGCATTCAAGGTTGAAGAATCTTCAAGATCCCTTCTGATAGCATCTCAACAAGGGTTGATAACAGCTTCTGTTAGGAACCGTCAATGGGTACAACTTCCAGGACTATGGAGGCTGATTGATGAGAAGGAAGAGCACACACGTGGTCTGCTGCTGGGCGAAGATAAGATGGTGCTGCCTGGAGGCTGCTTACTCAGTTTTGTCTCAGTGACAGCAAGTATGGTGTTAGGCTAGAGGCTGGAACTATTGGTACTAGTTAGCTTTTGCTGCCAACCTTGTCAAAATTCCATGGCTTACAATTTATAGCTTGAGTGTCGATGGTGGATTCAAGATGGCCAGAGACTGGAACTCCTCCCATTGAGAATGAGAGCCTGTGCCCCTTCCTTTGGATCTGGCTGGCTTCTGTGACGACTGTGATTTTTAGAACTTAACAAAAGTGTTGTGTCATTCTCAGGTATAGCCTAAATGGATTGGCCACTTCCATGTTCTTGGAATATTCTCTTTGAGAGCCCTAAGGGGCATGATTGAAGAAATTTGACAATCTTGAGATTGGCATGCTACAGAGCCTAGGTGGTTGAAGATCCCTAGTTTTTTTTTTTTTTTTTTTTCCCATTTCCACTGAGGCACTGGACTTGCAGTGAAGACTTTCCAGACTAGCCCATACATTAACTGAATACTGCTAAGTGATCCTAAGTTGATGTCTCATGGGGCAGAAGAATCACCCAGCTGATCAGGCCCAAATTCCTGACCTACAAGATTGTGAGCTATGATAAAATAGTTCTTTTCAGGCACCAAGTTTGAGGTACTTTGTTGCACAATCTCAGGCATATGTCTACTGGATTCATGAGGACTGTCTGATATAGATTGGCCTCACTTGGCCTCCCCTGGGCTCACATACATATCTATGGATCAGTTGGGGACAGTTATCCAGATTGTGCTTGGCTACGGCAGCTTCCCTGAGGCAGCTCTGCTCCATGTGTCTCTCATCCTTCTCCGTGACCAGCAAGCTTGGCCATGTATGTGTCTCATGGCAATGGCCAAAAGGTGCAAGAGAGCAAGTGGAAGCATAGAAGAGCTCTTGAGACCTAGGCTTGGAAATGGCATCCTGTCACTTCCACCTCATTCTACTGACTGAGGTCACTGGGCTGAACACTTAAAGTCAAGGGTTTAGAGTATAGATCTTATTTCTTTTGTGGGAAATGGTGCAAAATCCCTTGTATCAGAGAGTCTGAAAATGGGGAAGAGGGGAAAATTGGAGAAAATAATGCAATCTATACCATTTACTTCACTTCTGTTCAGCAAATACCGATGGTATACCTATTATTTGCAAACATTATGCTAGGCACTGGGTACACAGGGAAAAAAAGAGACCTAACTTCTGCTCTGGAAATGCTTATAGCCCAGGTGATCTTCAGGATAAGTAAAAAGGCTCACAGTGTTTGTGCTTACTGGGGACTTCAACCTCCTTTTAAATCTTTACCTCTAATCCCACCATAAAGGTTTATACCTGCATTAAACTTTAGAGTTAGCATTTGAGTTATGTTTTATTGTTTCAGTGACTTAAAATTTGGTTAGAAGCCCTTACTTGCTTAGCTCACTGTGGACATTTTGTTTGGTTAGGTTTTTATGTTTTTGCATAAACATGAAAAAATTCCAATTGAAAGGAAATTGTATATATGCACCATCAGCTTGCTATCAACTCTTGCTCTGCTGTTTTTATGTTTTCCTCATCTCCGATTCTTGAGGAGCCTCATCATAGTCTTAAAGTACCAACTATATTACCCTTTAACATCTCTATTTAAATTGAGAAGCAGGAAGCCACAATGGAGGGAAAACATGTATAAGTCACACTCCCCAATAGGGCACTGAGCACCTTCCTTATATTGTTTGCTCTGCTCATTCTTTTCTGTAGCTCTTTGGTTTCTGTTTGGATGGGCTTTGTTTCCCTCTGTAACGTTGTGTGCTCCACACCAGTATGTTCCACTGTCAGAACCAGACTTTTCATCTCTCGTCTTCTTCATGTCTCCCATTAAGTTCCTGTTTCTTCTCTGTGGGAAACCACTTTCTTCTACTGACAGATCTAGAACTGAGCTCCATGAAAGGTTCGACTTAGTTCCTTCTGCAGCATCAATGACCACTCATTAATCCCCAGGCAGTAGGGCCCAGTGGAAAGTGCATGGGCTGATTTTTGAGTCCAAGGACCTAGATTTTATTTTATTTATTTATTATTTTATTTTATTTTTATTTTTAAAGATTATTTATTTATTCATGATAGACAGAGAGACAGAGAGAGGCAGAGGGAGAAGCAGGAATGCAGGACTCAATCCCAGGTCTCCAAGATCACGCCCTGGGCCAAAGGCAGGCGCTAAACCGCTGAGCCACCCAGGGATCCCCAAGCACCTAGATTTTAATCCTAGCTCTGTTGCTTACTAACACTGTGATCTCAGGCAAGCTTCTTAACTTCTCTGTGCCTGAGTTTTAAAGTTTTTATTTAAATTCCATTTAGTAACATACAGTATAATGTTAATTTCAGGTGTATAATACAGTGATTCAGCACTTACGTACATCACCCATGCTCATCACAGCAAGTGCCCTCATTAATCTCCATCATCTATTTAACCCATCCTCCCACCCACCTCCACTCTGGTAACTATCAGTTTATTCTCTATATTTAAGTATCTGTTTCTTGGTTTGTGTACCTCTCTCTTTTTTCCCTTTTGCTCATTTGTTTTGTTTCTTAAATTCCACATATGAGTGAAATCATACAGTATTTGTCTTTCTCTGACTAGCTTATTTCACTTAGCATAAATACTATCTAGTCCATCCATGTAGTTACAAATGGCAGGATTTCATTCTTTTTTATGACTGAGTAATATTCCATTATATATATGTGTATTATATATCTCATATCTTCTTTATTCACTCATGAATTGGTGGACACTTGGGCTATTTCCATAACATGAGTATTGTAGATAATGCCGCTATAAATGTCAGAGTGCATGATCCCTTTTTTTAAAGTAGGCTCTACACTGAACGTGGAACCCAATGTGGGGCTCGAACTCACGACCCTGAGATCAAGACCTGAGCTGAGATCAAGAGTCGGAAGCTCAACCAACTGAGCCACCGAGGTACCCCTGTATCCCTTTGGATTAGTATTTTTGTATCCTTTGAGGGGCACCTAGGTGGTTTAGTGGTTGAGCATCAGCCTATGGCTCAGGGTGTGATCCCAGGGTCCTGGGATGGAGTCCCACATCAGGTTCCCTGCAGGGATCCTGCTTCTCCTTCTGTCTATATCTCTGTCTCTCTCTGTGTCTCTCATGGATTAATAAATAAAATCTTAAAAAAATATTTTTGTATCCTTTGGGTAAATACCTAACAGTGCAGTTGCTGGGTCCTAGGGTAGTTTTATTTTTAATTTTTTGAGGAGTCTCGGTACTGTTCTCCAGAGTGGATGCACCAATTTGCATTCCCACCAACAGTTCAGGAGTGTTCCCCTCTCTCTACATCCTCGCCAACACCTGTTGTTTCTTTGCTGATTTTAGCCATTCTGACAGGTGCGAGGTGATATCTTATTGTAGTTTTGATTTGCATTTCCCTGATGATGAGTGATGTTGAGCATCTTTGGTCTGTTGGCCATCTGTGTGTCTTCTTTGGAAAAATGTCTATTCGTGTCTTCTGCCCATTTTTAACTGGATTATTTGTTTTTTGGATGTTGAGTTTTATAGGTTCTTTGTATATTTTGGATACTAAGACTTTATCAGATATGTCATTTGCAAGTATCTTCTCCCATTCCGTAGGTTGCCTTTCAGTTTTGTTGATTGTTTCCTTCACTGTGCGGAAGCTTTTTTATTTTGATATAGTCACAATAGTTTATTTTTGCTTTTGTGTCCCTTGCATCAGGAGACATATCTAGAAAGAAGTTGCTATGGCAAATGTTCAAAGAAATTACTGCCTGTGTTCTTTTCTAGGATTTTTATGGTTTCAGGTCTCACATTTCAGATCTTTAATCCATTTTAAGTTTATTTTTATGTATGCTGTAAGAAAGTGGTCCAGTTTCATTCCTTTTTCCTTTTTTTAAAGATTGATTTATTTTGAGGGTGGGGAGAGGCAAGAGAAAGTGAGAGAGAGTCTTAGGCAGACTCCACGCTGAGCACGGAGCCTGACTTAAGGCTCGATCTCACCACCCTGAGATCCTGACCCAAGCCAAAACCAAGAGGTGGACACTTAACCTACTGTCCCACTCAGGTGCCCCAGTCCAGTTTCATTCTTTTGCACGTTGCTGTCCAGTTTTCCCAGCACCATTTGTTGAAGAGACTGTCTTTTCCAATTGGATACTCATTCCTGCTTTGTTGAAGATTAATTGACATATAATTGTGGGTTCATTTCTGGGTTTTCTATTTTGTTATATTGATCTATATATCTATTTTTGTTGTGCCTGAATTCTATAATCAATTGTATGGACATAGGAAATCTTATCTTGCATGGTTTGTGTGTGATGTAATTGCCACAACAATTATAAGGTGCCTGGACATGACTGTCATGTTCTTTGTGTTATATCCCTTCCCCTCCTGCTCCTAACAGCTAACTCTTATTTGCCAATTTGGGGTTGGTTTCCCAAAAGGCCATCATAACATGTCAAAAATACTTTGTATGAATGAAAGAATAACACAGACATGTTTTAGTGAGAAAAAAGGGTTATTTTCCCATTTGTTTAAGACATCATAAGGCTTTAACACTCAGCATTCTGGAAACTCAAATTTTTCGTATAGCAAAGTGGTTAAAGAATTAAAAGATACCAATATTTCACTTCAGATACTTTGCACTTTGGATATTTGCTATGTTTGATGCAGACAAGATCCTTAGGGACGGTGCGGGATTTTGTCTTTATACTCTGTGACCCAGCACAGGACTTGAGAATTCTGAGATGCTCAAATAAATGTTTTTGAACAAATAAATGAATGTTTCATGGAATGCAATTGTGTGAACTAATGAAAGTTGAACTATTTTATAACTAAATAGAATATTTCTGTTGTCTAGTTTTTGCTGGTGCTGAATTTAGCTGACTGATGCTTGGTAACCATGGTTTATGTGCTCACTCATGCCAGGGTCAGGGGGGAGAGGGGCCTGGGGTTTATATTTGGGGAAATGCAGTGTGATCATTTGCCTTTCATACTTTTCTCTTTGCTTTTGTTGTTTTTCATCTTTCCTAGTAGATTGTACTCTCCCTGAGGACAGAGACCATGGCTCATGTTTGATTTCTCAGTACTTGTCACATTGTTGATATTCAGTAAAAACTGGTTGAATGGATGAATATAGTAGCAAAGACAGCTTGAAGGAAAGTTAGCATTTTTGGATTTTTACATGATTTTAGAAATGCAGCATCCTATCACTGTCCATTTTCATCTAGTCTGATTCATTCTGTCTCCTCTCTGGCTCTTCCATTGATCCTATGCTTGGATTTACTGTCCTTTAATCTCATCCTTATAAATGCCACGTGATTTGTGGGACAGGGTTGAGGCTTTGAAATTAAACAGACCCTGATTTCAGTTCTGAATCCACAACTTCCTGATTGTGTGATCTTGAGTGAGGCATGTGACCTCTTGGTCCCTCTGTCTTTGTTGCTAAAGAGAAGGTAATTAACTAGTTTGTCTTCTATCTGGCAGAGCTGTTTTGAGAACTGATTGGCTTGATGACTGAATGGCACCTAGTCATAGTAGGGGCTCTAGAAATAGTAGATGTTGTCACTGTCCTTATTTCCATTCTTTTTACCCTTGTACTCCTTTTTCCAACCAGAAAACATGCATTTCTAATGCTGGCCATCTGTTAGCAGTCTCCGGACTGCTGTGAGTTGCTGGAGACCACCCCACTATGAGCTTCACCATTTCACTTCATTGAGAACTTTATATCATATCACTCTGATTAATAAACGCCTTAATAAGAATCACTATTCTTTGCCCCATTAAAATAAAACAAGGATAAATGCGACTTTTCAGAAAAACTCCTCAAATTATAAAGCAAAGAGTTGGAGAGTTAAATGACATGTGAAGAATCTAAGGACACAGCATACATTCAAGTTTATGATTTTTTTATTCTCTTTCTCTCCCCATTTATTACAATAGATTCTAAAAAAATTGCTCTCACAACAGGACCATTAGCCCTAGTAGATTTAAGGACTCTTTCACCAGTATTTTTTCTTGAAATAATTGAGTTTGCTGGAAGAAATTACTCAGCTCAATATTTTTCATCTCCCTCTAATACAAATGTATTTGATTCCTATAAATCTGAGTGAGGTCAGTCAGGAAATTATACATATTTGTTTTCCACAGGGTGTATAAGCTATTAAGTCATGTTGCATTTATTATAGATCATGTTTACTTGTTGGCAAGATAATTTGAATGATTGAGAACAATATTTTAGAACATGTAACACTAGGAAAACAACCAGAAAGGAGGATTGAAGCAAACTGTTCCTTATAATAAATACTTTAAGTAAATAAAATATTCTATTGTGATTCAGGCATCTATTTGCATTAAAATACATTAAAATATCATTCAATATTATGCATACTGTTTATTCTTAGGGTTTATATATGTATCTATATTTCCTTCCTATATGTTTATATCACTTACTAATTACATTGGGATCTCATGTAATAGGTGTATCTATTCCCATTATATCTTTCTTCCAGCCTCAAATATGTGGATGTTTTCTTGGCTTTGTACCATTTTAATTTTTTTGGCAATCGCTGGTATGGACACAGTAGCAAAGACCACACCACATACCAAATTTACGAAGAAATCTGAGGGGAAAGAGATGCCAAAGGGTTTCAAGCCATCCAGTGGCCCAGCTCCAGAAGAAGAGGAGATTCCTTTCACAGAAGCAGCTGAAAAAGCAGAACCGACCCCCAGGCCCCCAGCCCTAGAGTCGGCCTTCCCCTTTGAAAACTTCACTCTTGATGCGGCCGATTTCTTTTTGAACTGCTGTGATTGCTGTTCTTCTGTACCAGGGCAGAAAGGAGACCCCGGAGAGACTGGAAAGACAGGTACTTGCAAATACCCAAAGCCATATTTGTTACCTGGATGTCCTTGGAGTTGAAAGGTAGATGGGAAGCAGAACTGCCTGCAGGGGTTCTACGTGGTCCTGCAAATGGTGACAGGCCTGGGTGGAACACGGTGACAAATGCAAATGGGGTGCTATGTTGCCCATTAGCCGCATATGTGGCTATTAACAAAAATAAACCTAAGGTTTAATATTAAGTATTCAGTTCCAAAAAAAAAAAAAAAAAGAATTCAGTTCCTCAGTCATACTAGCCACATTTCAAACGCTCAATAGCTACATGTGGCCAATGACTCCAGTACTGGGCTGTACAGATATAAGTCCTTTCATCATTTTTTTTTTTAAAGCACTTCCATCATTACAGAAAGTTCTACTAGAAAGTGCTGGTTAGAGCAGAAACAGGGCTACCAACCCCAGCCCTGGCACGCGGTTCTTCAAATTACACATTTCCTACCAATATGGTTTTTTCATCAGCGGCTGATGTAAAAAGGGTAAAGGAAAATCCTGCTGTCTAGGTAGAAGGTGTGTGGACTGATGGGTTTCTGGAGTGCTATTTGTAGTTTGGATTAGAAATGGCATGTCTGTGAGGTGGAGAATAAGGGGCAGGGTTCAGTTTGCTCTTCATTGAAATTCCAAGGCAACACTGTGTCCTTGCCCCACAATTTTCTCCATTGAACATCATGGTTACATATTTCAATATTCCAGATACCTTTAATACATACATTACTCATACACTGAGTTTTACTGTAATACATTTCAGCTTTTACATGTCATATAGCAGAGAATTCAGGTAAAATTGAGATCAGAATGTCAATTTCAAATTTGCTATCCCCTGGGGAAAAAAATGACTGTATGGATATATTTGTTGTGTCTTGCTTGGAGAACTTAAAGTTATAAAATCAGGAATTGTGCATCCTCGTTAAGCTTTTCATTCATTTCATCTTATAATAGGAAACTTTTGGGAAATGTGATCAATATTCATGCAGAGCTGGAATTAAAGGGTACAGTTGCTGGGCAGTGGTCAGGGCATGAAGATTACTGGGTTGCTAAAACATTATTGGAAATGCAATGATACTGAGAAAATTACATTTACCAGAATTTCTCTTAGTATCATATCTGGCTGGTGAGCTGCTTGGGGGTGAAGACCCCCAAGGGCATGGTCAAGTAAACACAGCTGGTTGCTAAATTGTCTTCTAAGGCCATGGGTCTGTCCCATCAGAGCTTTTGTTTTACCCAGTGATGGATTAACCGGGCTGTTCTCAGAGCTCAGTCTCTTCTGTAAATACATAGGACAGATATTTTGGAGATTTTGGAGATGTGCCAAATTCTTTGCCTGCCTGGAGTGCTCATATGTTTTAGTCTGGCTGGTTCTGTACAGAGCGGAGTGTTTAAGAGCTCAGAATGTCTTATCTTGTCTCTCACCATCCTGAAACTTGGGGAAGCTTCATTACCTACATTTCAGTTTTCAGAGTAGTAAAATGAGATAAGAATAATACCAACTTCATGGGGTCATCAAGAGATGGAATGAGGTAATGTGTGTGTGTGTGTGTGTGTGTGTGTGTGTGTGTGTAGGCTCAGTGTGGTACCTGGGATAGGATAAATGCTCAAAAAATGATGTTTCTTTTTCCAGTTAGCTGTAGTAGGAGTCTTTTCCTAGCTTGGGAAATTCTCAGCCTTATAGGGTCTTGTTTCTGAGATTCATAGACATTTGTTCTAGCTTTTCCAGTGTTTCAGAAGTACTGTTTTGTTAAGCAATCAGAGATCCAGCAGAAGAGGGACATTAATCAAACTGGAAAATGAAAAAGAACCTACTCAAATACGACTATTTTAATTTTTCTTCGTTATCTTTCAGTTCTTGGACGCATGAACACACACACACATACACACACATAAACACATTGCATACCTGATTTTACATTATCCACTGTAATGCAGATAGTAAAGGTAGACTTTAAAAGTCACAAGCCTAATTTTATAGTTTATGAATGAAAATGTCTTAAAGTGTACAGATATAGCTAATAGCTAGCAAAGGAAAGATTCCACCTGAAATTTTATCTCCAACTTCTCTCATTTAGTTCAGTTATAATTATAGTTACCTACTATGTGCTAAGAACCATGAAGCACTTTATGCTGTTCCTAATCTTTACACAAACTGTTAAAAAATCATTACATTTCAATGGATGACTTAATCACATTTCCAAGAGTTTTAGTAACTCTAGAGGTAATACCACCTGGAAGTGTAAAACATGGAGTCAGATCTGGGTGCACCATCAAGCCCCAGCTCTTCCCATTATGTCCAGCCTTACAGTATTTATACTAATCTCTCCTACATGTATGTGTCACTTAGATGGATGGGGTAGCCTTCCTGCCTCTGTGTCCTCTCATGCAGTTTCCATGTGCTCCCTGTGCTAACCTGGACACTGCTCTTTATTATTTCCCTCAATAGTATAACCATACTGGGCATTTAGGGCTCATGAGGAAGGGAGGCATTGCACAGTGGACCGCAACTGGCCATCTTACTTGCTGCTACCGACACTGCTCATTCCTTCTCCATTCCTTTAATCTCTGCTCTCCTTTCTTTTCTAGAATGTAATTACCACCTTTGGTTATTTGAGTTTGCTTTTAGCTTTAACCTCCACCGCAAGCACTTTCTTCCAAATAATGTAGTGGTTTTTTTTCAAAGAAAAATTCTGTTGAATATAATTTTCTCCATTCCATCAACTCCAGTTACAAAAATTAAGATGAAGTTAAGATGAAATATTACTATTTCATTGAGTTCAATTATCTTTATGGTTAACTTCCAAAGAACCTGGCTATAAATTACTCCAATCAGGAGTAAGACAGGATACCCTTGAAGTCTGAGCTGTGCACCATCTGACCCTCGCCTGCCTCTCAGCCTCCTTCATCCTATTACGAGCTCCACCCACTGTACTCTTCTTTCAGTTTCTTAAAAACACTGTGGTTTTTTTCCACACTTGTTTTTCCTGAAATACTCATTTATGGGTGTTTTGTTTTGTTTTTTTTCCTCAGAAAATCATAATTTGTTTATTGGGTCTTAGCTTAATGCCATTTTCTCAGGGATGTCTCTGCTGATCCCGTAAATTAGGTTCTTTTATCACAATCTGTAATAGGACCTGCCTATTTTTCTTCACATCACTAACTACAATGTGATAACTTCTATGTATTTTTGTGGTTATTGTTCAATGCATCTTTCTTGGGCTCTCAGCTCCCTGAGAAAAAGGATGGCTGGGATGTTGATGGCTAATGCCGAACACCTGGCAAGGGTGCTGGTGTCTAGGAGCCTCAGCAATAGTTCCCGAAGAATTACATAAGTGAGTAAATGGGAAAACCAAAAGTGCTACGTATTGTAGTTTTACTTCCAATTTGAAAGTGTGGTCCACATGAGGTTAAGAGCTAGATAATCATTTTGTTCTTGTTGTTCGATATTGCACTGCTTCCCCAAATCATTTGATTGCTGCCATGAATCCAGTGACAAGTACTAATGGGCTCAATTTATCTATTCAGGTAGTACAAAATTACAAATCAGATGAAAATATTGTCTTGAGAATTATGTAGTAGTCTATTCTTACCCAGATTTTATTATTAGGACACTGACAGTCATTGGTCTCAATAAAATGAGTGCCTAAAAATTTTTTTTCCAGAACTAATGCATTTCAAAAGAGATTTTTTTTTTGTCCTGATGGTTTTTAAATCTCATTTCCAGGTCTTAAGGGAGAGGCTGGTGATATGGGGATCCCAGGGCCACCAGGAGTTGTTGGACCCCAAGGTCCAAAAGGCCAGAAAGGAGAGAAGGGTAGGTAGTTATATTGATTTCATGTCAAAACTCAAGATGTATTCTACATCCTTTTTCAGTAGAGCAACTTGCTAAGTAAATACCATATTCTTGCAGGTGGAACAATTTTTTAAAAAGATTATTTATTTATTTGAGAGAGAGAGAGAGAGAGAGTGCAAGCATGAGCACGAGCAGAGGGAGGTGCAGAGGGAGAGGAAGAAGCAGCCTCCCACTGAGCAGGGGGGTGGACATGGGGCTGGATCCCAGGACCTCTGAGATCATGACCAGAGTCAAAGACAGATGTTTAACTGACTGAGCCACCCAGGCACCCCATAGGTGGAATAATTTTTAAAAATACAAAAATTTGGTAAAGCATGTTGTAAGTTATAGTTGATATAAAAATGTTAACTTTATAAATAGCCCATTGAAAATTTTTACACTTTCCCAGTAACATTTCTTTCTCTCCATCCCCCTCCCTCTGCACATACAGAGGCTCTTCTGCCTCTTTTCTCTCCCTCCCTAGCCACATAGTTGACCTAGTGACTGGAAGCCATTGGGCATCCTTTCCTACATACTCCTGAGTGAGCTCTTCCTTATGATACATATTAGTTTTGTGTTAGATAGAACGAACTAGAGTAGACAATCCTATAGAATATTCTATTTAGATGAATAGCATCCCTGCTTAGGAGACTATGACATGTTCTTTGGCTTGGTCAAATCTGAGCAATGTCTATGGTGGAAAGAGAACTGAATTAAAATGAAAGAAATTGGGATCCCTGGGTGGCTCAGCGGTTTAGCACCACCTGGAATCCCAGGATTGATCCCACGTCGGGCTCCCTGTGTGGAGCTTGCTTCTCCCTCTGCCTGTGTCTCTGCCTCTCTCTGTGTGTCTCTCATGAATAAATAAATAAAATCTTTTAAAAAAATAAAATGAAAGAAATTGAGCTTGTAACAATGACCTTGGACCAGTCACTTCACCTCGTCTGGAAATCAAGGGGGAATAGACTAGATATGTATTTATACCCTACTTGCTATCAAAGAAGATTTGTCGTTGTATGTACTTTCATAGATCTTTTCTGGCTCAGAAATTCTATAACTCTATAGATGTATCAGCCAGGATGGTGTCCTGCCCTGGGAAATCCCTGGTTCTCTAAGTGCTTTGAGACATTGAGGGAAGGTTACAGATTCACTGGGACATTTAGAAATTCCTCAGTGAATACTGCCAGCCTGTAGAAATACCATCTATCCATCAAGTTAAATGTTTTAGCCTCAGTGTCACATGTCAAAAGACCTAATATCATCTATACATCACCCTCCACATGGCTCAGGAACTGTCTAGCTCATTTCTGGTAGAACATTCAGTGAAGTAATTACTCAAAAAAGATGCTAAGGTGAGAGAACTACTTCACACTTGTCAGTTATGCGATTTTCATTCTCGGAAACATTTAATCCTTTTGTGGCTGAATTATGTTAGCAGAAAACCCTGTGAAATACAGATGAGTGATGAACCTCCCCAGTGATTCATACATTTCGGAAGCTAGACTTCTGGAAGTAGAAGAAAAAACAGGGAAGTATCATAAGATAAGTTTCTTAAGAATATGCTTTGATTAAGGATCAAAAGTAGAAATTCATTCAGCCAGTCTCTATAGAGTGGCAAATCTACTTTCCTTTTACTTCCAGACTTCGCTTGGACTCTTGGTTAAGATTGAAAGTTAAAAAAATAAAGGAGTTGGCTGACTGCATTCCAGTTAACCACAACCTGATTAAGTACATTCAGTGCAAGCAGTTAAATTCCTTAAATGAACTTGAGAACCAGAGTAATTGTGCAGTGATGGTTGGCATATGAATATTGACAAGGATGGGGAATAGAATTGGTCCCTCACTTCTAATCAGAGTTGGGTTCTCTCCTAAGGGATCCTAACATTTTCCTGATGGCCTATGGGTTAATTTTCAAATTGTAAATTTCATGTAGAATGGTAATGGGAGGGGGTTAGCTACTTAGAAAACTGCTGAGCAGCTTATGGTAGAATTTTTCTAATTGGTCTTGTGAAACATGGGATAGCCTTTTCTCATGACTTGTAATTTGACTTAGAATTTCTTTTTCCCAGCAAAAATAAATAAAAAAATTAGTTATGTCATAAAACATGTGGTTGACAAATTGATGTCAACCAATGTTATATGCAGACATGTTTGATTCTATACAAATTTGTAAACTTTCATACCTCAGTTTCTTCTGTGATAAACAATGATGATAAAAGTATCTGCTCTAGGGACGCCTGGGTGGCTCAGCAGTTGAGCATATGCCTTAAGCTCAGGATATGATCATAGAGTTCCAGGATCGAGTCCCACATCAGGTTCCCCGCAGGGAGCCTGCATTTCCCTCTGCCTAGGTCTCTATCTCTTTCTCTGTGTCTCTCATGAGTGAATGAATGAATGAATGAATGAATAAATAAATCTTAAAAAAAATTATCCGCTCTACTTTTCTTGAAGGGAGATGCTATAAAATTTTGGAAGTGAAAAATATTCCAATTTATAAAATGTGCTCTGTTATATGAGCCTCCCTGTTATATAAGAGGCTGTATTAATATCAAATAAGAATTAATTTTGAATTTAAAAGGATGAATTAAATTAAAAAAATTATGTTAAGAGCTTAGAAAGTTACCTGGTCAAAGGAAATCCTCAATAAGAGGTATTATTGGGACGCCTGGGTGGCTCAGTGGTTGAGTGTCTGCCTTTGGCTCAGGGCGTGATCCTGGCGTCCTGGGATCGAGTCCCACACTGGGCTCCCTGAGTAGAGCCTGCTTCTCCCTCTGCCTGTGTCTCTGCCTCTCTCTCTCTTTGTCTCTCATGAATAAATAAAGAGAATCTTAAAAAAAAAAAAGAGTTAGGTATTACTATTACTATTATTAATTATAGTTAAAATGAATTTAGTGTGGGTATAATTTAGTGGGATGGAACTTTAGCTAGGCCCAATATGGAAATCCAGTTTATGGTACTACGGTGAATATCTAAAAACCTGCATCTTTATTTTCTTTTTCAAATGTGAATTCTCACGATTCTACGATTTGTCCAAAGTGTGTATAAAAATTTTTCCAAAAAAAAAAAGAAGAAAATTGGCTTCTCATTCATGCTCTATGTCAAGGACTTTATATTTATGTCTATATCTATATTTATACTTACTGTCTTGGAAAGGTTTTTGGTATGATTAGTTTTAGCTAACTGCAGAATGTCATACTCTGTGTTTAAACTTATATGGTGGTGATGCTCTTTTTTAGGCACTGTGGGAACTATAAAGAAGGGGGCATTTTCAGCATCATTCAGAATTCATGAGAGGAAAAACACAAAAACATACATAAATAACACAAGGCAAAACGTCATGAATTTCATGAGAGATTTGAAGAACTATGGGACTGTGGGAGGGGAGAGCTGAATTCTGTTTGAAGAGATTGGCACTATTCCCAAATCTCATTTAAATGGTTTACCATCGATTGGAACACAATATTCCTAACAAGGCTCAATATATTCTCTTTCCATGTTGTTTTACCTTTTTGCATTTTGGTAAAGGAAGCACTGGAATGTGACGTGGTTGCAAAATGGATTTTAGTTATATCATAACTAATACGGTCGGAAGGAAGCTAATCTTGGTATCATTTCAGGACTGAAGGGAGAACGTGGGGATCAAGGAACAAGTGGAGTTCCAGGATACCCAGGGAAACCTGGAGAACCAGGTAGAGAATAAACTGTATCTGTCAGGTACGGTCATGTCTGCAGCATAGTCCATAATTTCCTTCCTGTTTGTGCTTAGAGTCATGTGAGAGGTAAGAGGGGGGTAAGAGGGAGACATGAATTGCTCTTACTTATTCTCATAATTCAGTGTACTGATTGCTGGAGTGTAACAATCACTGGTCTGGTAGTTTGGGGGCTAGATACAATCATCTGAGCTCCTGTCCTCAGTCTAGATGACTTTGGGGGGAAAAGATCCCCGAATCTTTCTGGGTTTCAGTTTCTTTGTGGGTAAAATTTTGGATTTGGGGGGGCAGGGATATTTAGGAGAATGTGTGTGTGGGGGGCTAAATGCAAAGTGTACAGATCCTTACAGATTATTTTACTTTTCTGTTGCAGGTGGCCTTGGACCTAAGGGGGAGAGGGGAAACATCGGACTGGCGGGAGAGAAAGGACAAAAAGGGTCCAAGGGGGACACATGTGCAAATGGTACCCAAGGAGATAAAGGAGACCAGGGCGCTGTGGGCTCCCCAGGCTTGAAGGGAGAGCCTGGGGCCAAGGGGGAGAAGGGTGACTGTGGAGAGTCGGGGGAGATGGGAGGAAAGGGAGAGAAAGGCCAGGAGGGTCTCAAAGGAGAAAAAGGTAGCAAAGGAGATCCTGGAATGGAGGGCAAAGGTGGCCCAGCTGGCCTGCCTGGGGCCCCAGGTGATCCAGGCAAGAAGGGAGAAAAGGGAGAGTTAGGACCCCCTGGTCTCGTGGGACCCATGGGGCCAAAAGGTGAGGTTGGGAGCAAGGGGGGCCGAGGATCTGTTGGCAAGAAGGGCTCTCGGGGTCTCCGGGGCTCCAAGGGCGAGGTGGCCAGAGTCGTGCGGGCAGCTTTCAGCGCTGCCTTATCAAAGCCTTTCCCGCCTCCCAACATCCCCATCAAATTCGACAAGGTTCTCTATAATGACCCGGGGAATTACAGCCCTGTCACTGGCATATTTAACTGCAGTATTCCTGGGGCCTATGTTTTTTCTTATCATGTCACTGTGAGGGGCCGCCCCGCTCGCATCAGCCTGGTGGCCTGGAAGAAGAAGAGGTTCAAGTCCAGAGAAACGCTCTCTGGTCATGAAATAGACCAGGCCTCTCTCCTCATCATCCTGAAATTAAGTGCAGGGGACCAAGTCTGGTTGGAAGTGTCAAAAGATTGGAATGGGTTATATGTCAGTCCTGAGGATGACAGCATTTTTACTGGGTTCCTTTTGTACCCAGAGGAAGATTCTGGAATTTCACCATAAACTTGGTGCCTTGAACAGTTGTAGTTTGGCTTCAGTGGAATAAGTCAGGCAATGTAAGGTAGCATGATTAAAAAAGAATAACTCGTTATTTTTTTTTCATGGATATAAAAATAATGCAGAAAAAATGATATCACCCAGAGTCAATTACTATGCCTGTTTTAAGACATCACCTTTTCTTAAAAATTAAAAAAAAAAATTTTATCAAACAAGAGAGGGAGAACAGAAGGGGCAGAAGAAGAGGCAGAGAGAAAGAATCTTAATTAGGCTCCACACTCAGTGCAGAGCTCTAGATGAGGCTGGATCTCATGACCCTGAGATCATGACCAGAGCTAAAATCAAGAGTCAGATGCTTAACCAACTGAGCATCCAGGTGCCCCTTCAGACATCACCTTTTTAGAAGAATATATTTATATGTATTTGAAAACACATGTCTATTAACTTTGTAGCTAGCTTTTCTTCCATTGAGCATTCTAATGGCATTTTTCATGCCATTTAGATAATATCTGTATATGGAAACTATGATTGACATCTGTAATTAATAAATATATTCTTACTAAATATCTTCTATATCTCATATAAATGTGTGCAACTCTTTTCTGTGTGGGTATGAGTCTAACAAGTGACACATGATGGGCTGGTATCTCTCAAAAGTTTAGAAACTGTCAGGATTGCCTTCCAACAAAATGGAACTATTCCCATGCTTATTTAATTCAGGGAAAATACACAAAAAGAATACGGAGGACTAAACTATCTTTAAGATGAATCAGTGTAAAGCTTTGGCCATAAAAAAAACCTGGTATTAGATGGACTTGTGTGTTGGGTAAAAAGTAAAAAGAAAGTTGATTAAAAAAAAAAGAAAAAAGAAGACAGTTGATAAAGATATTGCTCAGTCATAACAAAGATCCAGCCATTCATCAAATTATTATACTTAGAAGAACTAAATGTCCCCCAAAGATTCAAGAGTAAAATTAAATCACTATTGATCTAAATTTCCAGTCTTCCTTTCTTCATGGAAGAACATTTAATTTGGATAAATTCTTTGGCTTCATTATTATCATGTCTATAATAATTAATTCTGGTTATTCAGTGAACAGGTGGGTATTTGGGAATTCACTTGCAATGTGAATATTTAATAATTATGAATATGTAATAATTTAGCAGCTTCATTTTTCAAAGGAACTAATTTATTGACTCCAGATTGAATTTGGTTCAATGAAGGCATATAGTTACATAGATTCGCAAACCTTAGTGAGTTAAATGGGAAGTGGATGATGATCTTGCCCTGCTAGACAAATAAACTTTGAAAAACGTGATTTCCTTTTAGATTTATAAATCCATTTAAACTATGCTCTATCTTCTTGCTTTAATGTGTATTTTTATGTTGAAAGTGAAAGGAAAAGCTGTAGTTATTATGACTGACACTTCAACATCAAATATGACTGCATTGCTATTGCGTGTGTCTGGCTGGTCCATTAATGGGAGGGTGATATTTGGATGAGTAGTGAAAGGAAGATGTTAATTCATGAATTGCCATAATTGTTTAATATTTCCAGCTGCCAAGCATACAACTGTTGCAAACACCAGGTAATTCATGAGTACCTGAAGAATGATGAACTGAAACACAATGAGAGCAAGGAAATGGATGCTCAGTACAACTGAGACAAAATCTTGGGAAGTCGATAAATTAAGCTGTACTTCTCTTAATTAAGCACATTCATTGCTCAAACGCTCCTCACACCCCAAAACAGTCCACGGCAGTACAACCCATTAGTGTTGATGGCATTGGGAGACTGTCACCTTTTATTTGATGCACAAGGTGTGGAGAAGAGTTCTGATGCCAGAGGTGTGGAGAAGAGTTTCCCCAGGGCCTGCAAGTGGTAGTAATAGGAATACATATTGAAGACTGAGGGCTGTTCTGTCCTAGAATTGAACCTTGATCTCTAATCAAGGTGCCTTGGGTACTATCGTAAATTTACATGTTGTGTGTCTTTTCTTTTATGCAGACTCTTCTAAAACATGGGGCCCGGGGCAGGGGCCATTTTTGCTTGGATCTAAAGGCAGTATTCCCCATTTCTGCCCTTGTCTCCTTCAATCAAAGCAATCCTGTTAAAAAAAAAAAAAAAGTTGGATCATCTTACTTCTTTACTCACACCCTCTTGAGGGTCCTGTCTCATCTGGAGTTGAAGCTGAATCCTTACTATGACCAGAGAGGCCTCATGTGATGTGGCCCCTGCTTTCTCTCTAACTCTCCTGCCATTTATTCTGCACATGCTCTGGGTGTTGCCTTCAGTGCGAATTCCTCAAATTCACCAAGCATATTTCCACTTATGGCTTTGCAAATGCCTTTCTGTCTACACAGCTCTTATCCCAGGTAATTGCATGACTGGCCCCTTCCTTTCTCTCAAGCTTTTGTTCAAATACTGCTTTTTCAGTAAGGCCTTCTTTGGCCATGAGGTTTGTTTGATTGATTGATTGATTGATTGATTGATTGATTTATGTTTAGTTTTGTCTACCATTTATTCTTTCAAATAAAAATGGTGTTCCAGGGCAGCCTGGATGGCTCAGCGGTTTAATGCCACCTTCAGCCCAGGGTATGAATCTGGAGACCCTGGGATCGAGTCCCACGTCGGGCTCCCTGCATGGAGCCTGCTTCTCCCTCTGCCTGTGTCTCTGCTTCTCTTTCTCTCTGTGTCTCTCATGAATAAATAAATAAAATCTTTAAAAAAAATGGTGTTCCATGAAAACAAAACAAAACATGTAGATCAGTTTGCAAGTAAAATTCACCCAAATGCTTTTCTTAGACAATCACCTTATTTTTATACACAGCTGAAGTGCTTTTTCTGTACTCCAATTTATTCACACGGATTATTAAAAAGACATGTACTTAGGGTAAAAGCTAATAAAGTATTTTTTTTTACTGTTTCATCAAGGATATTCTTTTTTTAATTTTTAAAGTTAAATTTATTTAATCAACATATATTACTAGTTTCAGAGTAATTTCATGGTTCATCAGTTGCATATAACACCCAATGCTCATTACATCACATGCCCTCCTTAATGCCCATCACCCAGCAACCCCATCTGCCCAACTCCTTCCCTTCTAGGAACCCTCAGTTTTTTCCTCATAGGCCATGAGATTTTAAATTGGAGTTTTAAAATCCAATCCAATCATACCCATCAGGGTATGAAGAACATACCCTGATCTTCTTCCCTGCTTTGTTTTCCTCCACAGCACTCCACACCCTCTAATAAATCATGTATTCCACTTACTGATCTTGTTTATTTTCTGTCTTCCCACTAGAAAGTAAGTTCCACGAGGCCAGGGACTTGTGTTACTTATTGCTCCCTCCCCAGCACCAGCACACTTAATACACATTCGGTGGATAAAGATTGATGTGGTTGTTGTAGATCTCTCCACAAGGTGGTGCTCACAGATTATTTTTCTTTTGTATTGTGACTTTTTTTAAAAAACAAAAAACAAACTGTTGCAAAGCAAATAAAATGGTGACATAGATTTCATAATTAAGAAACTAGCTTCCTGGGATCCCTGGGTAGTGCAGCGGTTTGGCGCCTGCCTTTGGCCCAGGGTGCGATCCTGGAGACCCAGAATCGAATCCTACATCAGGCTCCCGGTGCATGGAGCCTGCTTATCCCTCTGCCTGTGTCTTTGCCTCTCTCTCTCTCTCTCTCTCTGTGACTATCATAAATTAAAAAAAAAAAAAAAAAGAAAGAAACTAGCTTCCTGAAATATCATATTTTATGTTTCATTATGTTTCAGAAAGCCACACATTTTCTTTCTCTGTTGGGACATTGGACTCTGGGCCATTCTCTGGGGCAGTAGTGAGAGACCTACAGCTATGAAAGGGGAACGTGTCTTCTGTTGTCTGGATGTGATGTTCCTTCTGAGTGAGGGCCCGATCCATTTTTATCTCCCACTCCAGCCCAAAAGGACTCCATTTTGTGTCCTGGGAATTAATATATTCTGTAGCTGCAAACTCACTTACAAAAAAGTTTAAAATGAGGCAAGGGGATGATAAACTTGAAGGATTATTTATTTATTTATTTATTTTTTAAAAAAGTATTTGTTTATTTTAGAGAGAGAGTTCATGACAGGAGGAGGGGTAGAGAGAGAGGGAGAGGGAGAGAATCTTAAGCAGACTCCCCACTGAGTGCAGAGCCCTTCACAGGGCTTGAACTCAAGATCCTGAGATCATGACCTGAGCCAAAATCAGGAGTCAGATGCTTAACTGACTGAGCCACCCAGGTGACCCTAAATTGGAAAGTTTAAGAATGCTGTAAGATCTGGAAGAAGGATGTAGGGAGAAGGAAAAATTGAGAGCCATGTATCTGCCCATGACCAAGATGGGTGGGGCAGGCAGGAGAGAGAAATGATAGGAATTATGGAGCCATAATAACTACTGTTTCCTAGGTCTTACTAATGTGCCAACCACAGAGCATTGTGTGTCTATAATGTCTTAAGTGATATGTTAACGCATGAAGTGATTGAAGTGTGGGATGATTAGGCCATGTCCCAGGTGACACCCATCTGTTAGGTGAAGGATCCATGAAGCCACTCAACCAATGAAGCAGGGCAATTTTCTAAAATGCTTGGCCGGTGAAACCTGGTAAAATGGGAAAAAGAAAATTAGTAGCCTAGTTTCTAAAGGCAAGCACCCCATATGGAAAAGGGAATGAGAAGGGGACAAAAATCTACTGACATCTCAGCACGAGGTGCAAGAGTGGGCTTGTTGTAAAACTGCAGGTGAAACCAAGGACTTTACTGTTCATTGAGACTATCGTTGAGTGCTCTGACCAACCTAGCGTATAATCCATGTGAATTTGGTGGAAAAATTTAGTAGGAGTGCTTGATTGTTCTAGGAGCTAGGATTAAAGCATAATTAATTGTTGATTGAATTATAAGAATTATGTTGCATCTAATCGAAATGGTGTGAGAGATTTGTAATTCAGGGTCCTTCCTTCTGAAGTAGGAAAATGCATGGAAGCTTCTCTTGTCTTGAGCTGGTGGCAAAGAGCTGACAAGGCAAAGGCTCCTGCGCTCTCTGCATAGCCATTCGTTTGTTTAGGGTTTCTGTGTGCCTGGCTGAGGTTCCGAGGATAAGTCAGTGAGCACAACAGGCAGAAAAAAACCCTGTCTTCATAGAGCTTGTGAAGAGAAAGAATGAAAAATTGATAAGCTATTAGTTTTATTGTCTGTCAGTGCTATGGAGAAAAACAGGACAGGATAGAGGGCTAGGAGTATTACAATCGGGTGGTAGGGGTGAGAGGGATTTAGAATAGAGGTCAGAAAAGACCTCATTGAGATGGACTATTTGAGTCAAGATATCAAGAAGGCAAAAGAGCATGTCAAGAATATCTGAGAGAGTAGAGGGAGTGCAAGAACAAAATCCCTAAGGTAGGAGTTTGCTTGGTGAGGAGGCCAGTGGGACTGTAGGAAGTAGGGGGTGAGGTCAGAGAAGTAATGGAGTCACAGACTGTGTAGGACTTTTAAGCTATTGTGAAGCTTTAAGCTTGGTAGACACAGAGTTTGGTAGACACAGAGGTGCACCACTCAGATCCTCATCGAGGAAGGATTAGATGCCCCACTAAGGGGACTAGATTCAGCAGACAGGCTCTGGCTGTCAGCTTCTTCAGGGTCTACCTGAATTGCAGAACTGCCTCTTTTGAGGTTATGCCTTTCCCCAGGGCAGACCAAATCTGGTCACCAAGCAAGGTGGAGCCCTTCATGGCCACCCAGATGAGCTACACTCGTTCCAGAGCTTTCTGTGGGTGACTGAGGTTTTGCTGGGCCTTCGTGATGTTTCTGCTCTTGCTTGTCCAGTTCTGCCTCCTCCCTCCCTTTATGGGAGTTGATTTCTTTTTTTTTTCTTTTTAAGATTTTATTTATTTATTCATGAGAGACAGAGAGAGAGAGAGAGAGAGAGAGACAGGCAGAGACACAGGCAGAGGGAGAAGCAGGCTCCACACAGGGAGCCCGATGTGGGACTTGATCCTGTGACTACAGGATCACACCCTGGGCTGAAGGCAGGTGCCAAACCGCTGAGCCACCCAGGGATCCCCGGGAGTTGATTTCTAATAAGCATCTTGCACCTAAAACTTTCTCTGCACACCTGGTTCTCGAGACCCAGCTGGGAACCATGAGATGTAAACTGTGAGAGAAAGCGGTAGAGAACAGAATTTTGTGGACCATTTGTTCACTGTGCACTTGCACATGAGCATATATATACCTACACACTTTTCTCCTTTGTTCTAGGCCAGGGCTGAAGGATTAATTAGTTAACATTGTAGAGCACTATTGAAAGCTTCAGGCCTAACATTTACGGCCAAAGAACCTCTGCTGGCTGACTCTAGTGATTAAGTGCACAGACTCAGAAACTGGATGTACTGGGTTAGAATTTCATTTACTCACCATATGACCTTGGGAAAGACACTTAGTCCGTGCCTTGGTTTTCTCATCTCATAAATGGGATTTTGCTATTATAAATGGATTTATATTTGCAAAACTCTTAGAATGTGTCCGGCACAGTAAGAAAGCCAGCTCTCAAAGTCAAACGTGAGAGGGTAGATTTTGTGTATGGTTCAGGGTTCAGGCTCCTTTTTAGGGTCTGATATGTATTAATTTTTCAGCTGATGGGCTTAGAGATGAAATCAGGACTAGTTTGGGCTCAGTGTAATATCAGGGTTGATAGTGTTGGTTGATTTGGAGCTATGCATTTAATTGAGGCCTTCCCATGAAATATCTGAGTTATTTAAAAAAGTATCAAAAAAGTGTGTTTTATAAAGGATACATAAAATGTTTTTCCGTTGAAATGAGATTGAGGTTCACCCTTTCTTCAAAATCACTATTGAAAGGGTTAATACACCAAAGTGCATGGATTTGCCTTCATATCGAGGCACCCAGGACCACTGTTTTGGATTGTCATGCTGACCATAAGCTTCCTACACACCTGAACAAGGGACTGAAGGAGGGCTCAACTAAAGATGGATGTTTTGCTGATCTGAAAGGTAATGACAATGACAAATGAGACCTCCTAGTGGACCATAGCGAGGGTTAGTGGCAGGAAATTGCATCGGCTCAGTGATTAAAGCAACATCAGCAGTCAGAAGACAGCAGCAGGGCAGGTGGCCTTGGTCTTGCTGCTACCTCATCTGATCCATCTTGCAGGCTGATGAGTCTGAGATGTGTCTGCCAGGCCCACAAACACCATCCTCTGTGCTTCCCCCCACCTTTTTTCCCCCTTGAGGATAAATGAGCAACAAGAAATTTGGAACATCCAGATTATTCAATGTCAAAGTTATTGCCAAAGCAGCACGCCCACTCTCCTTGGATGTTGAATGCAAGTTAAAATTGCCTCTGGCAAAAGGTTTTGTGAAGGTCTTATTCATTCGTTTTAATTCAAGAAAAATTAATGAGCACCTACTATGTACCAGGCACTGGGCTCCATGCCAGGGATACGAAGATGAATGAGATAATTTCTTGTCTTCAAGGAAGTCACAGTCGAATGGAAGAGGCGACTAAGTGAGGACAATGGATGTTCCATCTTTTTTGTCTCGGGGATGGCCAAGAACCTAAATGTCAGGACTATTATAGGGGAAATTGAGAAAACACTTAATCCAGCAAGTTGGTTGATTGATGTTCTTATTTAACTACCCCACCGAGTACTAGGTAAGCAATTTATTTCAAAAGGTTCAGCCTCAGCAGGAGAAAAATGTAAACAAAGAAAAATCCAAGAACAACATTTTCACAGTTGGGTGTTAACCACATGGGATCCTAAATCTTGTTTCTAAGATCTTGGATTGACAAGCAAGGAAGGACTAGAGAACTCTCTGGGGAAATCAGAAGTGGACCTGGCAAAGTAAGTAAAAAACAAAACAAAAAGCAAAGGTGTCAGAGGCATTGGCTTGAGCTTAGAAGGAATCTTGATAATCATGTCACCAGCTTCTCCTGAGGGAAAGAATCCAAAGCCTGAATTCTGTAATTCAAAACATGTGACGCAAGGATCCACAGATTATAGCACTCATATTCCAACCAAAGGTTTCTGATTTAAAACAGAAAGAAAAATTACTGGGATATGATATGCCTGCAGGTAAGTGCACACATGTGGAATGTATGGCTTGATGAGCTTCAACAGATGGCTAATTATGAAACTGCCACCATGTCATGATATAGAAAATTTCCAGAACCTGGCAGGCTTCCTTATGCTTGCTTCCAAGCACATCACCTCACTGCACAAACATAACCACTACCCTAATTTCTATTGCCATGGATTAATTTTGCATGTTCCTGGATTACATGTAAATGGAATCACCCAGTTTATAATCTTTCATGTTTGGCTTTTCCCCTCAACAGTCGGTCTGGGAGATTATCCATGCTGTTGAATGTATCAGTAGCACTTAAAATATATGATGACTGGCCATTTGTATATACCCTCTTGTGAAATGCTTATTCAATTTTTTTTTCTTTTTTTTTCCAAATTTTAGTGGGTTTTCTATAGTTCTTTTCTTTCTTTCTTTCTTTCTTTCTTTCTTTCTTTCTTTCTTCTTTCTTTCTTTCTTTCTTCTTTCTTCTTTCTTTCTTTCTCTTTCATTTCTTTCTTTCTTCTTTCTTTCTTTCTTTCTTTCTTTCTTTCTTTCTTTCTTTCTTTCTTCTTTCTTTCTTTCTTTCTTTCTTTCTTTCTTTCTTTCTTTCTTCTTTTCTTTCTCTTTCTTTCTTTCTTTCCTCCTTTTTTTAAGAGAGGGAGAGAGAGAGGGGCAGAGGGAGAGAGAATCTTAAGCAGGATTCACACCCAGCCTGGAGTCTGATGTGGGTTTATTCTCACAACCCTGAGGTCATGACCTGAGCAGAAACCAAGAGTCAGACACTTAACCTTCTGAGCCACTCAGGCACCCCTGTAGGATATAAGGCCACCCTTGTTTGTATACAAGACTCTTGAGTTTTAATTGACTTCTTTTTTTTCTACAAATAGGCCAGTTTGTTTTCTGAGGCCCCCTCCTCTCTTTTGTTCATTCCTCTTAAGGTTCACAAACTCTCAAAATCTCTCCTGATGGTTCTATATCTTTGTAGGACTAAAATTTCTTCCAAAAGAGCAAATTAATGCTTAGATGTAAATGATGAAGTCCTTTGCTTATTACTTTCGCCCCTAGATATTTGTCTCTTCGAAGGAAATGAAACCAACCAACAGAATATCTAATAGTGAGATTTCAGAAACTAGAAAGTCGATGGGGACTTTTTTGGAGGGAGATAGGGGGCAAGAATGACCAACGAGAGGCATTTTTTTTTTTATCTCTGAAATCCAACAATGCTATAATTTCTTAGCATTTTCTTTGAATTTGGACCAAATAGCTTAAAGAAATGTTGGACAAAGGAAAAAAATTATCAACAAATAATTGCTTCATTTAAAAACAGGAAAAAATATGGGGCTAGACCAGTATCACTGGTTTCAGGACCATTTTCAAAGATTGACCATCAGTGGCTGACTGCCAGCCTGGGGACCCTATGGTATGGTGTTCCAGGGAGACTGTTTTCTTATAAATAGTGCTAATATTGCAGTAATGTTTTTCCAGGAGATTACAAAGCGATCTTAGGAAGTTAGTGACATTAGAGTGGGAAATACAGTCTAACACCTTATAGGGAGGAGGCTGATTCAACACGACCTTGAAAATAAGGGTTAAAAACACAGAAAAAATAAAAAGAAATATCAATGAAAGCTATTTATGTGATATGAAAGAGGACCAAAAGGAGTGAAAACAAATGAAAAAAAAAATGGTTTGTTAATGTGGTGGTGGGGAGTCCCGGGTGGCACAGTCAGTTAAATGTCAGACTCTTGGTTTTGGCTCTGATCATAATCTCAGGGTCATGAGATCCGCCCCATATCAGGCTCCATGCTCAGTGTGGAATCTGTTTGGGATTATCTCTCTTTCTCCCTCTAACCCCCTATCCCCACCCCACCCCATGCTCACATGTGCTCTCTCTCTAAAATAAATAAACAAATCTTAAAAAAAGGATAAAGATGAGTGTGCTTGGTGGACCTTAGCAGTCTCTGCCCATCCTTGGGTGAGACTATGCCAGAAAAGGAAGCATGGTTCTGAGCAAACTGAACCGCTTAATCTCTCACTGTAGATCCAGTTCTCAGTTATATATGTTAAAAACAGAATGGGGTGGGCAACCCTGGTGGCCTAGTGGTTTAGCACTGCCTGTAGCCCGGAGTGTGATCCTGGAGACCTGGGATCGAGTCCCATGTCGGCCTCCCTGCATGGAGCCTGCTTCTCCCTCTGCCTGTGTCTCTGCCTCTCTCTCTCTGTGTCTCTATGAATAAATAAATTAAATCTTAAAAAAAAAAAACCACAACAGAATGGGAGCACAGATTTGAAAATCCAGTCTGTTTCTGCCATAAACATTTCACTCCTCAAATATTTCTTGGTCATTTACTATCAGGTGCTCTGCTAATCATCATACAATTTTGTAAATTCTTTAATTAAAGTATTTATTAATTAGAACAGAAAACAGATTGGAAGCCAGTGTGTGAGGATTAGGGGAGCTTTTGCACTAATTTATTTCTGCATACAATAAGTATTTTATTGAGTGTCTACCTCATGCCAGGCATCATGCTAGATGCCGAGGATACAGCTTTGAACAGGAAAGAGGAGTCTGGCAGTTTAGTGGGAAAGACAGCAGAGATGTCATTAAACTATGTCTTGAAGTACTTTTCTGGTGAAAAAGTGAGGAAGGCCATTCCTGGCAGACTACTAGAGATAGAACTGCAGAGTATAGAAAGAGGTTGGTGAATTTGGAGAAGTGCAAGTAACAGAATGTGGCTGCAATCATGTGGAGTGTATTTGATGAGAATCCAGTGAAGTAGATTGTCCCCAAAATGTTGCAGCTAAGATTTACCACAGGCTGGGATAGCTGGATCAATCACTCTATTTATCATCTTATCTATGTAAGTAAGATCCATGCTGTGGATGGTACTTAAAAACACTGGGAGGCTACCTTTGGAGATGAATATGACAGGGTTCCTATCTCATCCTTAAAAGTTCTTATACTTGTTCATAGGGATGTCGTCATTTCCAAACGATATTAAGGTGAGAGAAATACAAGTGGATTAAGATGGAAGTCTCATGGTTTAATGTGGCGTCATTCTATCATTATCAAGATAGCATGTTGAACTTTTTAATAGGGATTTCCTTTAGCCTCAGGTGTTCCAAGACTTGTGTATCAGTTTTGAGCTACTTGGCTCTACCGAGAAGCATCAGAGCAGGCAAAAGACAAACCTATTAAAGTATCCAAAGGAAAATAGCCCTTTGGCTTTCTTTCTTTTTTTTTTTTTTTAAGATTTTATTTATTCATGAGAGACACAGGGACATAGGCAGAGGGAGGAGAAGCAGGCTCCATGCAGGAACCCGATGCAGGACTCCATCCTGGAACTCCACGATCACATCCTGAGCCGAAGGCAGACACTCAACTGCTGAGCCACCCAGGCATCCCGCCCTTTGGGTTTTTAATGACTATTTTTTTGTCAAATAAACTGTAAATATCAGATTCAAAAGGGTCAATTTATTTTATTTTTAAAAAGATTTTATGTATTTATTTTAGAGGGTAAGAGAGAGAGAGCGAGAGAGCAGTGGAAGGGACAGAGGGAGAGGGAGAGAGAGAATCTCAAGCATACTATGCTCTGAGCATGGAGCCCAATGTGGGGCTCAATCTCACTACCCTGAGATGATGACCTGAGCCAAAATCAAGAGTTGGACATTTAAGCAACTGAGCCATCCAGGCACCTCCAAAAGGGCCAATGTAGGGTTACATTTGTTATAACCTCTTAAATGCCTTTCAGAAGCATTGCATATGTATATTAGTGAGCTTTCTATGCAGTAACAAACAGCCCCCAAATTTTAATGGCTTGTAACATTTATTTCTCACTCATATGTTTACAGATTGGTTGTAGCTTTCCTCAGCTCTGCATAGCTCTGCTGGTCTGGGTTCAGTCTGTGGACTGGGTTTAAGTCTGTCCCATATATCCTTTCATTCTGGGAGCCAAGTGGAAGAAGCAACCACTTAGGGAAAGTTTTCTTCTTGGTGGAGGGTTCAAAAAATGATTTAAACTTGTAATTCCACTAAAAGTTTCTGCTAGGGCATGATATAAATTTTATTCACTCAGATGCCATTTGCAAAGAAAGTCATCTGATCAAACCCATAACTAGGCTGAAAAGGACACTCTTTCCATAGGGCATGGGTGAGAGAAGGTAAGTGAATGTTCGCTCTGCAAGACAACCTACCACGATGTATGTATGTATGTATGTATTTATGTACTTGTTTTGTAAACTAATTTCTACAGATAAACTGAAATGTCTCTCAGAAGTGTTCTGATCAGAAGCTACTAGAAAATACAACATTTCAAAGGAAATGTTCTGAGATTTTCTTTCATGCTGCAGTAGAAAAGTTGGTGTTAGAAGTGCATACATAGTAATGATCTGAAATGTGTGGCTTGAGGTGAGATTGCTGTGGGAAAAATTCAAATTCAGGCTATCATAATTTGGAGGTATTCATTTGGGAGAAATGTCTGTGCAGTTATTCATTAATTTAGAAGTGATGTGATAATACTAGTTCTTCAGGCAGGATTAGAGTGACCCATGGGTCTTCAAACACGGCAACACATTTCTTTAGGGGAGTGATTGGGATGGAGTGGGAGAGATAGTGAATGTTTTACAGTGTAGATTGAGCTATATATAATTACTATGTACTGATAGAGTCTTTATGTTTTGTTTAGTTAAAGAGTGTGACTTCCAACTGATTTTCCGCTGCAAAACCAGGTGGTATATTGCCATGATTTCTGCTCTAACAAGTGACAGAAGTAGTCATTTTCCCTATATGTGGGAAAAGCATAAATTGGTTTTTGTAATGGGACTGTGAATCTCTGTCTGAGGTATGAACTTATGAGTTAAACTTGGTTATAGAATTATGGATTAAAACTTAGAAGAGCTTAAATGCAGTGCATTTTGCGTGAATGTTTAAGTGACTGTAGGACATTTCATAGTGTGATAGAAACATCACATTTTCCATTCCTTCTTGTACTTTTCTATTTTATGCTGATATTAGGTGTTGTTCTTAGCATGTAATGATAATGATTTAAGATTACTTTTCATACTTCTACAGCTTCAGTGACCACTACTTAAAACTGGGCCATTGAGCAATTTCAATAGATGTAGAGATCACAATGTACTTCTCTAATTAAGAAGTATCATGTGTATCATGCTTAGAGCAACTCGAAATTCACAAGGCAGCCCATCTTGTAATGTGCATCAAATTAGTTCTGCTTTTAAATGCAGATGACATAAAATGTTTCTGTAGCAAACTACTTGTTAATATTATTAAAAAAAAAATTTTTTTAAAGTAGGCTCCATGCCCAGCATGGAGCCCAATGCAGGGCTTGAACTCATGACCCTAAGATCAAGACCTGAGCTGAAATCGAGAGTCAGACATTTAACTGAGCCATCCAGATGCCCTTACTTATTAATATCCTTAAAGCCACTGAAAATGTGTTGAGGGGATAGACTAGAAACCAGTAAAGAAGTTTGATCTTCTATCTAAAGAGAGAAATTGAAGCCCTCATTTAATTGTTATGAGGTCATCGGGGTTCCAATTGCTTCTCTCCTTCCCTCCTCCTTTTATCTTTTGGCCATTACAGTAGTTGAGTTCTTTCAGCTGCTGCTAAGGGGAAGCCTAATTCAATCAATAAAGATATTTATTACTTCACATAACAGGTGGTCAAGAGGCAGTGTGGGCCCCAGTCATGAGGAGACCAGATACTCATTGTATTTCTGTTATTTTCTTGGCTTTCATTCTGCTGTGCATCATTTTTATTCTCAAGCTGGTGTCTCTCATTGTGATAATATGGTTGCCAGGAACATCAAGGAAACATGCTACTTTGATCCTGTCCCAAAGAATATAATGCTCCCCCAATATGTCATAACTTTAGTTGTTAACCCAATATCTATTCTCCCTTGTTACATTGTGTGATGGATAATTTTATGTGTCAACTTGACGAGGCCAGGAGATGCCCAGATGGCTGGTAAAACATTATTTCTGGGTGTGTCTGTGAGGATGTTTCTGGAAGAGATTAGCATTGGTTCAGTAGACTGAGTAAAGTAAAGCGTCCTCCCCAGTGTAGGTGAGCATCATTCAATCTGATGAGGACCTGAAGAGAATAAAAAGGAGGAGGAAAGGCAAATTCGCTTTTTGCCTGAGCTGGCATACTGTAAGACGTTGGTGCTCCTCGTTCTTGAGACTACAAACTCAGACCACGACTTACACAGTTGCACCCCCCTCCATTTTCTGATTTTTGGATTCGTAGTGGGACTTACACCATTGATTTCCTGGTTATCAGGCTTTTGGACTCCATTGAATGGAACCATTGTTCTCCAGCTTGCCGGTGGCAGATTGTGGGACTTCGTGGCCTTTATAAACATGTAAGCCAATTTCTTTCTTTCTTTCTTTCTTTTTTTTGTAAGCCAATTTCTATGATAAATCTCTTATATATAGTGGAATGAAGGCTTGGTGGTGGGCTTAGCCCTTGAGACTGAGATCTGGTATGGAAAAAGGCAGAATGGTAAAATAGAAGAACTGGGACATTGGACAGCTTTGTGGAGGAGAGCTACCTTACCAGCTTGAATTTTATACTGGAGAATAATAAGCTATGGGTTTGACTTCGAGTTTTTGTTACTAAGTTTCCTAAACTGATATCCTCACCAACAGAAGAGTGGAATAAAGTCCACTCCTCTGGCTTCTGTATCCCTTTAAGTCATGTGTTCATCCCTGGGCCAGAAATGGTCTCCATGAGAACCTATTGAGTGTATTAATTGGCTTAAACCTCGGTTGCTGAATTAATCATTGGCCAAGAGGGACAGGATTATAGTGACTAGTTAAGATTATTCAGGAGCCACTCCTGGAGCAGGAACCTAGTGGGGTCACTGGAGGTTAGGTCATACTGGGGCTTCTATTAGGAGAAGAGGAGGAATAGTAGATCCAGCAAGATCCATTAGAAACATGTCTCTTCAGAACATGAAAGACTCCTAACTCTGGGAAACGAACTAGGGGTGGTGGAAAGGGAGGTGGGCGGGGGGTGGGGGTGACTGGGTGACGGGCACTGAGGTGGGCATCTGACGGGATGAGCACTGGGTTATTCTATATGTTGGCAAATTGAACACCAATAAAAAATACATTTATTAAAAAAAACATGTGTCTTCTCATTGGCATAGCTAACAGACCGTGGTCTGAGAAAATAAAAGTTGACCAATGTAATTCACCCTTATGATATAATCCTGGGGCCATTCTGCTTATATTGCCTGGGCTGGAGAGTACAACCTAAATTGGATATTATTTCCGATTTTGCATGTTTGGTTTTCATTTATTCACGTGTGAAATGAATGAATATGTGTGTGCATGTGGGTGTTGGGAGGGGTAATCCATGTTACATGCAGGTGAGGTGGGTAAAGTTCTCCTTCCTCTAGATCTTGTCATCTGAGAAAGGCTTATTTGATTTGTTAGCTGAGGGTTAGTTAGAACTGTTGCCACCAGGCTTCGGGAATATAAAAGAAATCATCTCCAATAGTTGATCAGTCCACTAACAGCCCAAATAGTTTAAGAGCTCATCAACTGACCAACTACCCACCAGTGCTCTAACCCAACTTCTGAGAGTAAGGTGGAGAGTCTTATCTAGATGGTGAGAAGGGGTGAATTTTGCAGTTTTTACCTGGCATTGACACCATTTATACTGCTGGAAACCTTGAGCTACTCTCCTGGATGTCACATGTCCCCAGCCAAGACCTTAAAGTGTGTATAACTTATAAAATAACAGGACTGAAGAAGTAGGTCAATGATTGCACAGGTAGTCTCTGAAGAAGAAAAGACGGAATTAGATTAGGAACCTGGCATGAAATTGTTTGGGTAACTAGATGCTGATAAAGCCACTGACAGCACAGAGGTGAAGGGATTGGGCTCTAGGAGCCAACTGATAGTATAAAAATCCTGCCTCCTACTTGTGTGAATTTGGGGACAATTGTTCTCTCTCGATGTCTGTTTCCTCGTTATTAAAGGCAGCAGCGATAGTACCTACCTGTGGGTTAGTGGAGGTTTAAATAAGAATAAGGCATTTAGCACAGGGTCTGTTACATAGGAAAGCAAACACCACAGAAGTCACTGCTTTCTTCTTCCCCTTCCTTTCCCCTCCTTTTTTCCCCCCTCCCCCCCCCCAGGGATGTGGGTTCCCCAGCTTCTTTTTCTAGCTGTTTCTTCATTTTGAAGAACATTCAGATGACATGAAAAAGGCTTCTCTCATAAGTTGAGGATTTCATTTTTACTAGATACCATCCCTCAGCAACAGTGACCAGAAATTTTGCTTAACCCAGATTTCATTCCTAAAGAAGTCAAACACACACACACCTTTGAAAGGGATCAACTTTGATGCCATTAGAGATAATTACCAACTGGCTTAACATTCATCTTAGATGACATTCAACTGAGGACTCTGAGCAGACAAAATTTCAATTGCTTCGTATGTAGGGATCTGATGTAGGGACTAGAAAGATCTTTGCTTGAGCCAGTTGATTTTATTTCAGTATAAAAACACTGTCTAGGGGATCCCTGGGTGGCTCAGTGGTTTAGCGCCTGCCTTCGGCTCAGGGTGTGATCCTGGAGTCCTGGGATCTAGTCCCACATCAGGCTCCTGGCATGAAGCCTGCTTTTCCCTCTGCCTGTGTCTCTGCCTCTCTCTGTGTCTTTCATGAATAAATAAATAAAATCTTAAAAAAATAAATTAAAAGACACGGTCTAAAAATTATATCTGTCTTAAAATTTAATTAGATGCTCCTGATCATGGTGAATTGTTTTCCTGGAGGTTCCCAAGCAGAGCGGGTGACAATTGTTGATCAGAGATATGATCGAGAGGCTCCCATACAGAATGCATGTTTGGGCTAGGCAATTGCTTAGATTTTACTTACTTCTGAGCTGCTTTGACTATGCCTTAATTTCTAGTCATGTCAACATAAATATAGCCTTCATTTAGAATTCGATCTATTAATAAGCCATTGTAACTCTTCACTTGGTGAGCTGTCAATGCCAGTCAGAATGTGTAATTCCTTGGAAAAGCCAGCAGTTAAAACTACTCGCTCAAAGACAAAGCTTAATCACCCTGAAGTTACAGTTATTGAAGTAGTTATTGAAAAGGACCTTAATGTGACAGTAAAAAACAAATAAAAATTGATGAGGCCAAGTGAAAGGTAAACACAGTCCTTTGCAGAGAATTAAAAAATTTCATGCATTTACCTTTCCTCACTGCAAAAACAAGGCAATTACAAGACTTTTGACTTTTTAATTATACTGTTGCCACATATTTTAACTTTAATGTTTTGAAGAATCTTGGATGAAATTGTTTTAATTGAGGCCAACTCAATTTTTGGTTATTATTTATAATTAGGTAGAATGTTCCCTTAATGTAATTTCACTAAAGGCTTCAAATCAGCTAAAAGAAAAGCTAGCAGTATATGTAATGAACAGTTATTTATACAACCCTATTTTCTTGTCTAATGAACTGAGCAGTAAAAAATAAAGGCGAAGAAGGGAGCCAATATTCACTGGACCATCACTGTGTGCTAGATGCCTTGTACTGCGCACAGTACAGACATTTGCTATATTTTATAGATAAGAACTTTCAGAAATGTTAAATATCTTGTCCATGGTCACTAAGCCAACATATAATGGAGCTAGAATTTTGACTCAGAGTTGCTTGAATCCAAATAAAATCCATCTCTGTTACCCTAAGGTGGAGGCAGTCCTATCTCAACTCACACGCCTTCACCAATTAGGCAGGGACTTAAACGGCTGATTCTGAAGGTAGGTGGGAGGGAGTAGAAACCACACAGAGGCTGAACTGGACAATGTCTATTTTGCCTAAAGACATTCATATTGACTTTAAACAGTCATTTTGGCAGCGAAACAAACTTATGTCCTCGTTTTATCAGGCACACACACCAAGAGTCTGCAACCTCCTGAACGCTGTTCAATTTTCATGCCCTAGATTGAATGAATGTATAGACTGAACAAACACATGACTGGAGAGACATGATCAAAATGCAGTTTTGTCTTTGTCTCCTTCTCCCTTAAGTTTTGGTTAGTGGAAGAAGCTTTCCCACTAAAAATGTGAGCAGGGTCAGTGAACTTTTCTTAGGTAAAAGACATGGGTCCAATGGGTTCAAGTCACAACCGTTTAGAAGTTAGAATTTTTGGTCCTCCACAATATCCCATAATTCCTAATTGATTTGTCACACATCTTCTGTCCCTCAGCGTGGCCCCCTGCATGGGAGAGAATCATGTTTTCCCTCAACTCACAGCTTCCTGTCATCCTTCTAGCAGGGAAGAAAGGGGGGTGGTTGGTACAGACTTATAATAAAGCTCCTCCCTGAAATGTGCTAGTGTGAGCCGGCTCAAGTGGGTACTTAGGTTCACTCTTTTTGTTTTTTTTTTTCATAGTTCCCTCCACGATTCCCACTGCTGGGGATTTCTCACTTGCAGTTGTCTCAGGAGGAGGAGAGAATGCAAATCAATATCAGTGAGTGTTTGAGCCTTGGTCTGTGAGCTCCAGGATGTTTGAAATCCACCTCAGCTTTTTGTTGCTCAAGTGTTTTCCTGCCTCCTGGACCAAACCGATGTGGACCTCACCCTGGCTCTTACTTGTGTATGGTCAATGCACGCACAGGGGAATGCTTATGTGTCCTTTCCTCTGACAATTTCTGGCAGCACAGGCTAGTTCCAACTCTTCTCAGTAATTCCTCTCAATGGTAGTCCATCACTTGCCTGCCACCCTGGACTTCCCAGGCTAGGAGTCAGCTCCCAGGCCACTCTGCCTCCCAAGAAGGGAGATGTAAATCACGTAGACTGTCTCTCTCCAAGTAGCTCATTGAAGTCCCTCCTTACTAAGCTTGGGGTGAGGGAGCAATCAGGAGAGGGGTGGTTGGGATTGACCCTGTGGTTTTGGTTCAAAGGAATCCTTTAACAAAAATCCTTTCTCAGACCTTTAAAAAAAAAAATCCTTAGCCTGGCTGACAGGCCCAAGAGTCAGGGGACCAGTTTTCATAATTTTCTCTGCAAACTCAGTATTTTGGTGTGCTGTCACATGTTGACACGGAGAATTTGGTAACAACCAACTGTCACTCTCGGTAAGGCTGAGGCAGCAGGGAACAGGACAAAAGTAACATTTGTTTGGTTCAGTACTCCTCCATCTGATGGAACCTCCAAAATCAGGATCTAGAAGAGGTTCAGCAAGGATCCCTGGATGGACTTTGTGGGATCTGTAGCTTCCTGGAATGATGCACGAGTTTCAACGTGTGTATGCAGACATATGTTTTTTTGGGGGGTGGGGGGCGGTTTATGACTCCAAACAGGCTAGGAACCTCTGGAAAAAGTATTTCAGAGTTTGTCCATATAAATCTGAGGATATAGCCATCCATGAGTACAAGAGTAACCCTGTTGCTTACTCAGGTTATTCCTCAAATTCGTGAAGTCCCGGAAAGAGTGGATTTCAAGAACTGTGGATCCCACTCTGTTCCTTTCCTTGAAACTTAAAATGTTCAATTCCCTGCTTGTCAAAGTTAAGCTAGCTTTTAAATAATTTACATCAGCTTCTTCCAACACGCTTTAAAATAAAGTAATATGGTGGCCATTGGGGAGGGGGAGTTAAATCATGTTTTTCAACAAAAACGTCATTATCTCATATATTTATTTCTGGTTAGATTCACATTTTTTAAAATTTTATTTCCAAAATCCTACTAAGGAATTTATAGCTATAGAATCTTTTAATGCAGTTTCGGGCAGACACTATTAAGGCAGCAAAAATAGAATTGGGGAAAAACCACACACCAAGTAATGGAGTAGTTAAGATGTTCTAATTAAAGTTATAATTGTAAATTGAGTGCATGAAGATAACTTGAAATTTTTTCTCATCTGGGCATCTTTCTGTATTTTAATTTTGTATATTTTATACTTAAATTTCCATGTTTTACTGAATCTATGCTGAACCCTAAATAACAAGGGATCTTAAAAATGAAACTTTTCAAGAATCCCAATAATCAAGATAATAAAATGGCACTATTGTTATTTTTTAAAAGATTTTATTCATTTATTCGTGAGAGAGAGAGAGAGAGAGAGCTCGCTCCATGCAGGGAGCCTGATGTGGGACTCGATCCCAGGACTCCAGGATCAGGCCCTGGGCTGAAGGCAGGTGCTAAACTGCTGAGCCACCCAGGCATCCCAAAAGGCATTATTTTTATATGGGTTTTTCTCTACTGTTACTTCCAAATCCCTTTCAATTTTTTTGTCAGCTATAACTTCTATTATGAGATAGATAACGATGTTTGAACATCATTCAGGAATCATTTGGGTGACCCACACTCAGCCCCTTTGCACAGTCGTTTACTATTTCTTTCAAACCCTTTGCTCCCTCCTCATGTCAATCTCTACTCTTAGTACATAATTTTGCTGCACCAGGGCTTAAGAAAATAGAGATATTGAGGTCGAAGCTTTATCACCTTTCTTCCCCACTACTGTTCAAGCGCATAAAGCTGTCCATCCTTTCCCACTGTTTGAGAGAGAGAAGTTGTCTCTTGTCCCCTCAGCTAAGCCCTCACCTGTGTTGGGCTCCCTGCGTCCTCCTGTCTTGTCACTGACTGTACACATCAGTTTTCCTGTCTCCCACGTTTTCCGATGCTCCATCTCTTACAGTGCTTTAGCTTGAGCTTACATGTTTTCATATTCTCCACCTCATTCTAACGCCTTCCCATCCACTTCTACATCATTCTTGTCATTCCTCTTCTCCACTCTTCCGATTCACATTTACTCCTTCATCCTTTGCATGCCACCAACCTACAAAAATGGTGTTTGAAAGGCCACTTTAAAGAAAGTAAAAATGAACAACAAAAAATAAAGACCACGTATGGCATTAGCACTCTTCTGAGCCTTTCTCCATATGTGTCATATTGTTTATAACTTTGTCCTCATAGAGTAATGCAATTCTGAGTCCTGCCTCTCTTCGTTGAACATAACGCCTGATATATTATAGATGTGCAGTGGATATTAAATGGATGAATAAATATTTAACAAAATTTGTTTTTTCCATTAGACCAGTTATCTATTGCTACATAAATACTATGTAACAGCTATAAAACCTGTGTGACAAGCAACAGTAAATACTTGTTTCACAAATCTGTAGAAATCAGCTAGTCTGGGTAGGCTCAGCTGATCTCATCTGGGCATCCTCATGTGGCAGCTGTGTGCCATGTAGGCAGCTCCGCTGATCTTGGCTGGGCTTCCTCATGTATTTGGGAGTTGCCTGCCTATTAGTTTAGAATACCCTCAGACAATTGGGGATGCGTAGTTCCATACCACACACCTGGCCTCTAGCAAGCACACCTGGAATTATTCTCATAGAGATGGCCATAATGCTAGTGTGGGGATAAGAACACCTGGGCCACGTTCGCTCACATCTCATTGTCCAAGGCAAGTCCTGTGGCCAAATTCAGAATCAGGGGCTGGAAGAAACACTTGCTTCTGTTGAGAATAACTGCAAAGTCTCATGGCAAAGAGTATGAATCTAAGAAAAGGTAAAAAAAAAATGGGGTCACTAATATAAGCAGTCTATCACACTCAAGATCTTCACGTTGATCATTTAAATCTGATGCATTTGCATCATGATTCCTAAATCTTTCCCAACTAGTAGGTAATAGGTTGCCTTCCTTTTCTCCCTCTTAGAGAAAAATCTTGTAATTGTCATAAGCATATAACTTTTTTCTCCTTTTGAATTCATTCCTTTGTGTATCATCAAGTGGTTCAAGTAAACCAGGATCTGTTTTTCCTACATAACAAGTTTGGAGGTTATATGGTGGTTGTTGGTGTTGATCTGGTGGTTCGCTGATTTCAAGGCCACGTTTCTACAATAGTTTTGGTCTTTTATGTCCAGAACAGGGCTTCTACAGCTGCAGCTACCACTTTCCCATTTAAAGCAGAAAGAAGGAAGAATAAAAGGTATATACCAGCAGACTTACTCTTATTCTCTTGACTGTTGCTATGACAGGTGGCCACATCTGGGCAGAAGGGCTGTCACAGGACAAAAGGGCTGAGGATGGGTCAGTGACTACAGAGTCTGTCACGTCTGGTGTACATTCCCAAGAGGGGGATGATCAGATCAGGGTGCTATGGCTTTTTTCTCTGTCTCTTATCCCATGTATTTGCACATTTCTTTTCAGAAGACCTTTCTGGTTCACAATGCCATCGCAGCATGCCTTTATGATACTTTGAACATACATTCTTTGAACACTAATGAGGTTGAACATTTGTGCTGTTTAATAATTTTTCCTAGAAAATTTCCATTTATATTCTTTGTTTTCTTTTTAAAATTATTTTCTTATTCATTTAAAAGTGCTTTTTTACAAATTAAAGCTATTAACTCTCTTTGTCACATCTGTTGCCCATTTCCCATTTTCCTTTTAGTTTTGAAAGCTTCCATTTTAGAGACATTTAAAGTTTCTTATATAGTTGCCTTGCCTGGCTAATATTTTATAGATATTTGATTTCTGTAGGACCACTGCTAGCCCATAAGACATCTTTTTGTGAAATAAAAAAGTCATCCTTCTGCAAAACATTTTACTTCCATCTGGTAGAAAATTAGCAAGTCATAATGATTTTGTTAGAGCGAGCCACTTGAGTGCCATCTTTTAGAAATATTTTCTAATAAATACGCAACTCTCCCATTTCTGTATGTAAATGGTACCTCCATATTTGTGGTGTCTCCTGTAGCTATGTGCTTAAATTCCCTCCACTGAGCATGCATGTTGAGTTTCCTAAAAGGCAGAAAAGATTCATGCAAATGATTAGGTTGCACAAAAGGAAGATTATTAAGAATTGGTCTCTGCGGGAGACTAAAAATAAGGCATAATTGGCTTCGGAATCAATTAAAGTCATTAAAAAGGTGTCTGTTCAAAGATTTCCTACTTTGAATTAATTGAAGATAAATTTAAGATTATATTGCAGTTACTGACAGTAATAACAGCATATGAGGTTATCCAATTGAAATTTAAAAGGAAAGTAAATGATGTATGCTATGGATTTCTGTGTTTTAATCCAAAAACATTTTTTTTTTCAAATTAGAGTGAAGTTTATTTAAAAATATATTTGGAAACTGTAACTACTCCTGAGTAAGCAAAGTGAAGGTGGGAGGAAACCTTTATTATTAATTCTTTTGTTAATTAGTTGTGTGATTTGGGGAAATCAATCCTTATGAGCCTCAGTTTCTTCATCTGTAAAACGAAGACAATGATATTGGCTCTGTGTAGCTTATAAAGGTGTTACGATAATTATTTTAAAGGGATTTAATGGAGTCTAAAGGGCCCAACTTGTTTAAGTAGAATTTAAATGGGAACTATTAATCTTAACAGTGCATTCAACTTTATATGGTACTAATATGGTACTAAATTTGCTTACTCTATTTGAAATGATTGAAGGAGAAAGAAGAAAATGGAAATGTGTTAAGTCAAAAAAACAAAAACCACACAACTGTATCAGCAAGAAAGTGAAGTTAAGGTTTTTTTTTTTTTTTTTTTTTTTTTTTTGTGACCAATCTCTTTTAAGGACAATTTGATGCAATTTCATGGTTTGGTGAAGAAACCTTGACACAGAGAAGAAAAGCTTCCCTCTAATATTAACTGTCAACTGAATCTTCTCAAAAGTTACTTAATTTGGCTGTAAATTAAAGGACACAAAATCTAGTGCCCGTTTTCTTTCTGGTTTGGTTGAGATCCAGATTTTTTCTCTCTACTCTTAGCTATCTCAAACACCCATTGACTGATAGAGATGTAGAAAAGATACTAGTTGGAGTTTGGCTTATAAGTATAGATAGTTTTGGCTGGGTCTATACAGAGAATCTTTTTGAAAAAGTACTCAGTAGCTTAGTTAAAAAAGATAAACTTACCATCTAAGCTTGGTTTGTCAGGGATTTTAATTCTAGGAGTTTCTCAGGAATAATTTGTGAGTTACTTAAAATTAAATACTTTTTTAAAAACGATTTTTATTTCGGAGAGAGAACGAACATGAGTGGGGCGTGGAGGGGTAGAGGCAGAAGGAGAGGGAGAAGCTCAGTAGGGAGCCCTATAGGCACAGGGCTCAATCCCAGGACCCTAAGATCATGATCTGGGTCAAAGGCAGATGCTTAACCCACTGAGCCACCCAGGTGCCCCTAAAAAAATACATTTTTAGAAACATTTCTTCTTTGATTTTTGTAGAAATCATTTTAGTAATCCTTATGCTGTGGTGGGTTGGGATATACAGTATAGCTTTGGGCACTGTTGCATCTTTCTCAGCCAGCCCTGAAAATGAGTCCAGACTTAGGAATAGGAGAAGGTTGGTGGGTGCTGCAGCTGGGATAAAAAGGTTGGAGCTGGAACTGGATTTTGACAAGTAATGTACTGAATCCTGCTGTTAAAGGCTGTTGTCAGTATAAAACAATCTATTGCTTTTAGTTTATATAATACATAAAAACTTAACTTTAATTCCAGTTTGAACAGTAATCGTCACTACTGTGGAGATAAACTTTAAGCTGATAAATGCTCTGTTTTATCAAGAGCATGTGATTCATCCTCCAGTTCCAGACTTCAGTGTGCTAGTAGAATATTTTAGCTTTAGTGGTAGTGCTGTTGCAGTTTTATTGATATGGTGTATTATTTATAATCTCAGCTACCATTCTCCTTTTCTCTAACTATTCATCCCACTTTTACATGTTTAGCTAAAGAATATAGCAGTCAAGTGTCATGAAATTAAACTCAAATGCCTTAAATTTATTACGTTCTAGACTATGGTAGGACTTCAATATGGTCAACTAACTATTAGGTAAACAAGTACACTACAAAAGAAAATTGGGTTTTGTTATGAGTGAGACAGGGCTAATAATAATTAAAAAGAGCTACTGGTTTCTATTTTAGATGGGTTGGGATTTAAATGTGAATTACTAAATTTTATTGTGTCTTTGGAGTACTATCCTGACATTTCTAGTGATCTCCATAAACTTTCATTGCTCTATAACAGTTTATTAAGCTACAGGGTCTTCATAAATATGCAAACTACCTTAATAAGATAGTCTTCCATGATTGCTCATCAATTTGGTATTGAAAGGGCACCAACCCAGTTGATAAAAATATCTGATGGTGGAATAGCCTTTGGAATTCCTAATCTCAAAGCTTATTTCTCTTACAGGGGGCCGTAAACTGTTAAAATAACAGCATCACATTTATATGAGTGGGAATGGCTATTTTGTTCATTAGGCCTGATGTCTTTTGTGTAGCTACATTTCACAAATCTGTTAACAGCCTTAATAGATGGAAGTTTGCCTCTTAATAATTTTATTTCATTACAGAAGCATTTACTGTTTGGGAAATAAATCATTGGCAAATGAAATGAGCAAAAAAATTGGTCTTAGAGTAGATCAGGAAAAAATGCATTTTTATTGAAGAAATTCTAGGGGTGCCTGGGTGGCTTAGTCAGTTCAGTGTCTGCCTTCAGCACATGATCTCAGGGTTTGGAGGTCAAGTCCAGAGTCTGGCTCCCTGCTCAGCAGGAAATCTGCTTCTCCCTCTCCCTCTGCCCCTCCTCTCTGCTTATGCTCATGTGTGCACTCTCATATAAATAAATAAATATTTATATATAAATAAAATCTTTAAAAAATCTAGAATAAGAGAATTTATTTAGAATAGTTTAATTACCTACAGAAATAAAGTTTACATAAATATTAAAAATGAAATTGTTTAGTTTTTATTTTGAAATAATTACAGATTCATGGGAGGTTACAAAGAAATGTGCAAAAAAGTCCCATGCATTCCTTCCTAACTTTTTAATGCCAATATTCCACAGAACCAGGGACAATATTATAACGAAGAATATGACATTGACACAATCCATAAAGATTATTCAGATTTCATCTATTGTATGGGCATCATATATGTATAACTCTATGCAATATTGTCACTTGTCACCACAATTCTTTGTCTCTATGAATTTGACTACTCTGGGCAGCTCATGGAAGTGGAATCACACAGCATTTGGTCTTTCATGACTGGTTCATTTCACTCAACGTAATGTCTTCAAGATTTACCCATGTTGTAGAATGTGTGAGAATTTCTTCCCTTTTTAGGGTTGAATAATAACCTATGATGTTCAGGCCACACTTGGTTTATTCAGTCATCTGTTGGTGGACACTTAGGTTGCTTTCACCTTTTAGCTATTGTGAATAACACTCCTATGAATACGAGCGTGCAAATATCTGTTCACATCTCTGCTTTCAATTCAGAAATGATATTTTTGGTTCACATGGTAATTCTTGTATCTGGCATTTTTCACCATAAGCATCTCTGCCACAGATCATTGCTGCGAGCATTTTTGCCACAAATGTTTTTGCCACATAGGTATTTGGCTGTAAGGCAATTTTGCCATAAAAGATAAAAATATTCAATGCCAAGAAGTTCATCTCCAGCCATGCCATCCGGACAGTGCAGTTGACCACCTTGGATGAAATGTTCCATGGTGGGGAGGACTGTGTCCAACGTTACCACAGGCTCTCCTACTCATGGAGGGGCTGTAGCACATCCTCACTGACCAGACAGATGTGGAGAACATTGCCAAGTACAAGCTGTGCATCTGGTGGAGACTCTCAGCGTTGCTCACTTGCATCTGTGCCTGACTTGCGGGGTGCCTGGCTCACTGTGCCCAAGGGGCTGGATCTCCTCTGCCAATCCCACAGGCTTGGAGGAGGCCAACTAGCCAGGCTTGAAAGGACCAGCCTGCAGGCTTGGTGCTGGGGAAAAGGCGGCCAGGCTGGTGGTGGTGGTGGTGAGGGGGGAGGGGGGAGGGATTGCATTTGGTTTTATTCTTCTATCGATGGAGTATTCTCATTTTTATATTGTATAAATCTTAGCCTTGTAATGGTCTGTACAGTGACAGAGTTTTGAGCCCACATTTCCTGTATAATTTTGGAACATGTATTAATAAATGTGACAATATGCCAAGAACAAAGAACAATGTAGAAGGCTTTATAGTGCAATACAAAGCTCAGTTACAAATAAGCACCCTAGTATATGGAAACTGATACTTCTCCTAATGAAAGAAATGAAAAAAAAAAAGTGCAATACCAAATGAGATGAATGAACAAGGAAACAAACAAAAATGTATAATGTGAATAAAAGACTTTGAAGATAGGTACTTAGGTATAAGTCACAAAATTAAATCTGTTATTTGCCTAGTATTGCCATGAATCTGTTATACATCTTGAATGTATTCAAATATTTTTTATTTTGCAATTCTTTTTAATTTTTAAATTCATTTTCATATTTAATTATCTCCTTTTATCTTTCATGATTTTATCCTTTTTTCCAAATAGAATTAGTTAGGTGGTAAAAATATTTTTTAAAATTAGTGGTGAAAGTGCTTGTAGCAAAAATGCTTGAGGCAAAGATGTTTCTGGCAAAACTACTCAGAACATGTAATTCTATGTTTAATTTTTTTGAGGAGCCTCCATACTGTTTTCCACAGTAACTGCACCAATTTACATCCCACCAGCAGTGCATGAAGGTTCCAATTTCTCCACATCTGTGCCAACACGTGCTGTTTTCTGTTTTCTGTTTTTTTTTAAGATTTTATTTGAGAGAGAAAGCAAGAGCTGGGGGCAGGGGGCGCGGGGGAGGGCCAAAGGGAGAGGGAGAAGCAGACTCCTCGTTGAGCCTGATGTGGGGCTCCATCGCTGGACCTTGAGATCATGACCTGAGCTGAAGGCAGACCCTTAACTGAGTGACCCAGGCACCCCTTCTGTTATTTTGCCTCAAGGACTTTTTACTGGAATTCAATCACTGAACAGCAGTATCTATCTTCATTAGCAAATCTGCTTGCTAAGTAGCACTTATGTGAAAGCATATGAAGAGTATATAAGAGTGCTGTATTTCAGTCTTGGCTGTGGTTTTGAGCTGGGTTACTTTGGGTTAGTCACTTAATGTTGCTTTTTTTTTTTTTTTTAAATCAGGAATAGTAATATCCACATTGAGAAGTTTCAGTGAGTTTTTAAGTTGCAAGTTGGCATACAGGCAGATGCCAAGCTTATTATTGGCTTATTATTATTGTTGTTGTTATTACTGTATTTTCTCTAACACTCTAGTTTACCAGAGTACTTTGTCTTAGTTTATTTTACAGCTGGTAATATGATAAAAACATAGCCTCTAATGACAGTCCTTGCTCCTTTATTTTCTCTAGTATTCAATAACCTACAGATCTTAAGAATGATTTTTCTCTTTAATAATTTTAATAAATAATAAATGGTGACCTACAAATTCATAAATATCTAAGCAATTTTTACCAAACTCTTTTATTTTTAACCTTACAGCCTTCCCAGGAGTGCTGTCTGGTTACTCTGTCATTGGACAAATGAAGACATCAATGTTCAGATAGGACGGCAGAGTGCCTGGGGGGATGGCCAGACAGGGCTATTCCTGGGCTGGGATGGTGTCCTCTGTCTCCCCAGTCTCAGTGTGGTCATTTTCCAGAGAAGTCACTGTAGCTTATTGATCTTATTATGTGTCCATTTCAAGTTTATTCAGAGTAATTGTCAGAACAATCCTTAATAGGGGCTACCTTTGCAAGATGTCCTATTTTATTCAGCTGAAGACTTTTTGGAGAATTTTTGGTGATATGAAATCATGTGATACAAAAACATTGACCAGTGTCAGACTATATCCCAAGAATCCATCACGTTTACTTTTCAAAGCTACTTAATATATTTGTTATATTTATAATGTATCTGCCTAAATATCTTGTTCATAATAATGTAAGGTGTTTAAAGATGTTTTAAAATTCCAGCTCTTGGGGTGCCTGGGTGGTTCAGTGGTTGAGCATCTCTGCCTTTAGCTCAGGTCATGATCCCGGGGTCCTGGGATCCAGTCCCGCATCGGGCTCTGTTCAGGGAACCTGCTTCTCCCTCTGCCTATGTCTCTGCCTCTCTCTGTGTCTCTCATGAATAAATAAATAAAATCTCTAAAAATATAAAATTCTAACTCTTGATATAAGATGAAAGCAAAACCAGAATAAACCAACTCCTCTAAAACAGTCACCACTACTGTACCATAGGCAGCTACCAGCTGTTCAGTGTGCGTGTGTTGTGGGGAGCAGGGATGTGCCATTTTATAGCCATCTTGAAAAATCTACGTTTGGGAGAGTATTTTTAACATATACTTCATCATTCTTGATTTGCTGGAGCTTTCTGTCCTCTAGTTTCCACATCCCTGTCTTTTTACCCCTCATAGGTTTATTATAAATGCCCCAACCTAATTTCCCAGAAGGAACCAATCTTTGTTTGGAACACTGGAACATGGGTGACATTTCTGTTTGGTCTCGGTAGAAGATAAGGAGAGAAGTTCTAAGTACTACTGCCACCCACCTGCTGTAGTCCAAGGCTCTCCTCTCCTCTCTCCCTCCCATCTCTATTTCCCCTCTTCTCCTTAATTTGTGGGCACAGGAGCATACAGTAGTAATGAAGTCAATCGACAATGAAGGCTTTATCACAAGAAGAGGAGGCTTCTTCATTCTTTACATGACCACAGAGAGTGGTTCTATGACAAGTCGTCCATCTTACAAATGTGGGCTGTTCTTCAATGGTAGAAACAGAGGGTATAAAGCATCAGCACAAATCATTCCCTTCCAAAGGGAAAAGTGACCCAAAAGGACTGGGTTAGTTGGATCAGGACAACACAACCCTAAGGGCAAAATATTTTCTAATCCTACTTGTTCATTCTCTTTGTGTATTCCTATCCTTTTATTCCTAGCCTTTCCCAGTGATCTGTTCTTTCTGTAAGTTTCCTCTGGGGAAAAAAGGAAAAAAATTATATTTATATGTAAATTGCATGTATTTCTGTCAACTGAAAAATAAATGAAAAAGCAATTGGGCATCTTTAACCTACATTGGTAAAAATTTTTACTTAATATCATAACTAATTATGGCCCCCTTATTCACAACATATATTGTGTTATTTTATTTAGTTTGCCATCAACTTTCTTTCTCCCGGTAGTTATGAATTATAAGCGGTGATGGAGATCCCGTTCTAAATAATCTGATCTTTATTCTCCCTGGTGACTCTTGGGAGGTAACTATGAGCCGTGGTTATAAAATCCAATTTTTCTTCTATCCCAAAGGAAAAGCAATTGGTGAGTGATCACCTCAGCTGAAGACAGGAGAAACTTGATAAAATACTTCATTAGTACTTTAAGAAACTACTGTGAGGATGTGACTGCCAGATTTTTACTGATAAAAATGGAAAAACACTGAAGTCAAGTCAGGGTAACTGGGCACTGTTCCTACTTAACTAGCGGAGTGACCTTGGGTAGTCATTCAAACTTTCTCCTTTTTATTTATAAGACCAGGCTAAGAATATCTCCTCCACCAGTTTCTTATCACTTCTTTTTTTAAACGATCATAAGAGAAAATGACATGAAAGGAATTTGAAAAGTAATTATAAAGTATCCTGCTCCTGTGAAGTAGCATAATAACATTAGTGAAAAGAAAACAGTGAATTTACTTTTACTGTTTCCAATGCTAAGTAGGTTTAAGTGGCAGATTTATGCTGCTTATTAGAGATTTATTTTGGGAAATATTCATTTCTTAATAATGCCTGGGAAAGACTGAATGAGATCGGTTCCAGGACTGGAATTTGTATTTGTATGTGGAAAAAGATTCATTAACCAGGGAGTCTTTTCTGCTTCAAAAAATCAGTGAAAATACTTCCTTATAGAAGTTTTTTTTTTTTTTTTTTTTTTTTTTTTTGTGGAAATATGATAGGTCAGGATTTCTTTATATTCTTTTAAAAATGTCACTTTATTATGAAATCTATTAAAATAGCAAGAAATTGGAGACAAAAAATGCCTGTAGAAACCCAGTCAACATTGTTCTGTGTCTGTTATTTTTTATTCGTTGATCATACTCGTTTACAATTTTTTACATTCTACAGTAATAGTACAGATAGAACTTTGTAGTTTTTATTTATTTTTTTTAATTTTTATTTATTTATGATAGTCACAGAGAGAGAGAGAGACAGAGAGAGAGAGAGAGAGAGAAAGAGAGGCAGAGACATAGGCAGAGGGAGAAGCAGGCTCCATGCACCGGGAGCCCGACGTGGGATTCGATCTCGGGTCTCCAGGATCGCGCCCTGGGCCCAAGGCAGGCGCCAAACCGCTGCGCCACCCAGGGATCCCGTAGTTTTTATTTTCATTTAATATTACATCATACTTGTTCCTCTGTTATTAATTTTTTATTATTTAAAATTTTTTCTCGTCTCTTCCTCAGGGTAACCAATGTAAGCAGACTAGTATTTGTCATTCTATCCCTTCTCTATCATGAATCTCTTTGAAATCAGCAGACTTAGGTCTAAGTCATGATTTTTAAATAGATGTATGATATTCCATAATAAGGCATTTATTCTATTATTTCCCTTCTGTTGGTGTTTAGTGTTTCTCCAAGGTCCTCCCTGCCCACCACTACAACAATGCTGCAATAAATAGCCTTGTATTCACTTATTGGGCACATACTTATTGAGCATCTACTATGTGTCAGGTACTGTTCCAGCTCTTAGGAAACACTTATGGACAAAATAAAATCCCAGTCCTCATGAAGCCAGGGGAGGCAGCTGGCGAACAATAAACACAATAAAAATCAGATTTTGGGGAATGTTAGGAAGTGAAAAGTGTTCAGGAAGAAAGAAAAAGTGGAACATTGAAAGGAATCTTGGAGTATCTTGGGTTGAGGTGAAGTGAGTTGCAATTTTATTATTTTAAAAAATCGAGTTGCAGTTTTAGTTTGGGGAATTAAGACAGGCCTCTTTGATTAGAAGGAGTTTGACCAAAATTTTAAGGAGATGAGGGAAATGGGGTGGAGGGAGGACAGTTTGGGTGGAGGGATCAGGCCAGTCCAAAAGCCCTGCGGCCAGAGTGTGCCCAGTGTACTTGAGGCAGCCAGGATGCCGGTGTGGCTGGATATTTGCACGGTACATATGTCCAGAGAAGTGATAGGAGAACTGGATTGCATAGGGCCTTATGGGTCACCAGAGTCTACAGCTATTTTGAATTAAACAGAGAATCATTTCTGGGTTTTGTGCAGAAGAATAAAATGGTTTTGTCATTCAACATTGTTTTCAAGAACGAGTTATAGAAAATTTTTAAAAAATGTAGTTGCCGAGGTATGTTTCACCATATGCTATATCACATTTGACTCATCCATCACTCTATTAATGCATTTTTAGGTTGTTTACAATTTTTGGTCACTAGAAACCTCGCCACAATAAATAAAATGGCAAATGTCCTCTTGTACACACGTCAGAATCCTTTAGGATCTATTCCCAAGTGCAAATGTTGGATCATTTTGTGTCTGGCTTGAAAATCCCTTCTGTAAACAAATTTTTATTACAGTATTTCCCTCTTTTTCCTGATAGATTTAGAGTTTTATTTTCTGCATTCCTGTATTCAATTTCTTCAGAATTTATTTTTGGTTGTGGTGTATGGTAGGAGTCTGACTTTAATTTCTTTTTTATGGAGAGCTGATTGCCCAGTAGAATTTCTGAATTGCAAGTGTGTGTATAAATATAGAAGGCAGAATAATAACCTCCGAAGATATCTGTAACTTAATCTCTGAAACCTGTGAATATGTTCTCTTACATGGTAAAAGGGACTTTGTGGACACGATTAAGTAATGATCTTGCCACTGGAGATTATTCTGAATTATCCAGGTGGGCCCAGTGTAATCGCTAAGAGTCTTCATAAGAGGGAGCCAAGAAATCAGAGTCAGAAAAGATATGATGACAGAAGCAGAGGAACTTTTGAACACTAAGTTTTTTAAACACTGACTTAACCTTTTGTTATAAACTGATAGAAACTCTATGTACTTTGGGGATGACCCTTAACCTATTCTATGGGTTACAACTATTTTTTTTTCTGTTTATCTTTTCCCTTTTAATATTTTTTGTTGCCTTTTCCCCTCTAGAATAATAATAATAATAATAATAATAATAATAATATTTTGCCCCAGAAAATTATTTTAATTCTACTGTAATAAACTGCCTCTTCTCCTTTTGATTTCTTGATTTCCTCTCTTGCTTTTGTTTTGACATAATAAAGAGACTCACCTTAAAGATTATTTTTAGTTTAGTTTTTTTATTTTTAAGACTTTATTTATTCATGAGAGACACACAGAGAGAGGCAAAGACATAGGCAGAGGGAGAAGCAGGGTCCCTGCGGGGAGCCCGACGTGAGACTCGGTCCTAGGACCCCAGGATCACGACGGGAGCCAAAGCAGATGCTCAACCACTGAGCCTCCGAGGTGCCCCTAGTTTAGTTTTTTATTTTTGCTTTTTAATTAATTAATTTATTTTTTAGAGTAATGGCTACGTTGTCATTACAGTCTTGTGTTAATAAAAAGGGAAAAGCTTCTGTCATTCTTTTCATTCTCTCAACGTCCCGTTCAGGTGGTGGTGTGGGAGAGCATATCTGCTGTTGAATGTACAATGGTTGTTCCCACCAGTATCTCAGATCAATGTTAAAGTGCTCCAGGAAACTTAAACTACTGCTGTTTTTCTGTATGTACAGGTGGAATAGTCTGTTTTTACTGACTTTATTGGTCAAACTAGTCAGACACTAGTCAGACTCGCTAGTAATAACAGTGTCATTTGAATGGTTTAGTGTAACAACTTGTATATGTTTTTCTCTAGCTAGACCAACTTGGTTTCTTTGCTTTGTCACAACTAGTCGAATCAGTTAAGGCAGTGATATTGGCCTGCTTTGGGTTATCATTTGGTTTTACTGTATCTGTTGACATACTTGGCAACGAAGTGTGAAAGAATCTGAATAACTCTTAAGTCTCTATTTTGGGACCAATGGTCCTACCATAAAAGAAAGTGATAAATAGTAATAATTTAAATAGTGACCGACACTCATTGATCACTTACCATGCACCGGTTATGTTTGAAACACTTCGCATGAACCAATCCATTAAATCCTGCAACAGCTGATCAAGTAGACACTATGGTTACTCTCATTTTGCAGATGAGAAGGCTGAAGCACAGAGACCTTAAGTAAACTTCCCCAAGATCACATGGGTCTATAGTGGTAGAGGCAGGATTTGTGGGCAGGAAGTCTGGCTCTAGGCTTTGTGCTCCTAACCACTACACTACCCTTTGGTAACTTATTTTCCTGTCTCCTTGACAACTTTACTGGATCTTGTTTCAATTTCTTTACCATTAGGAAAAAAAAAAGTTTGGGTCAGCATTTTTCAGGCAGTTTCTCTATTCAGCCATAGAAAGTAATTTGAAGTTCTTTCTGTGGTAATAGATGTGAGAATTGGGGTGGGTTTTGGCTTGCATAAGCTATGTGTGTAATTAAGGAATCTTTCAGACGCAGGGGTTGTACAAGTAAGTAGAAGTCAGGTTGCTACTGCCAGTACTTTGATAAAAAGGTAATTAACTCCATTATAACTAATTTTGTTGCTTTTATTTGGCTAAAGGAATGAGAGATATTAAAATCATTTTTAATTGATTTTGTTTCTGGTCGAGAGCTAACAGTGATAATGATTTGAGCCATTATTAGAGCACATTTTAATATTTTAGATTTAAAGATACATCTCCATGGTTTGTATTTATAATACACAGTGCTGGGTAGGTCCATTAGAACTGTTTAAAATAATATAGTGGTGTGTCCCGTAAGCACTATCAATAACTTTCTTTTGTCCTTGGTTCTCCAGATCTTTCTTTTTTAATATGTAGTTGGGTCAGGCAACATGCTCCTAAGTCTCTTTCTATTCTTACAGAACAGGGGGGGTCAATTGACTTTTCACAACTAGGGGCAGTTCTAGATTTTTTTTTTAAATCACTTTATTGAGATATAATTGACACGTAAAACGTTGTACATATTTAATGTGTACAACTTGGTGATTTTGGGGATAAGGATACACCCTGGAAACCATCATCACCAGTAAGGCCATAGACGTAGTCATCACCTCCTAAAGTTTTCTCATGCCTCCTTTATTGTCTTTATTTTTTGAGTTATTTTGGTGGTTAGAACAATTAACATGAGATCTATGCAGTAAGTATTAACTATCGGCACTATCCTGCATGATAGATTTCCAGAACTTCTTCATCTTAGGTAAGTGAAACTTTGTACTTTGGACCCTCACCTTCCTATTCCCTCTCCCCTGTCCCCTGGCAACCACCATCCGACCCTCTGCTTCTACAGGTTTACCTATTTTTGGATTCCACATAAAAGTGAGATCATACAGTATCTGTCTTTGTCTTTTATAGGCCAGTTCTAGCTCTTTCTCCTATGCTCAGCTTAGTTCTCTTAATTATATACATTCTTATTTTTCTCTTTTACTTAGTTTTTCTTATTTTAAAATAATTCCAAATTTATAGAAATGGCTGCAAGAATCAAGGAACCTTTTCCCTCGATTTTCAGAGCAAGTTGCTGACATGATGCTTCACCATCCTAAGGTAGTTTATATTTCCTACAAGAAGGATATTCCTCTACATAACCACAGTGTAATCACAAGATCAGGAAATTGACATTGATATATTACTCCCATCTAATTCTCTGACCCCTTCGAAGTTTCATTACTTGTCCTAATAGCATCCTTTATAACAAAAAGATCTAGTTCAAAATCATACATTGCATTTAATTATGTTCCTTTAGTTCACTTTCACCTGGAATCCTCAGTCTATGTTGACCTTGCATTTTTCAAGATTTCAGACAGGTGGTTTCAGTCATTTGGATTTTTTGATGTTTGTAAAAAAAAAAAGTTCATTATGTGTATTTTATGTATTTTTGGTAGGGATATCAGAGACATGATTTTTGTGTTCCTTCTGTCAGGTGTTACACAACTTCTGTTTGCTCCTTTACCTGTGATGTTACCCGTAATCAGTTCATTGAGGTGGTGATTGTCAAACGTACGCATTGTAGAGTTGCTCTTTGTAGTTAATATGTATTTTGTGGGCAGGTTCTTTGAGACTTTACAAATATCCCACTTCTTAAATTTCATCAACTGGTTCAACATCTATTACTATTCAATTCATAGCTAGATTATTACTATGACCTTACCAAGTGATGATTTTCCTAACTCTATGATTTTTTCTATGTTTATCAGTTGGTATTCTAAGAAAAACCTTTCCCTCCCCTCCATTTATTTATTTATATCAATAATCTCCTGAATTCCCATGTTATTTGATGGGTTGCAAACTGTTTCTGTCACTATTTTGAAGCTCAAATTGACCCAGCTTTGGTCAGTGGGGTTACTTCAGGCTGACTTCTCCGTTATCTTAAAATGTCTCTGTCCTTTTTTTTCAGCCTTTTTTTTTTTTTTTTTAAAACTTTTTGGCACAGGATTCTGGGATTGTTTTGTACTTTCCTTCCTTCAGCTATGTCTCCAGGGAACCTTGCTTTCTTTTAGTAGAGAACAGTATTTAGAAACCAAGATCTGGCACTAAATGTCCTCAGTGCTCTGAGAGTGTCTTGCTCTTAGAACCTCTCACTGTACAGAGCTATTTTATATGTGTTTGATGGTATGTGAGAATATATACACATGTATTTATTTCTATATCAATGTAACTGAGAACCATGAGCTATATTTCCAATTCTAATCTAACATTATGACGTTTATTCCAGTTTTGTCTCTTTCCATTTTTGCAACTGTCTTCTCCATCTCTGAAACATTGGACTTCCATTGATCTTTATTTATTTATTTTTTTATAAATTTATTTTTTATTGGTGTTCAATTTGCCAGCATAACACCCAGTGCTCATCCCATCAAGTGCCCCCCTCAGTGCCCTTCACCCAGTCACCCCCACCTCCCGCCCACCTCCCCTTCCACCACCCCTAGTTCATTTCCCAGAGTTAGGAGTCTTTCATGTTCTGTCTCCCTTTCTGATACTTCCCACTTATTTTTCCTCCTTTCCCCTTTATTCCCTTTCACTATTATTTATATTCCCCAAATGAATGAGACCATATAATGTTTGTCCTTCTCCGATTGACTTATTTCACTCAGCATAATACTGTCCAGTTCCATCCACGTCGAAGCAAATGGTGGGTATTTGTCGTTTCTAATGGCTGAGGAATATTCCACTGTATACATAGACCACATCTTCTTTATCCATTCATCTTTCGATGGACACATCTTTATTATAAGCTTTAAAATTTGATCAGCCCCTTATATAGAATCATTGTCCTCCCTCCCCCATTCTCACCCCTGCCAGAATATACTTCCCACCCCATTCAGGCTCCAAACCTCAGAGTGGGCCACTGCCATCACCTGCTGGAACTGGTTCACAGGCTGCCAGTGATCACCTACCACACTGCTCAGGCTCTGATACCCTGAATAAGGCTGTGCTCATTTCCACTCCTCCCCACTTTGCACATCACACTTTGGCCTGCCCTGCCTAATTATTTTTTGGTTTCAGTCATCCATGATGGAAGGAAGATCATTTTGATATTTTTATTTGTTCTCTATGATATAGGAGTTGTTACCACACCTCGCAGAGATTAAGACATACTGAGATTGTTTGCTCGAAGTCATGATGTTGGGAACTCCAACTAAATTTAGGTCATTCTGATGCCAGCTCCAGTCCCTTTATGTTAGGATTTGCCCTGATATTGAAACAGGGTTCTCTAGTTTATTAATGGTTCCATCTAGCAGCTTGGCAGTAACATAGGTCTAGATAACTCAGCTTGAAGGACAGATACATACTCCCAAGTGCCAGGATTACCTCAGAGACAATCACCCTGCTTTCTTTAAATTTGAAGGAAATAGCTCAGAGTGAAAATCAAAACATTCAACAACTGGTCAGGTACAGGACTGGCCAGTAAGAAAGGACATTGGTTATTGTGCTAGAGCAAGAATCTTCTAGACCCCCCTGCCCTACTCATCCAGCTCCCCCACCCACCATGGGCCAGGTTTTATTCCTTAGGAGGTTCAGGAGATTGGTGATGGGGAGGCTGGAGCTTACGGGATAGTAGTGGCAAAAGTTGCGGTCATTACTTACTAATGAATATGGAGCAATGTTAATATTCTAACCATCAGCATGGCCGGATGGAAATCCATCTTCTACTTGCTGAGACACACATTATTATTAATCCTTTTACTTGGCAGGGTTTGGGAAAGGAAGGAAGTAGACAAACTCAGTATATTTGGTGTAAATAATCAATAAACTTACTGCTAGGATAGGAATGTTTGAGATATTACCTCAAGTGTTTGCTGTTGCTCCTTGTTTCTTCCTATCTGGTCAGGAGACATCCACTGCCTTTGTTAGGAAGGTTATAGCAGAAACAAAGAAATCCCAGGTTTTTATGGACCTCAGGGCGTAGATGACACTCTGAGTAGTTTTCTTCTTCCTAAGTCCAGATAAAGTGCTCCTAACTTTAGAATAAGAGAACAGAGGGCAGCGCAGGTGGCTCAGTGGTTTAGAGCCGCCGTTAGCCCAGGGTGTGATCCTGGAGTCCCCGGATCGAGTCCCACGTCGGGCTCCCTGCAGGAGCCTGCTGCTCCCTCTGCCTGTGTCTCTGCCTCTTTCTCTCTGTGTGTCTCTCATGAATAAATAAATAAAATCTTAAAAAAAAAAGAGAGAGAACAGGCAGGGAAATGAAAATGAAATGATATTAGACTGAGGCATGTTCCTGAAAGATGAGTCATCAGCTCCCTTTGCCATCCCACCTTACTCTAAGGGTAGGGCAGAGGACAGAAGTTCAGATTGGATTGGGGGACCTGAGAGGAGAGGGGATTGTGCCTGCTTACTCAGAGGGACCCTCAGTTTCCCCTCATGCTTCGTTGATAGTGGAAGTGAAATGATTTCCTAGTTCCTAAAAGATGCCCAGGAGAGGTGAAAAGCCTCAGACAGCCTCCTTGAACTGCCTCTCTTCCAGAGAGGACATGGGAATTATGAAGAGCCTTGCATTAGGGAACAGGGGACAAGTCAACAATGTCCTGTAACACATGATCGGAATGACAATGTCTGAGGGGATGGCAAGCCACAGACATGATGACTCACACACAATGATCATCCCAACGCCTCGCTGTAAGCATTACAAACAATCTGAGAGCTACATGCCATCCCAGGGAAAATGGGGATCCTTTCTGGGAAGGAGGATCTTAGTAGAAATTAAGTTCGGTTATGGAAAAAATAAAGGTACATTTCTTGCACATCTGAGTTGGTGGTCTGCTATTCTTGCCTTTGACACCCAGTACTAACCAGTACAGATACACCAGGGTTTTATGCTTTTTTTTTTTCCAGACGGCCCCGAATAAACTGCCCAATGTGTGAAAGAGACCATTCTGACTCAGCAGTGTAACAGCTCAAAGACACTCAATGCAGGCAGGAACTTTTGAACTCCACTATTTTGCAAGTGACAGTGACTTGGGGGGAATATAATTAACCAGGATAGTTCTACCCACATAGAGCATCTGGTTTTTCAGTCAGCTCCTGCTGCTTGAACACGCATTGGCAGCAGGCTTGACTGAGGCACAAAGGAGTCAAGTGGCTTGCCCGGGCCACACAGAGAGGCGGCTGCTCCGTCCACCTTGGGATCTGGGACCCTTATGGCATTCAATTATCTGCGGTAAACACTGGGTCTTCCTGCCTTATGAATGCAGCTGCAGTCTCTTGCTGAAAAATTCGCCTCCTTTCACATAGAAGGCGTAATTAAGAACACAGCTGCAAATTGGCTCTTCTCAACAATTTTCCCTGCTGTCCCATAAAATGTGAAAAATACGGGCCAGTACATTGATTAGACTGACTCTTAGGGCTGAATTGTGTGTAATCTATCCACTTCTGGCACTTTGAAATAAGTTTTTGCTCTTCCACTGGAATTTAAAGGAAGGAACAGAAAAACACAGTAGCCTGGGCGTTTCTTGGTTGGACTTTTCACGGACACAGAGCGAGATGATCTCATCAGCTTGTACCCTCATGTGAATATGTAACACACACTTTCTGATAATGATACAGATGTTTGGGCAAATATCGATCTAGTTACCTTCTATCTTGGTATTTTGAGCAAAGAAACTTTGAAGCAGCTAGTCCTGTGTTTCTGCTCTGCCCCTCTCTGTGAGATGAAGGAAAGGGAGACTGGGCGGGCATTCCATGCTTCCCAAGGGGTCTGTTCTGTCTATTTTGGTGAGGTTGTGTAGGATAGTGAGCTCAGACAACCTGCTTTCAATTTCCATACCCACCAGGAAACTCTGAAGTCTTCAGCAATTAATTTAATTTCTAGGAGCCTCAGCTTTTCCATCTGTGAAGTTGCACTGATTATTCTCATCTTACAGAATTGTTATGAACACCAAATATAGCTGCAAATTTATGCTGTCTAGCACATTGCTTGGCCGATAGTACGTGCTCAATAATTTGCGTGCTGATCTTAATTGTAATTTAGAAACAAGAAACAAAGAATAATCCTCTTAAAGGGAAACAAGTTTATCTAGCTTTGTTTTCATTGAATCATCAGGACCCACAAAATAATTTGAATTAGGATGGGGCCAATAAACTTAAAAAAAAAAAAAAAAAGACCAGGGGAGAGTATTGGTTTGATGTAAATTCTCTGAGCCATCTGTATTTGGGGGTAAAACCCCCAACAATGAAGCCCTTTATAACCCCTAACTCTAAAAGAAACAGAGAACAATGGTATTGTGGCACTAGGTTTTGAGGCAAGTCACCTACGGATGACAGGTACAGAGAAGGCACTGTAAAGACACAGGGTACGTTTTCCTGTATCTTTATTCACTTCACTCTGATTCTTTTCCAAAGAACTAGCTCAAGAGAATTCCTGGCACTTTCACAGCAAGCTCCAACTGAATTTTCCCACTCGGATTCTCTAGTTCGCTGTAGACGGCACGCAACTGCCTTCTGTGCAGATTCACCCCAATAAATGCATGGGCCTCCCCAGAATATGTGGTCCCAGACTGTGGGCAGAAACAATTGTCAGCAAGGGGGTGTTTGGTCCTTACACAGCTCCAAAAGGAGGAGAAAAATGGCAAGTGTGGAAGAACAACTCACAATGTGTGTGGGCAGGGACTTACACTCCCCCTCCTGGGCTGCTGCCCTCCTTTTGCTCCTTGGGAAGATTCAGCAGGAGCACAAACCAAGGTTTGGCAGTTTGGGCACAGCTAATGCACCTGTATCTTCCCCTGTAGATGTAAAGTCGGGTTCTAAATCCATGGAGGACATCTCAAATCAGAGAGCTATGCATTCCACTAAGTGCTTCTGCAGCTTTTCTGTACCCTCTCAGCCACCCCCTCTGGTCCGGCCCACCACATTTAATCATGAAGAAATGAGCTGAAGAAATGAAAGGACGTGCGTATAAATAACATTCTTTGTAGAATAAAACAGATGTGTCAATCTCTTCGCTGGTACTTATTTTAATGAAGATGACTACATTCGTCTTACATATTCATCTGTACATAGGAGGGAAGAGCTTTTAAGACACAGATGAGCACAGATTTGCCTGTGGAAAGAAAAGGTGGTGGGATTTACCATGTCAGGGGAAGTGCTACTCCACGATTTAAGCCCTCACAAATGCCACTCAGAGCCACAGTCCTCCTAGCAGAGACAGATGAGCCCAGGACGCCTGGACGGCGGGGGTGGCATTGTTTAACCTTTGTTCTTCACATCCCTCAGGAGAACAGACAACACCTCTATTTTCAATGTTTCTTCTGAATGATTTCCCGCCTAGTGGATTGACAGGTACTCTGATTATCTGCCTAAGGAAAATGAAGGGATAAACAGCTGAGAGATGAAGATTGACTTGAAAGGACTACATCAAGGAGTGTGTGTTACACTTGGATAAAGAAGAGTATAACAGGGGGACACGCAGAGAAATGTCAGATTAGCACCTAAATATATTTTTTGAAGAAAAACATAGCATTTTGCCAAACTGGTCTTTACTTGAATAGCAACGATCGTGGATTGTCACTGTCACAAGCTGAGAGATTTATTTGAGGGAGATAAAGGCCTTTCACTTTCTGCCATTTTGAACAGGGTTCTGTAATGGACATCCTGAGACATCTCATGGAGTCATCTGGGGGTAGAGGCCAGGAGCCCTCATCCTAAAACCTTCTCTTGTCAGGTGAGTCAGACAGGAGTCAGTTAACAATCACAGCAGAGGTGGACGCCACGTTCATCCCAAACCCAGACTCAGCTGGGCTGTTTGAGAGATCAGGATTGGTTTTCTCCAGTCCCATTCTCAATGTCTCAGATGTCTTTGCCGTCCTGCTCAATCCAGAAAGGTCTAGGGACACCTGCTTTTCTGTGTCTGATTCTCTCCTGCTCTACATGGTCTGCCCCACATCATCTATCTCCCTACACTGGACCCCACTTAGGATGGTCTTTAGGATAGATAGCATGTAGCTCAATATCACGACCCGATAGCAGCCTTTATTCCCAGGTGAGCACTCAACTGACTAGGGGTAGATGTAGACAGAGAAGATGGAAACAGAGGATTATTTCCTACTCAACCTTCTGGTTCCAACGGATGCTCTCTAAGGGTGTAAGATGGACTTGTATTTTCCTTGAAGAGTATTTGCCCGTGTTGTATTAGGGTTTTTAAAAAGAGAAGAGGATGAGAGCTGAGGAGAGGAACATTATGGCCATGATGACCCAAAAGAACTGCCAGAGTAATCAGTGTAAGGGATCAAAGTAAGTGATCAATGGCTATGTTAAATACACTGCCCCTCTGTTTTGTTTTAATTTCACAGAGTTCAGTGATCTGGTGGGTTTCGGGAGAACTTTCTGTCAAAACCAGTTGTGTAAACAAGTGATGATGCCTTAGGAAACATCCCTGCATTATCTCCTTCTCACTGAATTAGAAAACGGAGCCAGGAGCAAAGGCTATTTTATGACCTTTCAGCCGTGTGATCCCTGCTTTGTTCGCATATGTCAAGACGAAGGCATGGCAGGGGAATTCACTTGTAGCCTGGACAAATGGGGTCGTTAGGCCTTTATCTCTTTATCCTCGGCCATGACTTGCACTGCTTTAATCCCCACGCTCACACTGCTGCCCAGGCAGGGCATAATTCTTGTCATTAGGAGGGTGCACAGTTGTATGTGTTCGTTTGTGTACACATTCTCCAGGCTCACGCTTCCCCTCTTTTTTTTTTTGGAAAACAAAATACCCCGAGTCCCTGATAAATGAATATGAGAAATGCTCTGGGTTGGCTTTGCTTCAGCATCGGCTCCCCAGCTGTATTTATGTCTAACCCAGCTCTAGGGAGATGTCCCCTCTTGGTGAGGCTAGGAAAAGGCACATCACCATGTGGCCGGGGGGAGCGGGAGTTCCAGGCCTGGATTTCCGACCTTACAGAGTACATTCAGCCCTTCCCCAGACCCGGCCTGAGCTCATTTCTGTTACTGTTTTTCATTGCAATTCTCTGCTCACCCCATCCCTTCTACTGGGGACAGGGTACTCATTATTTTCCCCCATGGGGAGTATTTGGAATATCTGGGTAACAAGTGATGAGCACAAAACCTCAGAAGAACCTGCTGCCCTGTTTAGCAGGTCATGGTTGCAGCTGTGCGGGTCTGCAGGGGAGAGTTCTGTGTAGGCCTCAATGGCTATTGTTGTCTTTTGTGTTAGAGACGATGCTAACACACGCTGACTCTGCCGTTTCCGCGTCTGGAGGAGGGTGGGGGGGACCGACCCGTAGTGCAGGGCCCCCTGCTCTGCCCTGGGGGAGCCCAGCCGTGGGCCTCGGCCTTTGCTGGAAAGGGCTTCCCTCTCCCCCTCCCTCCGATTGCTGTGGTGGCCAAGGTTGTGCCTGGGGTCCTTGAAGTGTGTCTTCTGCGCTCCGACGTCGGCCTGGTGCTGCGGGGAGCTCGGCGTCCAGCCGGCCTGCATCCAGGAAGGCCAGGGGCTGCCCGATGGCTTGCTTTTCCTTTTTTTTTTTTTTTTTTTAGATTCTGTTTATTTTTCATGAGAGACACAGAGAGAGAGAGTGACAGACAGAGGGAGGAGCAGGCTCCATGCAGGGAACCTGACGTGGGACTCTCTCCTGGGTCTCCAGGATCAGGCCCAGGGCCCAAGGCAGTGCCAAACCACTGGGCCACCCAGGGCTCCCCCACCCCACCTCCATGGCTTTCCAACAGGGAAGGAGCCCCGGCCCAGACCCCTCCTCTCTTCTCTCTCCTCTCTCTCTTTCTCTCTCCTCTCTCTCTTCTGTCTCTCCTCTCCTCTCTCTCTTCTCTCTGTCTCTCCTCTCTCTCTCCTTCTGCTCTCCTCTCTTCTCTTCTCTCTCCTCCCCATCTCTCCCCTCTCCTCTCCTCCCCTCCCCTCCCCTCCCCTCCCCTCCCCTCCCCTCCTCCCCTCCCCTCCCCTCCCCTCCCCTCCCCTCCCCTCCCCTCCCTTCCCCTCCCCTCCCTCCCCTCCTCTCCTCTCCTCTCCTCTCCTCTCCTCTCCTCTCCTCTCCTCTCCTCTCCTCTCCTCTCCTCTCCTCTCCTCTCCTCTCCTCTCTCTCCTCTTCTCTCCCCTCTCCCCCCTCTCCTCTCTCTCCCTTCTCTGTCTCTCTTCTCTCTCTCCCCTCTCTCCTCTCTCTCTCTCCCTCCCTCCCTCCCTCCTTCCTCTCTCTCCTTTCTCTCTCTCTTCTCTCTCAAATAAATAAAATCTTAAAGAAAATCCCCACGATGTCCTCAGACAACCAGGCAGCCTGGTGCGGGCTGTGCCCTGTCCGCAAGCTCTTTCCCGAGTGAGGATGCGGCTGGGCCTTAGGTCTTCCCTTGGTGGTGGTGTTGGCTGTGGTCTCGGGCCCTTCATTTCTCCTCATTTCGCAGGCGGGTTGGTTTGAAGACTGCAGGGAAGACCTGGGGGGCTATCAGATAGCAGCAGTGAATGTGGCAGGGAGCCGAGGACCCAAATTCCGTCTTCATTGCCTTTTCCTTTTCCTTTCTCGTCCTCTCTGGCTTGCCTTTCAGGTTGTGATTTGTATGGTTCACTGTGACCCAATGGGTCTCTGAAGTGTCTTTGGCCTGAGCCTGCAGGTTTAGTTGGGAAGGAAGCATAAATATTAGCTCCGCTGGGCAGCCAATCAAACTTTCTGTCAAGAAGCAAATGCTCTTTCGGTGTTCTGGGCCCTTCAGGCCCCACCAGCCACAGGTGGTCACTGAGCATTCGGAATATGGCCAAAGGGGCCCAGGGGCTGAACTTCTATTTAATCGAATTTGAATTTAAATAACCATTGTGACTACTAACTACTGTACTGGTCAGTGTCTATTTATAAACCAATCTGTCCATTTTGTGGATGGGAAAGTGGGACCCAAGGAGGTCGCTGGAACTTACCTAGCAGCACATAGTTAGTAGTTGACTCAAGCCATTTAAAAGATAGAACAGCACCTTTTGATTAATAATAAAATCACATTTTTTTAAACATCTGAGCATATTGTTTTAAAATTCTTTATACTTTAAAAAGGGAAAGAAATGGGCTAATATTAAAATATATTTTGCAACAGGTTGGCTGCCTGCATTATGGCCTGGGACACAAGGAGGGAACGGGAAAGGGAGTTAAGTGGACTGGGAAAGGCCGGCCTGTAATCCCAGGCAAGGCCCTGGTGTGGAGCTGTTGTATAAGAAGTTTCTGAGGCCTGCAGCATCCCAAATCAAAAACCCAAAGCAAAGAAAAATCCACCTTGTTCTTCCTATTCCTGCTCTGTCCACCCCTAACTGCTTATTCTTTTATGTTCAGATCTTTGAATATTTTACTTCCCCGTAGAAGGAGAAATAAAATTCTCTCTGTGAGTCTACAAAAATAGAATTCCATATATAGGGGAGAAAAAGTCTGTAGTTTGGTTCTTGTCTTTAAAAAATGTTGAGAATACTCTGTGAACTAACTCCTAAAGGAGCTTAAACATATTTATCAATGTTCTAAAATAGATAATAAGGTGGCATGAAGCCACAACACAACTCATCAATACTCTGAGGTCCTGTCCTTTGAGGATGCATTCTTCAATGACATCTCGGATCTCTTGGAGTCTTGGAAATTATGCGTGTCATATCTGGGAAATGTGGGGCAACACGTGTTTCCAGGCAGTGGTGGGATAAGCCTATTTAGCAGATAATGTGCAAGGTTTCAGTGTAAGGTTGCTGAGGACCTGACTAAAGGGCAGTATAAGAATTTTCCATGTAAGCCACCTAGTGTGTTAGCATCTGAGGCCCCCTGATTCCGTGCCTCCCATCCTATTAATGTCGTTCTGTCTCCTGGAGAGAACACTTCATGTAGACATTCAGTAATGCTGTGTGCCTTGTAATTCCCTTAAAAGTTAATGAACGTGTTCGAATTAATTTTAATAAATGTTGATTAATTGCAGTTTGACTTGTGTTTTGAAGAACAAAGGCGTCCCACAGTATTTGGCAGCTTTTCCTCAGTTGCTTTGAAGATGCTCACAGCAGGTGGCAGTGTGGCTTTGCAGATGCCACTGGGAGAGGCTGGTGCCGAACCAGTGGAAATACCCACCAGACTTTCAATTCGGCTGTAAGGCAGGAGCCGCTCTCTGATTAGAGCCTGGACAGAAACAGAATGAAGGGCTCAGAGAAAATTCCAAAGAATCACTGAGATTGACGTGTATTCAAAGTATGAGAATTACTTGGGTCTCATGTATCTTTACTCGGTCAAATTTTATTGAGTTTCTGACAGGTTCAGGACCACATATGTGAATAACACGATCATTGCCCTCAAAAAAGTTCACATAATGGCTTGTGTGTGTGTGTGTGTGTGTGTGTGTGTGTGTGTTTCTCTTTGTGTGTATGAGAGGTGGGGAAAAATTGTATGTGGATGATAATATACTGCATGTAGACAGATATGTATCTTTGTCTATCTTATGTCTACTACCACTGAGCCACCAGGGCTGCCCTTTTCTTTGTTTTGTTTTGTTTTGTTTTGTTTTTTAAATATGTTTCTTGTTAGAGGATGAAGTAGACAGGAATAGTTACCTTCCAAGGTTACTTTCAGCTCTGACATTCTCGAAGTTTGTGAATTTTTTCCATACACTTTGGTACTTTCTGTACCTTTGTATTTTACAAAACAGGCAACTGTCCTTCAAATCACACTGGGATGAAGGAAGTCATGGAGCTGGATTACTCTCAATGTCATATCTTATTTGGCCTTTGTTTGCTGGTTAGCAGGACTCCTGTCCAAATGGCATGTGATTGTGACCAAAGCAATTAGGGAGATTGATTTGGCACACACGATTTCATTCCCTGCTTCCTGCAGTGAGAGATGGAGAACCCCATCAGGGTCCAAGATAACCAAATTTGATTTCGCCCAAATTAGGACATCAATTTTTCAGGTCGGTTTGGTATTGTTATATTTAACTTAAACCTTATTATTTTTTAAAATAAATGTCCCAGAAAGATTTTCAAAATTACATTAAGTTTACTTGTCCTTTCTAAAGGTCTTTTTGTCCCCTCTACATTAGTTTATGGTTTAAAAAGGAAAAATCCCAGTGACTTTTCAGATTAATTTTATAGTGTTATTTTCTGAGCCTGTTTGTGCATCCTGTACTATGTCACATCAATCTCTTCATTAATTTGAGGTTGCTTTGTTTTATTATCATTGTTTTTTATGTCCTTTGAAGGCATTAAAATACCACAGACTAATAACTTTGAACAACAACAACAACAAAAGAATGCATGGCTTAAACAGCTCTGATGTTTCTGGATATTGATTCCCTAATTGGATTAGAGTCTCCCTTTGACAGAATTCCAACAAGTTAAAGGGCCAGGCCATGATTCACAACTGGCTGGATTTTGTCCCAATGACCATGAGTGATGCTCATTCATTCACCAAACACTGATTAAGTGCCTACAGTGGGCCTGGCTCTGTGCGCCATCCGCCTTGCTCCCACAGCTGCTTCCCTGATGTCAGATGTAGGGTGATTAGGCCGGAAAGGCAGCCTGAGTTTGGGGGTCTGCTCCCATCTGCTTTCATGTCTGCCTCAGAGGAGAAGAGCCTCTGGGACTGCCTTAGGAAAGCTGAAATGGCAGGTGACCTGAGCAGCGATACTGGGGCTTTCCTCTCCGTGTGCCTGGAAATCACATGTGGCTTCTAGGTGACGGGTCTGGACTTTATGGGAAGCTATGGGATCAGCCTCCAAGACTGTGTAGCTTCCCCGTGAGCTCAGGGCATAAAAGTTGAATCAGCTTTCCGGTGGGGATATGAGCCTACGATGCCAGCAGATAGCTTCTGAAATTGCAGCTGATGGGGAAGTATGCTTGGTGTGATTTTGAGAGATATTGGGAGTCTTGTGGATCTTTCACTGAAATGTTTATTCCAGATCTTCACACAGAACTGACCAAGAATATCTCTTTTTTTAGAAGGAAGATTAATTGGTTGATTTGCTTTCCTTCAATTAAGTTTTCTAGACCTTTGTGATTAGACTTCTTGTAGGAGGGGCGAGCCAAGTTATCCTATTGTAAGACGTCTTCGTCCTGCCATGACTTCCCATTCCTATACATTCATGGCCAGCCCCTGTGAGTAAGCTGGCTGTTTTGCACTTGGGAAATCAAATTATGATCAAACATTTACCATGTATTAAGCGCTCTTAGATACCTTACTTCATTTGATCCTCACAACAGCCCTCTGAAGTAGATATTACACTCGTGGCATTTTATTGAGGATCAGAGAAGTTTCATCTCAGAGGGAGGATTTAAACCCAAACCTGTGAAATTCTAAAGTGCATGTTGTTGTAGCTACCAAATGCAGCTGTCCCTGCAGGGATGACAAATGCGTGGGGGAGAGATGGGCTGACCTAGTCTCTACAATATTTACTGAAGCATTGGTATTGTTTACATGAATTTAACAGTTGAGAGAGGCCAAACTGGGCAATACGACTGTTACTTAGCATTTCCATCGAACTTCAAGTTATTGTAATTTATAAATCTGCTAATATCTTGGTGAGATGAAGGTGTCGTATTGCAGATTTCAGCAGTTTGAGAAGCAAGCAGCAGCATTGGGTACTTCATTTGTTTAAGACCTGGTTATCTTAGCCTTTCTCACTGTTGTCTTAGCTTCCTTGTTCCTTATCTATTAAAATGGGCTGCTGGAACATTGGAATTTGACTAATTCACAAAGATAAATGAGGATCTCCTGACTGTGGTAGAAGCAGGAGAAAGAGATATACAGATGGATTTTGGCTTAAGTGTGGTTTCCCCACATAGGCGGTCTAAAAGAGGTTTTTTTGGGTGTTAATTCTCTAATTTAAAAAAGAAAGTTTAAAAGCAAATGGCTCTTCAAAAGAGGAAGAAGCCCACCGTAGACTAAGTGTTGGTGATCTAGAGAAAATAGAGTGAACCCAGGGCCTATTTCATAACTAGAAATAGCAATTAAAATAGAGCGGGCCTTTGTAAGATTTATAGTGAAATAAAGTGAAATTGTGCCCAATGGTATCTGCTTAGTTCTATTCTTTATCTGATAACCATGGAAGAATTGAGGGAGAATAGTAAAATTGTATCCTAACACTGGCTCATTAATCCATACATGGCTTCTAACATTCTATCCAATGGTGTCCTTTGTCACACCACAAATCATCATGACCTCATGGTTGGCAGACAAAGTACATTAGTTGCATCTGCTGAAAAGAGTTTTGTAAAGGTTCTACTACACTGTAGCGATATATGAAACATCTCACAGGTTTTAAGACCTAGCTTGAAGCTTCTACTCTGTATCATAGCAAGACCCATTTATATATTTTTTGAGTTAAAAACAATTGTAATGAATGCCTCTGGGAAGAGAGAATCATGTGACCAATATCTTTGCAATGTCTCCAAAGTATGTCAGTACTCCCCCCAGAACAAAGTTGTTGCCTGCGTGTATAGCGTGTATAGCTGTAAGTAAAAATATTTATCCGCATGACAATTGAATTTTGGTGGCTCTTTTTTCCACTCAATATTTTTGGATTTTTTTTTTCCCTGAAATGAGCCCAGAAATTAAGATTAAACCTGGAAGGTAAAAACTTATGTTATCTCTATCGTATAACAGGCTAGCTCAAAATGCTGACCTGAGTTTTCTTATATTTCTCAAAGTAGGACGGCCACAGTGACGCTTCTGAGATTCGTATTTTTGTGTTTAAACAATGAGGGTTATCTTGAAAATGAAGTTCTACAATGACTTGGAGTAGCTGTTTAATAATGGTTTCTAATCGTTATGTATAAAAAAATGAAAGGAATCTACTAGTTTTATGTTCCCCTGCCTTTATAAACCACAAATTTAGTTTAAATAAGTGCCAGACATTTACAAAGCCCCAAATGATGCTTTTACAATTTATACAATGCTTTCATGTACATTATAACCTTTACTTTAATATTCCAGATGTTCATGAAATAATAGTGAACACCAGTGACCATTAAAAGCATATAGCTAATTAACCAATATTTGGCTTAATTATATATTTCTATTTCTAGTTTTATTTGCTTCTTAATTGTTTATTTGCATCATGGCCAATTTTCTCATCTGAACAACTGCTGTGTTGCATATTTGGATATGACAGTGGTAAATTTTAGAGTTGACAATTTAAGGATTGATATAAAATTGAATAGGATTTCCTCAAGAAGAGGATTAGGATTTTGCCGGAGGGAAATTGGTATTTTCTCAGTCTGTGATCGCACTGGTGAAGCTTAGAAAGTAATTCTAGGCTTCTGAATATATTTCTATATAATTCTTGCTCTAAGGAATGGAAAGACTTTTGTGAGTCCAGATGGATTGTACAGATGATGTTACCATGAGCACTTCAGGGAGGCAGAAAGGTATCTGTGGTTAGTATGCTGTGGACTATGTGGTAGAGACAGAGACCATAGAAGCAAGGCCAGAGATATGATGGTGAGGCCAATTGGGCAAACTTTGCAACATTCCAGAATAATGCTTTTTATTTCTCTGAAGGATTTGTGTTTTTGTATCTAAAATTAAGAACAGGAGAAAATATGATACCAAACCTTTTTTCTTCCTGAAACTGTGAAGAAAAGGTCTTCTAAATAAGACAATGATGACAAGGCACACTTTTCTAACAGGTAATAATCCAATGAGGAAAAGATCTTTATTGCTAGTAGCTCTGGTATTTTGGGTTTCCTATGCTAAATATTCCTATGTTAAATATGGCGATCTTTATTTCTCTGTCATGGGTAAAGTAATGAATTTGTGTGTGCTATTTCCTTGAGTTCAGAAAGAAAAGAAACAAAATGTAGTTATTTTCAAAATGTTCGTTGGATTCAGGAGAGATGTAAAATTTATTTTTCAAAGCAGGCAATTGTGTCTATATGAACTAGTGGAAGAGGCCACTGTTATTTCCAATGCCATGGGGCCATCTCTAATGAGACAAAAACTGATTTGGTGTAGTTCTGCAGTGGAAAGGAGAGGAAATGAGTGACCTAGAACTTCCATAAACTCTCTAGTACCTTGGCATAATGAAAACTTCCCACTGGAGAGAGGATGATGGTTTGATGAGAGTGGTTAAGAATCACATGCTAAAAAAAAAAAAAAAAAAAAAAAAAAAGAATCACATGCTGCTACCAGAATAAATATGTTTATTATCTGCTCTATATTAACCACAAAGCAAATCTAGTTTTTTTCCATAAGAAATGTTTCTATGTATTTTTTTTCTTCCTAAAATTCATAAGTTATACAACAAAAGGCATGTCTGCTAGCACATGGACAAACAAGGAGACACAAGGAGAGGATATTATAACACAGGTGGTAATAGAAATAAAACAGCTCTGTTTTATAAGACACAAGAAAACTTTTGCTGATACAACAAAACCGTTTCGGAAAAATATCTCTCACCTTCGAGCAATCATAGCTATTATCTATAATATTATCTTAGAAACAGATTCCTGCTGGAAAACAATTTAGGTGTTTTTTTTTTTTTTTTTTGATACATCCACTTGGTGTCTGATAAGTATCACCCATGGTTATTATTAGATACAGTTTGATTTAGTTAGAAGTGGTACTAAATCTTGAATTTTAATTTTGACCTGACCTGAGGTAAGTTTTCTTAACAGAAGATTCTGAGGGAAGTGTAATTAATAAAAACCAGTAAATAAAAGGATGATGTGGATTAATTAGACCTGGAGAAGCAGTAGGAAGTATGCTGAATGGTTGTAGCCCATACATCACAGGAAAATTAAAAATGGAAATATGATGTCAGAAAGGAAAATGAAAGAGAGAACCTTATGACCTCATCTCTATTTTAATTTTTAACTTATAATGAAAATGGGGGGGGGTATCTTAGCCGGTCTAATTTGTGGCTATGTGGAAAACAAAGCTGTTGGGTGTCAATGTGTGTAAGAGAGATAATCATGAGTGTCAGTGTGAAAAAAAATGAAAATAGTCTGTTTTCTCTGTGCAAGCTGAACAAGCTTTCCCTAGGCATTTTGTAGTGAACACTCTGAAATTCTAGATCTTTCTGCCTATAAAGCTTTAGTTTACTGCATTTCTGCTTACATTTACTTGAAAAGATTGGTTGACTTAGTGGACCTATAGAGAAGTAGCAAAATTGCCTTGGTTTGGATACATTTCATTTCTTAAAAATCCCATGCATCTCATTAGGCTTGCCAGTGGCTAAACTTGTTGAAATCTATGCTATATTTGTTACCTCAATAAAGAAAAATATTTGTGGACTTGCTTTAAATTAAGTGAAGTAATGCAAAGCATGAATGGGACATTAATGGAGTCATTAGCATTTCTGGGAACAATGCATTATCAGTTGATATAGGGATGATTATTTATGGTTGGATTACTCCATGAGGTAAAAGAAGGCAGAGCAGCTGTTTCAATGGAGGTTGTAACTGGTCTTGATTAAAACATTTAAAGGAAAAAAGATATGGCAATAGTTTATATTCAAGATAAATTTATGGTAGAAATGAAATTATTTGGAGCAATGATATGGTTCTGTAGGGGTATGGTTTAGCTTTTTCCTTTACATTTTCTTATGTTAATTAGGTATAAAAAGTCAGAGTACCTGTGCTGGCATTTTAGACTTTAGACAATATACTGGACTTAAAAAAGGACTATTAGTGTTTTATTCGGTTCTTCTGTAGCAAAACCAAACTTTAAAACGATAGTGTGTTGAGAAAACACATTTTTTAAATGTAATCTCTCTGCCCAACAGAAGGCTCAAACTCATGACCTTGAGATCAAAAGTCACATGCTCTGCTGACTGAGCCAGCCAGGGGCCCCTAGAAAAAATTTTAACCCTATATTTTTAGTGTTCAATTTCTAGGGTTTCAGAGATGTAACTTTGATCTAGGAGGATGTTATTTGTTAAATTTAGGAAATTTATGATAGACCATATAAAGGAAATGAAGTTTGTAAGCACATGATCTGTATAATGTCTCAAAATACACTTAACTCTGTTAGGAATATGCTCCCCCCCCCCTTTTTTTCCTTAAAAGAAGAATATAAGGAACGTAATTAGATTCTTGATAAATCTTAGCCTCCTGTAGATAAAAAGAGAAGCAGAAAACTCCAATTACATAAAAGATTATTTGAGTAAGCTACATAGAGGTGATTTTAATGGGATTGGCCATGACTGATGGAATCAACAGCCTCTTCACCAACACTTTGCCTGAATCACTAATATTCATTATTTCACTGTGTCTAGATCTTTGTGCAGATAGTACAAGGAGGAGCAGTTAACAGCTACAGCAGTTAGCGGGGCAGTTGGGGGAATTCGAGTAAGGTAAAGTGATGACCTGATTTCAGTTTTTACAGGTTGAGCCTGGGGTTTTAAAGTTGCTGGCAAAAAGAACAAAGTAAAAAGTAGTTAGTGGCTGTCTATTGACTAGTTGAGAACTCCTCGAAGATGGGAAATTCCTTGAGGGCAGGGACCATTCTCTCTGTTCCATCCCAGCAGTGCCTGCCAGAGTTTGCGTTCAGTAAATAATTGAATAAAGGAGGGAATTACTAAATAAAGTGCCAACGACGTTTAACAATCTACTTTACTATTTGAGTACATCCCGGGAAAAATAAAACTAAAGTTAGTGATTTGGGATTTGAATCCTATTGATAGTGAAATCAGGCTAATAAAATATTAAAGAAAATGAAAACCAAACCAAACCTAAACCAACTCATTGCTGTAATTATTTTGGACCAGAGCCCAGGTAAGTCCTTTAGAGTCGCCCTACTCCAAGTGTGGTCTGCAGGCCAGCACTAGTGTGCAATGAGAGTGAGTGTTTTGAAAACTTTATAGCAGTGTGAACAATTTTATGTAGCTTGAATCTCATAAGGAAAAAAACTGTATCTTGTTTTTGTATGTCTCTATTTTTAATTATTCTTTGCAGTAGTTAATTTTTATTGAAGTTTACAATTATATCCTTCCATGATGGGTTGGAAAAAGCAACAAAAGTATTCCTTCATCACTGACTGTTAGAAAAACACTGCTTTAGGGGACTCGAGCTCTGAAATATTATGCTATTTTCTCATACTATTTGCAATTAAAAATAAAAAGAATCCTAAACTTCAGAATAAAAATTTTGGGGGAAATGGCACAAAAGGTAATTTTTTTCTAGATGTTCTACTCTCTCTGGGCTTCAAGGACATGCTCCGTTTGCCTCTTGGCTAATATAGCCCTGTTAGGAGATCCCCGAATGCACTGGAACAAAACTGCTAGTGACTTGCAATTTTTTAACTGACTATAGTATCTTGGGTAGCCAGTGGAGCAGTTCAGGAACAATCTAATCCATGTGGGTGTCTGTGCTTTCTGTAGTCAGGGGGTGCTTTCTCCTTCTGCGGCAGTCTACGTTCAGGGCATATTGGGGTTATTTCTTGTTAGTGAATCCCTATCCCTAACGTGGTTAAGACGAGTGATTCCAACATGAGAAGAGAGCAGACAAGTTCAGGGAAATATAATTTAACATGCAGTTATCTGCTTTCTGTAATTTTCAGCTCAGAGCCGAAGAGTCTGGACTGGAGAGATTCTTTGGATTGCTCTGTCAGATGGGATAAATCTTTTTGCTTGCAAAATGAACAGTAGGCTTAAATGAACATCACCAGTTTCAGAGCCAGTGCACCCAATTCCACACTTCTGACTCTGTTAGAACTCCCATTGATTTTAATGATGATGTTCAAAGATTCAGTCTGTCACACCTTGATGAGAACTGGCCTCGTAAAATGCACCTGAAGCTGGTGGGTTTTGTTGGTAGGTATGGTAATACCACTCACCCTGGGGGAAAATACTAGTAATTGGCTTAACTCTTGCTGTTTGTGATTAACCATCTCTTCTGGAATAAGACGATTTTGTGTACTATGCCAGTAATTTTATAATCATATGGAAGGCTAGCTGGCTAGAGAACAAAAGTCTGAGTTTTTATGCTGTCTTTCCTTTAAAAATGAGTAAACTATAAAATTGTGTTTAAGTATTCAAGGATGGTCTAACAAATAAACCATGTTGAGTTCACTATGTGATTTGCTCATCCTATCAGTAGAAGTTTTTTTTTTTTTTTTTTTTTTTTTATGGTGATAGAAAAGAAGAAGAATCCTTATGGGGGCACTTCTTTTATGGTGATATGTGAGATTCGTGATGGCCTCCATCTCCTGTGGACACCATGCTATGTCCTCCCTTGGTATCTATGTTTTCACTTGAAAAGTAAGATAATTGAACTTAAACACTTTTTTTTTAAAGGATATTTATTTATTTATTTATTTATTTATTTATTTATTTATTTATTTGACAGAGCGCACACAAGCAGGGAGAGTGGCAGGCAGAGGGAGGGGGTGAAGCAGGCTCTCTGCAGAGCAGGGAACCTGATGGGGGGCTCCATCCCAGGACCCCGAGATCATGACCTGAGCTAAAGGCAGATTCCTAAGTGAATGAGCCACCTAGGTGCCCTGAGCCTAAGCACTTCTAAGGTCTCTTTTAGTTTGCAGCTTATGAAACTTTTGTTTGAATTATTTTTGAGTACACGTGTGTTAGATGCTGTAGAGAGTATACAAGAAAGGAGCAGTATCTTTTGGTGCATATATACTTATGTGCCATTCAGACAGTCCTCTCAATATAAAAATAAGATATTTTTAGCAAAATCATAGGTACCTCAGAAATCCCTGATACTTTGTTCCCAAGTGTCACAGAATTCCTGATGGTCAGGGATGAGGTGAGGGATGGATTAATACAAAGTTGCTAAAAATTAATGGTTAAAAATAAAATAATTTCCTAGAAAACATGTATAAGTATCCCCTCCCTTATTTAAAAATGATATGGGGCAGCCCTGGTGGCACAGCGGTTTAGTGCCGCCTGCAGCCCGGGGTGTGATCCTGGAGACCCAGGATCGAGTCCCACATCAGGCTTCCTGTATGGAGCCTGCTTCTCCCTCTGCCTATGTCTCTGCCTCTCTCTCTGTGTGTCTCTCATGAATAAATAAAATCTTAAAAAAAACATTTAAAAAATAAATTAAAAATCTTAAAAAAAATGATATGAAGGATGTGTAAGATTATTAGTAACTAAAGGAATCTGATAGAACTGTCTAGAAGGTGAAAAGTTCTTACTATCAGTTAGGATAAGATGGATTCGCTGAAATAACAACCTCTGAATTTTAACACAACATGATTTTTTATTTAGGGTGAAGTCCTCTGCAGGTCTGAAAGACTCTTTGTGGCACCTGTTCTCTGTGCTGTGGCTCAGTGAACCCACCATCTTGTAGAAACACCATCTTGAATATTCAACTTCCTTAGACCATTAGACCCATTTAGTTAAAAACAATACCAGGCTTTTATATGAGTAAAAAACAAAACAAAACACCTCCCCCCCAAACAAACCAATGATTGGCCTGTTTGTATATTTAAACTGCACTTTTCTTCTCTCTTCCCCAACACATGTTCCAAGTAATGCAATTTATATTATAAACCTAATATATTATTTCTTAGAGAATAAAAGTCAATTTAATTATTAAGATGTAAATTTCTTTTCACTTCTTGGATTTGGGTGAACTTCTGGCACTCAAGTGGAAACAATTTATGTTCCTTATTGATCGCACAGAGAAACCACTTTTTATATTAATCTATGTTACCTATGGTTCTGGATTCAGCAACAGATTTTATTATTCAGTTAGTTATAGATCTTTCCATAATTATATTGGGTTGAAATCCTGTCCACATCCTAACAGGAGGATTTTCTTGAGTTTTGTTTTGTTTTTTTGAGATTGAGAGTGCAAGTGGAGGGATTTTCTTGTATCTTTTAATATTAATTTAAGGAAGCTCAAAGAACCTCCACTGTGGAATTTACATAAATTTGTGCTAAAACATTTATTAAAATGCAGTAGGCCGGCATTCTTTGCAGAAGATTTCTTTAAATAGTAAGATAAATTTCAATAGTATTTTAGTTGTAAACAAATGTTTCTCTAGGTTTGCCTGCTGTGTTAAACCCCATATATTCTATATAATTTAGTTCTAACCTCAGCTGTTCTCTACCTGTAGCAGTCATACAGTAAACATTTGTTTGTTACTTCAGTATTTTTCCTACTCAGGACTTTGTAAATGGCGGAACTGATGAGAAAAGTATGTCCAAGTTCTGTGCTTAATAGAAAAAGACATGCCTCTATATAGCAAGAAAGCTACATAGGCTTAAAATGTTGAACAGAACGATAAAGAGTTTTGTTTTGGTGATTTCACTTTTAAAGATATTGCTGCAATTATTTGAATATATAACTTTTATTTTTTTCCCCCTAAAGGGAAAATGAAAACTGTCCGAGCAAATGGTGAAATATTATGTTGAATGTGATTTTCCTATTTCAGTTTTAAATGTTCTCAAGGAAAATTAAGTGGTGCTGATTGCAGTTCCAAGTTCCTTTTGTGCTGCAGTGCTAAATAATAAAAGTGAAATATATTTTTATAACCCAGGAGTGCAACAGAGCTGTAGTTGGCTCGACCCCATACAAAGAACCCTTGTTTTGGCTGCATTTTGCGGGGGATGCTTTCTCTATTTATAGGCTCTACTGTGAAGCTGTAAGCCTTTTGGGGAATGACTACTCAGTGTAGCCATGTTTCTGTCAAAGGATCTAAAAAAAAAAAAAAGGATAAAAAACCTCTGGTGTAGAACATGTTGATCAATATGTAATGATATCGCTGGATCAATGACTTCTAATTTTCTTGGTTTGTAAAATGTCAACTGTATAAGTATATTGGCAAGTTAAAAAAAAGTTTCTAAGTAGAACAAATGCCTAAATTTAAGATAGCTTTGTTATCTGTTTTATTCATGAGTGTCACATTTTATTTTAGATAAAGTTTACAGTTAATAGCATCTTCAGCTTGCAAATATTATGCCATGCACATTTTTCTTTTCCAACAGTAGAAGTTTTGATTCCTCTTTCCCGCAGTGAGGAGTTTTCATTCACACTGCGTAACATCACCCTGGAGAAAAGACCAACATTTAGGACGTAGCAAGTATCACAACTTGTGAAAATGCAACGTCTTTTGTTCACTCATTAAAGTTTTTTTTCTTCTTACATTTCTAGAGACCAAACATAAATAAAAGGTTTTTTTTTTTTTTTTTTTTTTTTTATATGTAAAATACTAGAAACCAGGTCACCTCTCAAATGTTGTTATCTCCTGTGACCTGGGTCCTGGGCCTAGTTCTGTGCGTGCACTTTGAAATTTTTTTTTTAAATTTTTATTTATTTGTGATAGTCACAGAGAGAGAGAGAGAATGAGGCAGAGACACAGGCAGAGGGAGAAGCAGGCTCCATGTACCGGGAGCCTGACGTGGGATTCGATTCTGGGTCTCCAGGATCGCGCCCTGGGCCAAAGGCAGACGCCAAACTGCTGCGCCACCCAGAGATCCCTGTGCGTGCACTTTGATTGGTGTTCCTCCCATTTCCTCCTTTCCTTCACTCCTTCCTTCTTTCTCCTCTTTTTGCTTCGAAAAGTGTTGCTTAATTTATTTGTCCCAAGAATGTGCTATTTGTTAAAAGCTTAGAAAAGGCTGCATCCTTTCAGCATTTACTCTCGTGATTTATTTTTTATTTTTTTAAGATTTTATTTGTAAGTCATCTCTACACCCAATGTGGGACTCAAGCCCAGGATCTTGAGATCAAAAGCTGCACATTCCAATGACTGAGCCAGCCAGCCAGGCACCTCTGTTTTATATTTTTAATCTTTTCCTTTCAATTCAATCTCTATCGTATGAGTGTGTACAAATTTCTCTCATCTTCAACATATTATTTTGTATCTTATCTCCTACTCTAATTACTGCTCTTTCTCCTCCCAGTTGTCAATTCTTACTTTTTTTTTTTTTTTTTTTTAAGATTTTACTTATTTATCTGACAGTGAAAGAATGTGCATGAGCTGGAGGGGGGGGGCAGGGGGAGGGGGAGCAGGACAGGAGTAGGAACCTGCTGGGGGACTGATTCCAGGACCCTGAGATCATGACCTGAGCCAGAGGCAGACACTTAACTGACTGAGTCACCCAGCTGCTCCAACTCTCACTTTTAAAAACATTCTGCTCAGTCTTTTGTTTCCTTATGTCGATACAACTTGCTCTGGAAAATGGTACCAATAACAGCTGACCTACTCAATCTGCTGGTTTCTTGGCAATCTTATCGTGCCACATTTTTTTTTTAGAGGGCCACTCTTTCTCTGCCTACCTCTAAGTGTGCCCCAAGTTTCTGTCCTTGCTTCTCTTTTCAATTTTCACACGCTTAGCCTCTCCCATGATGACAACCACAACGGATACGTTCATTATCAGGTACAAACTCCAGACCCCATTTTCTTTTCATTGGCTATTATCACTCAGTGATAATATAATATCTGATATATATAATATCTGTTCCACAGATAACTCCAACTCATCATGTCTAATACTACTGTTCCCCTTCTCTCTACTTTGCTTTCTCTTGGATTTCCTCTCCCATCCTCCTGGTTCTGGAGTCAGAATATTGGCAATCACATTTGCTCTTTCATCCTACCCATCTCATTCCCTCTGTTTAGCAAGTCATACGGTCTTGAAAGAAAATCACCATCATACCACCTGTGTCTGCCTCTTCTCTCCTCCCCAAAGCCACTGCCTCAACTTAGTCCTATGATATTGTTAGCCGTCTGACTCCGACTACTCTGTCTCTCCTTATCACTAACATTAGTGACCTTCAGTGTGTTTGCTGAACACCTCAAATTTCAAGACTTAGGTTACAGATCAAGCCCATGAAAATTTTCCTGACTTTCATCTTCCCAAGTGTAAAGTTAGACATTCTTGTCTTTGTGATTCTCTGCTGTATTGCAAATACCTTTTCTCAGGGAACCTGCAATCATATTGCATTCACATGTCTTTTTCTATGCATTAGATTATAATTCACCATAAAGCAAGGATGATATTTATGAGAGCATGTCTTATTTGTCTTTGTATTTCTTATACTTGGGTCACTGAAAATATGTAATAAGTGGTAAATGAATGAAAACATGGCTGGATCTTTAATCATTTCATTTAAGTATTTTAAATATTTTTAATTTACTACTTATATATAATTCTATAAACCATATAATAAATCTTTATCTGAATTTTGCCTTCTTTCCTATGGAAAAAAGTAATCTCCAGAAGTGTGATTACTAAAACAAAGAATACAAATACTTTGAAGATTCTTGATACATATTGCCCAAATCTGCATTAGAATATTTGATGTTTTTAACCATTCCAATCCAAGTTTAGTAAATATTTACTGTTGAACAATAATATAGTAAAATAATACATTCTTTCTAACTTCCTACTGGGGAGTTATTTTGGTGTTAGGTAGATACTCAGTTTATACTTGCAAAGTGACATAGCAACATGCAGAAAACAGAAATATGAAATTATCTTCTATCTCCCAAAGCTATGGAAAATATGGTAGCATTCAATAGAAGCCAAATAGGCAATGTATAAAAGCTTAAGTTTTCTCTTTTATCACAGTCTAATAAATTCCTAGTGGACTTTGATTATTAAGACACAGTGAAAGGCCTACCTTTTTAACCTTCCTTTCTGAATAGACTATTGATTCAACTTAAACTGCTTTTTAAAAATTCAATATGCGCATCTGGGGAGTTTGCTACCCCTGTGCTTTACAGGAAGGTTGTGAGGATTAATACGTTTATAGAACATTATGTGCCTCTTGGATGAAAGGTTTGGTATAAAATACAACTCTAGTATTGTTATTTAAAAGCAAACTTTCTTTGGAGAAAGAAAAAAGGCTTCCACAGTAACTTTTGATTAAAAGTTATGTACTCCAGTACTGTTTTCCAAAGGCGATCTCCAAGGAAGTCTTGAAAATTGTACATGTTGCCATCTGCTGATATGATGCAGCAGCATAAAGGAGAGGTGATATGGACTCATTTTTTTTTCATCTATTTTAGTCTCAGTATGGCCTTGATTTGGCCTCAACTCATCCTAGCAACTCTGACTTTGTCATTGTATTCTATATACGTTTTGAGTCAGTTCTTGATTGATTTTAATTGTTTAATTGGAACTGAATACATGTGGATAATTCCCTGGCAGACCTCTCCCTATCTCTCTCTCTCTCTCTCTCTCTCTCTTTCTCTCTCATTTTTTTTTTTTTTTTAACAGAACAGATCCCATGTGATCAGGAACCATGGGGTTTTGGTAGCTATGGTAACCACATCATAAGCCTTGATGGATGGTAGGTGCTTTAAGCACTTCAACTATTAGAACCTTATGGGCACTCGATGTGTTCAGCCAAGAATGACATTCACCCACAGGGATCATAAAACAAAAAGAACCTTTACTCTTGATTTGGCAGTGAGGAGTTAACAGACACATACTAACGAGGATGTAATGAAACTGGATGAGGATTACCCTGATAAATACTACTGAAAGGGAGAAACCTGGGGCAAAGACATAGTATTGTTTAAATTTTTATTTATTTATTTGACAGACAGACAGAGAGCACATGCAGGGGGAGCAGTTGAAGGAGAGGGAGAAGCAGACTCTCCACTGAGCAGGGAGCCTGATTCGGGACTCGATCCTAGGACCTTGAGATCATGAACTGAAGGCAGACACTTCACTGAAGGAGCCACCCAGGTGCCCAGAGTATAGTTTAAATGGCAAAGCAGTGTAATCATCTCTACACTGTTAGTGTAGCTGATAACAAATTCTGTGTATATTATCTGTGAGTCTTGATATCCTGAGTTGTGTGTGGGTCACAAATCAAATCTTAGGGATCACTTTTAAAGTCCAGAACTTTAAAAAATTGTAATATATTTACCTGAAAGATGGGCAAGAAAACATTTGTTAGGTTTTTGATGACTTGGGAAGTGGGAATGAGGAGATAGTGGTAGCTTGTTGGCTGATAGAATTGGGATTCAAAATTACTCAGATCAACTGAAGGTGGTAAAACTCATGAAAATGTGGTGAGAATATATGGACAGTTGAAGTGATGAGTAATGGCCAGACTCAAGGATGTATTTTCGAAAGATCTTGAATATGCCAAGGGGACTAAAAGTAACGGGGGACGCGTGACAGAAAATACTGCATTCAGAGGAATAGATTACTGAGTGCTATGTAGCGCACCAAGAAATTCAGAAACAGGAAGGTTTGGATTGAGTAACAAATGCAATACATGAACCAGTTCCATGAGCTGGGATTGCAATGGAGGGTCCCAGAGAATAGGAAAACAGGCAAAAAGAACAGTGGACTTCAAGAGCATGTTTGTGTCACTCAGAGCTCCTGCTCAGCTGTCTCCTAGGTGAAAAGAAACTACAAATGGAATATGAGAGATTTGTAAAAGCCATAATGACATTTTTAGGCAGTGAATTCTGTTAACTATTAGAAAAACATAATTGGAGGGAGATTTTGGAATCTTCCTCCTTGAGAATCTTTAAAAAACGGGTGGTCATTTGGGGCGTCTTAGAGAGTTAGAGTAATGCCCCAGGCTGCAATGGGCTCTGTGCTTCCAAAACTCTCTTCAATACTCTTTAAAACATGTTTCCATTTCTGATGGAGAAAACATAACATTCAGTTTTCTCTGTGAGATTGGCCTGTAAAATTGCATGGAATGGAATGTAAATTCACCTCATCTAATCTGTCAGTTACTCAAAAATTCTTAGATTTCAATGGGCCCAGGCACTGTGAGGAAATTTCCTCTTTGGGCATCCTTAATGAACTTGAGGTGGTGAGTCTTCCTTTTACTTCTTTCCTTACAGCCTTTTCCACATGTAGTTGAGGCATTTCTATAAGAGAAGCATCAAATTTTCAAGCTCTGTCATAATATGAATGATTAGAGTAGTTTTTCTGACAGCTTAGAAAGTTATAGATGAGACTAAAGTTGATCCAAACCAATATAGTATCTTATTGGACTTGATTATTTTCTGTTTGTTGCAATTTGGAACATTTCAGTCTTAATTTGAGTTATGTTGGCTTCTGTAACACAAGACATTCAAAGTGGCTGAGGCCAAAAACAATAATTTATTAGTAGGCAATGAAAAAACCTCATGGAACTAGAGGGCCACAAGTTGAACCTCACTGAAGGCTGGAATCAGGAACCGGAAATATGTTGGGTACCAAAATAATCCTCTACCTGTCCCCTTTTCTTTAGGTACCTAGTGTCATATGTAAAACCCTTTCTACACAACTGAGGTAATTGATAAAAGAACCTTGACCTTCAATGTCAAATTCTTTTGAGAGCCATTCTAATAACACACTTAGATCAGCTGTGGACTCCTGCACTCATCAGCTCATGACCAAGAAACACTGTCATATATCGGTGGCTTCTCAAAGTTTGGCCCTTGGACACCAGCATCAGCATCACCTGAGAATTGGTCAGAAATGCCAAATTCTCGGACCACACCACAGATCTTATGAATAAAAAATTCTGCTTATGGGGCCCAGAAATCTGAATTTTAACAAGCCCTACAGGTAATTATGAGGCACTCTAAGGTTTGGAAACCACTGTAGGATGACCAGCTCAACTGGTTTTTCTCGTCTGAGCACTTGAAAGTCTTGTACCCCGCTGAAATCCCTCAGTCCAGGATAAAACAGGACAGTTGGTCACTGTATTCTACATTTATTTCCTACTCAGTATGGGCTGTGGGATTGGGTGGTTAAACAAAGAGGCCTAGAAGATTCTTTAGCAGGGGAGTTAAGAGCAGTGTAAAAAAAAAAAAAAAGATAAATTGGTATTTTTAAGACTAAAAATCTCCCCAAATATTAATTATATTAATTGAGCAACCCTCCCAATTTCACTGGAAAAAAACTAAAATGGCCATCTCTAAGTGTGACGTTCTTAGTGCATTCTCTTAACTTTGGACTTTCAAGTTTTTAAAATGTGAAGAGCACTCCAGAGTTAGCTTATCAGAGTATCTTACAGAATGTTAAGCTTCTAGAGTTTCTTTGGTGTGTCTTGTGTTTGCTCACTCCAAGAGTTAAACAGGAAACTGCAATAACGGTGATGAATAGACAGATGCTGCAGCTTCTCTTGTTTCAGAAACACAAGGTCAAAGTGTACTATATTTATAAATAAATTTTATTTTGTAAGAATAAGAATTCCACATTACAAAACTCAAGCAAGTCAGGGAAGTGCTTTGTTGCCATGGATAGCCAAACGTATTCCATTATTGAGCTCACTCAGGGGAAGGATACGTTTCATTGTTTGTTCTTTCCAGAAGTCTGAGACTCAAGGGAGTTATCATTCTACATTAAATCAAAACCCTCTAAACACCTTCATCGTAATGAAAAAATCTTTCACAATGGACAGTTTGAAAGATGTAAAAGTTATTCTCTGTCACTGAGATTTTATGGGAAAAGCTGGTTCTAAGCACTACCTTTCTAAGCTTTCCAATAAATCAACACTATTGAAAACATTTAAAAGTGTCAGTGTGGCATAGAAATTATCCCCATAGAAAATTATGACTTTTTTTTGCTTTTCTATTGCTTCAAGAACACTTGACAATATTGCCAATGCCTGCCACTCCTCCGAACCCTATAGCAGATGTGAATAGAATTATATATTGGAAAACATGATAGCTGTGCATTCATAAGAAAGTCTTATCGAACAAAATGCATTAACATTTCCTAGCTGCATTGGGACTTATAGTAAATCACCAGGAATCATATTCTGTGAGATTTGAAAGAGACTTAGAATCTCCTGATTTAAAAGACTTAAAGGGGAACAGCTCTGGGGGATTTATAGAGTTTTCAAATTTGCTAATACGGGAAATGTTATTATTCTCTAAAGTCTTTATTAAGCAAAATAAATAACATCTTTTATCTTTCCAGTGGGAAATTTTAACTTCTAGGAGGAAAGTACTGTACAAGGTATAAATGTTGCTTTAACATTCCATTCAATTGAAGAAGCTGGCTAATGACATGCTAAAGTTTAATTCTTTTAAAAGGCCCATTGGTGAGGGCTCATTTATGCTTGTCTGATTTATGAGTTAATCCTGGATCAAATAAACACTGGTAGGTAAACCTAGATCAATATATGGAATAATTATTCTACAAACACCTTGCAGTAAAATATGAGAGTGTTTGGACCTTTCCAAACCTCGGGATAGTCAAATTTCCCAGAGGGAAACTAGTTCCATATTTCTAAAGTGCTTTAATTATGCACTTGATTCTATACAAAGACCTGAGGAGAAACTTTCTACCTTGTCATTAAATTATTGAGTTGGACAAGAATTTAGAGCATTAGGCCCAATTTCCTAATCTTACATGTGGGAAAACTGAAACCATGGCTTGACCAAAGTTATATGGTGCAAAGTGCTTATTTCATGGAAAAAAAACCTTGATAGTTAAATTTGACCCAACTGACAATGACTTACATGAATTCCCTTATGAATTTTGGCCTATTGTTTGGAAAATGAGAGGTTTAGGAAAAAGAAGTGTTAGAATTTAATGGTGTGATATGTATACATTCAGTAATTTCATATCAGATCTGTGCAAACTAGAACTTTTTCGAGTAACTTATTTTCCCCTTTGAGTCTTTATTACAGCTCATCAGTCAAAAATTGAATTTGTAAATTTCTATACATTCAAATAACTTCCAGTTTATTTTTTTGAAAGATTTTATTTATGTATTCATGAGAGACACAGAGAGAGGCAGAGACACAGGCAGAGGGAGAAGCAGACTCCCGTGGGGAGCCGGATGTGGGACTCGATCCCAGGACCCTGGGACGATGACCTGAGTCAAAGGCAGATGCTCAAGCACTGAGCCACTTAGGTGCCCACCAATCACTTCCAGTTTATTTTATTTTATTTTTAAAGATTTTATTTATTTATTCATGAGAGACAGAGAGAGAGGCAGAGAAAGGCAGAGGGAGAAGGGGGGCTCCCTGTGGGAGCCCGACATGGGACTCCATCCTGTATCCTGGGATCACGCCCTGAGCCAAAGGCAGATGCTCAACTGCTGAGCCACCCAGGCATCCCCATCGCCTCCAGTTTAAAATGTAATTGTTATTTGGTCCATTGGATTCAAGCATGTTTTTATAGTCTAGTTTGAATATTATTTACTCAGTCACTGTTGGTTTCCCAGCACTGTTCAGTTGAAAGGTCTCTCTCTTCTGAGCTTCCCTGCTTTCCCTTGCTCTCCCGTAGTGTTGATGATGTCATAGTAAGGCACCTGCAGTGGAGAATCAGGCTGGACATACTTGTCCAAATCCTGACTTTTTTTTTTTAAAGATTTTTTTTATTCATTCATTTATTTGAGGGACTGCAGTGCACAAGCAGGGGGAGTCGTAGGCAGAGGAGAAGCAGGCTTCTCATTGAGCAAGGAGCCCAACCCAGGGCTCGATCCCAGGATCATGACCTGAGCTGAGCTGAGGACAGATGCTTAATTGACTGAGCCACCCAGGTGCCCCTATTTTTGTTTTTAAAGATTTATTTATTTATTTATTTTGGAGAGAGGGAGGGAGAGAGAGAGGAGAGAGAGAGAATGCAGAGGGGAGGGGCAGAAGGAGAGGGAGAGAATCTCAATCAGACTCCCCGCTGAGCATGGAGCTCTATGTGGGGCTCCATCTCACTACCCTGATATCATGACCTGAACCCAAATCAAGAGTCAGACGCTCAACCAACTAAGGCACCCAGGTGCTCCTTGCTTGGTTTTTGGTACGGATCATATCTTGCCAATTCCTTGGAGGATGACTCTCCTGGTTATCATATTCATAGGGCACTCGAGTTAACTGTGGGATACCTGGCTCCCTTGTTAGTTATACATCTAGCAGATCCATGCCAAAGCCAATGTATGATTCTTTTACCTTCTCATGAAGCTGAGTACCTGTATTATTCATGCTCCCAATTACCATTTAAAGAGGATTCTCTGGCCACAAAAAAACTGCTAGAAACTTTCTACATCTGAAATGGAAGGAGAGATGTCAGACGCAGCCAGTGCAGGGGTCCTTTCTGTCCTTACATTTTCTGTCTATTTGTAATACCCTGCCATTTCTTTAGGATTCTATTCTCTTAGTGCCCAGCACCAAAAGACAGACCTGCAGGTTCTATCCCTTAGCGAACTCCTACCCTTCGTCTTAATGGCTAGGTTAGTTGATTGCTATCCTCTATGGGTGAGGACAAACACTTCCCTTCTTGAATTTCTCTAGGCTCAAACAACTTTTTATCTCTCTTGAGTTTGACAAGGCCAAAGTATTAGTGCTAACTTATTCACATCCTTAATGGATTTAAGACTGGACAGGCGGTGGTAAAATCCCATTTGAATTTAGATATTCCAGAATAGTGTTTTTTGGTTGTTGTTTTGTTTTGTAGACTGCAGCTTTTGCAGTAATCTCTGCCCTTTTAGTTTAGCCACCAGAGGAGAGGAGAAGTCAGCAGGGATCCTGGGAGAATAAAAAAGGAAATTTTTATTGATATTTTATTTTTGTGCGGCTTTAGATAATCCAGTACATATCAGCACGGAAACAGTAACCATTTTATACAGTTGTAAAGATTCTGTGGCCTGTATGCCTAATACCATTGATTAAGCTGTTTGGAAGACAATGGGAAGAGCATAGCTATTTTCATTTTATTTCATGAGATAGCTTTGAAAGATGAAAAATACGTAGGTTAAGACATTAAGGAAGAAATTTTCAAACCCTAGGAAAACTCCATGAAAAGTAGATCATGTCTCAACAACAGGATGGCCCTGACAAATCATGGTCAACATTTAGTATGCAAGTACAATTCTAAGTACTTTATGTTTATTCAATAATTTAATCCTCACAAATCTTTGAGATAGCCTTGTTATATTACACCTTGCCAGTTTATAGTTGAGGATACTGAGGCCCTGGGGAGTTAAGGGACTTGGCCCAATTGTGAGTGGCAGAGCTAGGACTATGTACCTAGGTTTACTGTGCTCCTAACCACTAGACCATACTATTGGGTTCTCCAAAATACTAAATCTAACCATCGAGATTACTTACTCTTACCTGATAGGTGAAAAAACAGCACACCAACCTCAAATGCAGTTGTTTTTGCTGGGCCAACTCAAAGTGTCTCATACCACCTCTATCTCAACAGGGTGGTGATACTTATTATCTGCATATTTAAAAATATGATTCTGGGACCCATACAGAGTCACTTCAGCAGGTTGGGTTGGGCTTCTGGGATCTGCATACTTTTGATGGTGCCCAAGATGGTTCTGATATTATGCAGGTTTCTTTCTGGAGAGTGTTGGGTCTTTAGTTCTGGTCCCTAAGCAATGCTTGCCCACATATTTCAAAAGAAGAATCAGCAGTACAAAGGCTCTAGGGTGAGGTGGGAATAAGATTTGCATGTTTAAAGATCAAGAAAAAGGCCAGTGTGACTGAGGCTAGGTGAGAAGTGGGAGAGGACTAGAAAATGTGATCATAGGGGGTCAGATCACATAGGGCCCTGATAGCCCGTGGTATGAGGTTTGCATTTAAGTCCATGTAAAACAGGGACACTTTGGGGACTTTTATGCAGGGACTGACATGGACAAATGTAACATCTGAACCATCAAATGAAATTCAAGCAGGTTTTTCAAAGTAAAACACTTTCACTAGGCTCTCCATCTAAAGAGGAGATTGGCATCTGGGCTGCTTTTCCTCAGATATTTAAATTTCTTTAGATATTGCTTTCCACAAGATAGTTTTTATCTCACGTTTTATATGTGATATCATAGGCCATCCTCTTGAAAAATTGAGACAGATATTTCTTAATTCTGTTTTGCTGTTTTTTAAACGTAAGCTTGGAAATTCTGTGCTTTACAATTCATATACTATATTTGTTTTCTACTTCTGCTGTAACAAATTACTGCAAACTTTGTGGCTTCAAATAGTGTGGATTTATCCTTTTGTAGTTCTGTGGGTCAGAAGTCTGATCCAGGTCTCACTGGGTTAAGATGGAGGTGTCAGCAGGGCTGCATTCCCTTCTGGGGGGTTTTAGTGGAAGTTCCTTTCCTTGCTTTTCCCAGCTGCTAGAGGCCACCCACGTTTCTTGGCTCGTGGACCCCCTTCTTCACCAGAAATATTCATTTCTCTGACTATTCTTCTGTGGTGACATCTTCCTTCTCAAATGATTAGCGATAGGCGGATAATCCAGAATAATCTCCCTATATCAATGTCCTTAATTTAACTGCTTTGGCAGAATCCCGTTGGCCATGTAAGATACCACAGCCACTGGTTTTAGGGACTAGGACATGGTCATCTTTGGGTCGGGCCTTATTTTGCTCACCACACTGTGCTGCTTCTTGAAGGAAATTGCCTTCAGACTCAAATTTTTATAAAGAGTTTGATGTAACATAAAAGTGAGGAGCTGGTTTGAATCTGGCATTCTGAATGGTGATTTCTCAGTGAGGTTTTCTTCTTTTTCTCTATGAAAATCAACAAAATATTTCATCATTTTCTGAAACCTCTACCAGCCCCGTTATGCCTTAAATGTGTACAGAAGCTCCTATATTACACATAAATTGTTTTACTCTCAATTGTTTCCTCTCCCCAAGTATTCGTTCCTTTTATTTGTGCATTATCTTTATGTCAAAGCATTTCTCAACTTGACATTTTCTTTCCAAGGTTTTTAGCTTCCCATTGCACAGGCTTTTTATTGCTTCACGGGAGAAACTTAGCACAAAGTTATTTTTATTCCCTACCTGTTTACTTCACTTTCTGACGCCAACATTATTTTAACCTCTAAAAAGGACAGATGCTTCCATATGATATTTATTAGTAAGAAGCCATAGATACAATTAAAATTCTGTTAGTGTTCTTGGTTAAGTGCCAGCTTTAAAATGGAAAGACTTATGTTGATCTGATTGAAACATTATACCTATACACATATGTGTATGTTTTATGAACCTTCACTTGTAATCTCTTCCCATCATCTTCTGACCTGGCAGCTGGCTACCTGCGAGATAGACTGTCAGGAATTTAAATTTCTACTGAGAGTTTAAATACAGGTGGATGGGGTTTGAAATGTACTATCATCAACTGATGGGAACTCCTATTGTTGTTATCCATTTCCAGAAACTGTACAAGCCTGATATATCCGAGTTCCTATTAACTCCTTCACATGGGGATTTGGATTTAGAGCTATAGCTTCTTAAGCCAGACTTAAATTTGATAAGTACATGACGGCACATTTGTATGTCTATTCCACTTAGCAAGAAGGACGAAAAAACTACTTCTCACAGGTTTTGTCATTTAATTTGTTCTGTCCCTACATTTTTGTAAATGTTATGGCTGTTCCTTGACAAGTCTCTAATTTTTCAAATAGAGTGACTGTTCATGAGAGGATTTCAATTTTCAGCACTTGGCTTTTTCTTTTTTCTTTTTTTTTTCTTTCTGATATATGCAGCTTAAATTGTGCAAATGCCAGTTTGAACTTCAGCTACTCAAATTCAAATATCAACCAGAGTCGCCTTAACTCCTATGGTATTTCATCTTTGCTCAAATCCCCATTTTTTTATGTCACATTTGGGGAACTCTGCCCTTCCTACTCTTCAGCTTGAAGGATAGAAGGGTGTAGTTTTTGCATCAGTCTGGAGACGACATTTTTTTCCCTCTAGTTTTTCTGCCTTTGTTTCCAAAGTTTGAATTACAATTAAATTTCCTTAACAGGTTAGTAGTGTGCTCTGAATTTTCCAGGAGGTGGGGTGTGTGTCCAGGACAGCTGATAAATGAAGACTGGCATAACCATTGTGCGGGGCCCCTGGGGAAGCCAGGTTATAGAAGTGGCTTTTAGAGGCTCTGTTTTCTTAATCTCTGGATTAAAACATATGAATCTTTTGAAAAGTATATTTCAATATAAAGTAACCTAATTCATGAAAATATCCAGGACTATAAAATAGTTACTGGGTAAATTTGAAATGATGTTACTGCTCAGTTTGTGAAAATATTCAGGGCAACTTACACCAATTTGGAAATATTGTATTTGCAGACAAATGGCACAAATATATCACAGGCCTAAAAATTGGTTTATAAAACAATCTAAACATTGCATGCAGAGTCAAGATATTTCAGGATGTGCTTGAGGGAGTGCAAACCTTCATTTCATGGGAAAATAAAGAACTCAGTGCTAAGGAAATTGATGTTATGCTAGAAAGTTCTCTATCTAAGATATGTATACAAGCTGTGAAGGGGAAAAGAAAGCCATCTGTCTAATGCTTAATTTCCAAGGATTGAAAACAAAAGTCTAGACCATAATGGGTATAGCTTAATATTTTAATTCCTCAATTAATAATCTTAGGATAATTAATTCTTAAATACCTGAAAATTGATTGAGTTGAAGATTATGTATTTGCTGTGGACTATTCAAAGTAGAATCCCACATGGCCTGTGCATCCATGGTTATTTAACTGAAGAAAAAAAGCATACATGGAAATAATTACCGAACTTGGTTTAATAGGGTTTAATGCCATAAAGAGATAGAATTAAAATATTATAGGAATTTGGAGGACAAGGTCACTTTCAACTGGCTCTGAAAAAGATTAGTGGTATTGATATTTGAAATGGGCTTTGAAGGTGAACTACAAATCTGGGGATTGAGAAGGAGAGGCATTGAAGTAGGGGGACATTAGAAGATGTAGTTTAGCTGTAAGCATGGAGGGGGGACACACGTCCCAAACTCCTTAGGCCTCATCTCATCTAAGGACGTGTTTCCATTGGCTTAAAGGCATGCACTTTTCTTTTGAATTAGTTTCCTGCATTTAAAAATCAGGAGTTTCTATATAAAAATACAGATTTCATACTTCTCTTAAGACAGGGTCCACCTTGTTCCATGGCAGTGGTTAGCTCCCTTCAGGAGGTGGTTATAGTCTCTGCTGTTTGTTCCAGCCCGGGACCATTTTACCCGCTTATGTGCCCACTTCACCTCTGTTGGGATTCGAAATTCCCTCCCTCCCCCCACCAAGTGAGGACCAGATCATCAAGGGTCTTGAATGAACAAACTAGTACATTTAACTACCCTCCCCCGCAAGCCCCGGTAGAAAATGATTTTTGAGGAAAGGAGGGACATAACCAGAGCAGTGCTTCAGAAGAAAGCTTTGTCTGGGAGCTGGCTTGCAGAGGGATGGGAAAGTGAGAATTAGATGTGGAGGGAAGCTGCCAAATGAGTCAGTGAGAAATCATAAGGTGAAACTAAGAGTGTCCAGTTAGAGGAATTGTGAGAGTGGGATTTAAAAGATTTTGTGACTTCATATATGTGGGGTTGGAGAGAGGGAAGAATTCAAGTGTCTTACTTGTCTCCATTTCTGTCTTCCATGTAGCACTTAAATAGGATTAATTTTTGCTTAAGGAGCTCAGAGCAAATAACTTCATGAAATTTTGACCTATTTATTTTAAGTATGCTAAGGAATTTGTTCATATATTATATAGAATCTCTTCAGGATAACCCATGAAAGAAATTTTCTGTGGCTTTGGTATTAGAAATGGAAATGTATATACTCAATAGCTGTGTGGCTTTTCTTTGTGTGGCACTGTGAATGATGTAACCACTCATATATATTCTTTCTCCCTAGTGAATATAGAAAACTCAGAGCCACACGTGTGATCATATTAATTTCATTACATGCACTTGTGTACTCACTTCATTCTTGTTTTTTTTTGAACTTTAAGAAAACAAAATAATTTTAAAATGTTTTATTTAAAAAATGTTTTATTTTATATTCAAGTATAATTAACATACACGTTATATTAGTTTCAAGTGTACGATATAGTAATTCAACAATTTTATACATTTCTCAGTGCTCATCAGGGTAAGCGTACTGCTAACCCCTATCACCTATTTCATCCATCCACCTACTCACTTCCCCTCTGGTAACCACCAATTTGTTTCCTGTATTTAAGGGTCTGCTTTTTTTGTTTGTCTCTTCTTTTCTTTGTTCATTTATTTTCTTTCTTAAATTCCACATATGAGTGAAATTATATGGTATTTATTTTTCTAGGACAGACTTATTTCACTTACCGTAATAGCCTCTAGATTTATCCATGTTGTTGCAAATGGCAAGATCTCATCCTATTTTATGACTAATATTCTATTGTGTGTGTATATTACTCTTTATTCATCTGTGGATGGACACTGGGTTGCTTTCATATGTTACCTATTGTAAATGATACTGCAACAAACATAGGGGTACATATATCTTTTCAAATAAGTGTTTTTGTTTTCTTTGGGTATATGCCCAGTGGTGGAATTGCCAGATCCTAAGGTAATTCTATATTACTTCTAGAGACTCCACCAAAAAATTTCTGAAACTGATAAATTAATTCAGTAAAATCATAGGATATGAAATTAATATATGGGAATTGGTTTCATTTCTATACACTAATAATAAAGCAGCAAAAAGAGAAAGTAGGAAAACAATCTCATTTGCAATTATATAAAAAAATAGTGGAATGCCTAGGAATAAACTTAACAAAGGAGATGAAAGATCTGTATTCTAAAAACTATTAAACAGTGATGAAAGAAATTAAAGATGACACAAATCAAAGAGAAGGTATCCCATGCTCATGGATTTTAAAAAAAACAATGTTCTTAAAATGTCCCTACCACCCAAAGAAATCTACAGATGTAATGTCATTCCTGTCACAATACCAACAACATTTTTCACAGAACTAGAGCAAGTAATCCTAAAATTTCTATGGATTTACAAAAGACCTCAAAGAGCTAAAGCAATCTCAAGAAAGAAGAACAAAACTAGAGGTATGACAATCCCTTTCAATATATGCTACAAAGCTATAGCAATCAAAGCAGCATGGTACTGGCACAAAAATAGACACAATGTAAGAGAATAGAGACCCAAGAAATAAACCTATGCTCTTATGGTCAATTGATCTTCAATAAAGGAGGCAAGAACATGCAACAGGAAAAGTCTTTTCAACAAATGGTGCTAGAAAACCTGGATAGTTATATGCAAAAAAAAAAAAAAAAAAAAAAAAAAAAAAGAAACCAGACCACTTTCTTCCACTATACACAAAAATAAATTCAAAATGGGTTAAAGATATAAATGTGAGACCTGAAACCCTAAAATTCTGGAAGAAAACATAGGCAGTAATTTCTTTGACTCTGGCTATAGAAACATTTTTCGGGATATGTCTCATTTGGCAAGGGAAATAAAAGCAAAATTGAACTATTGGGATTATGCCGAAATGAAAAGCTTCTATACAGTGAAGGCAACCATCAACAAAACAAAATGACAACCTACCTAATGGGAGAAGATATTTATGAATGAAATATCCGATAAGGGGTTAATATCCAAAATATCAAAAGAACTTATATTCAACACCAAAAAAACAAATAATCAAATTGAAAAATGGGCAGAGGACATGAATAAACATTTTTGTAAAGGACACATACAGATGGCCAACAGAAACATGAAAAGATGCTGAAAGTCATTAATCATCAGAGAAGTGCAAAGACCTCAATGAGCTATCACTTTATACCTTTCAGAATGGCTAAAGTAAAAAAACAAGAAATAACAGGTATTGGTGAGGATGTGGGGGGAAAAGGAACCCTTGTGCACTGTTGGTGGGAACGCAAGCTGGTGCAGCCACTGTGGAAAACAGTATGGAGGTTCCTCAAAAAATTAAAAAAAACAACCCTTTTATTAAAACTAAATAACAAGCTCCTTTCTCTTTGCTTTATTGTCTTTACTGCTAACTCTGAATTACCATGTAATTTCATAGTGTTTTAAAAAGTTGCCTTATATCATTTTTAAGAACAATTTAGACTATAATGAGTATATTATAATCATATTGATTAATCTTATCTTTAAACTAAGCCTGAATTTCCCCTTTTATGACTTTATAAATATCAAATAGGTAGGTAACTGGATTTGATACAAAGTAAAATAGGGAAATATTTTATGAAGTTTCTCAAGGTTTGAAAATCCATGAAAAATTCATTGTCTCAAAGACACATCAGGAAATGTTACTCAGAAATTAGAAAATATTAAAGATGTTATCCAGTTAGTACATGATTGGAAGAACTCTTATTTCATTATAAAAGACTTTAAAAATATACATAATCTAACATTAAGATGGTGTTCATTTTAATTTGTAAATAATTTCGTCCTGAAGTTATGCTTGAGAAATTTTTTTCAGGCTTGGGAAAAAAAATCAAGCAACCTAAGTCTTTGCCTTTGACTCAGAAGTGGATTAAAGACTATAATCTGCTAAATTCAGACATCATGCTAATAAGTAGATGCTAATATGATAGTTCTGTTCCTTGAATTTCTTTTGCTTGGATTTTTGAACAATTATCTATGTTCCTCCTCCAACATCTTTTTTACATCTTGAAACTACTGCAACACCTTTTTTTTTTTTTTTTAACATTTTGAAACTACTGTAAGAGATATTTCTCAACCTCAAAATGGAAAGGAATTGAACCATAATCTGATGAAAGCATGCACAGCAAAACATTAAGTGGATGGAAACAATTCAACATGTATCTTTTTAGTTGATATAAGAAAACTAATTTCACTTTCAATAACTGGAAAAATGTGTTCTTGTTTTATTTGAAACTGAGACATCTGACATTATTCCAGTTTACAGAAAAAAAGCATCAGATCGGGAGTCAGGCTTGTTCCAGATCCAACTGCAATTGGCTCAATGACATTAGGCAAATTGGTTAATCTATCTGCAATTTATTTTCTTCATTTCTAAAATGACATTGGTGTTTTTGAGCTAGGTGGTCTCTTCCAATTCTAGCATTATATGATTTTCATCTGTCTTAATCACATGTGCCTAAAAATAATTCATGCAGGATGAGTCCTTTCAGTCCTCTGTTTCATGCATGAAACAGTCCTTTTGGTTTGAGGCTTTAGCTTTTAAGGGCTTTCTTTGGTTTTACATTTGTTTCTTGCTTTGTGCTTATTTTAAATTTGACTGTATCATTGACAGCTTCATAAAGTGAATGGAAATAGATCATACTGATGAGAAGGAAGATTGATTAAAGAGGGAGATGGATAAGGATGAAAAAGAATAAAAAGAAGCTGAGAAAATAATCAAGAGAGTAGCAAGAGAGGAATGAGAACCATAACCTCATAATTCCTTTGATTCAGGAAATATTTCAATACTTATCTCTTTATTTAGAGTTAACTCTCGCCTGAGTTTCCTCACACCATTTCTATGTGTCAAGAACCCTAGGTCAAAGGTATTTAGCTCATCTTAGTCTCCTTTTGCTTCTTTTATGCCTCTTATTGACTAAAGTTCTATTACAAATATGTGAACTCAATTCAACCACTCTGTATTCAAATCTATTCTTGTTAAACTTTTAGAACTGATTCCTTTTTAAAAGTCACGATTAGACATGAACAGAAATCTCACAGAGGAAGACATAGACACATGAGAAAATGCTCTGCATCACTTGCCATTAAGGAAATACAAATCAACACCACAATGAGATACCACCTCACACCAGTGAGAATGGGGAAAATTAACAAGGCAGGAAACAACAAATGTTGGAGAGGATGTGGAGAGAGGGGAACCCTCTTGCACTGTTGGTGGGAATGTGAACTGGTGCAGCCACTCTGGAAAACTGTGTGGAGGTTCCTCGAAGAGTTAAAAATAGACCTGCCCTACGACCCAGCAATTGCACTGCTGGGGATTTACCCCAAAGATACAGATGCAATGAAACGCAGGGACACCTGCACCCTGATGTTTATAGCAGCAATGTCCACAATAGCCAAACTGTGGAAGGAGCCTCGGTGTCCATCAAAAGATGAATGGATAAAGAAGATGTGGTTTATGTATACAATGGAATATTCCTCAGCCATTAGAAACGACAAATACCCACCATTTGCTTCAACGTGGATGGAACTGGAGGGTATTATGCTGAGTGAAGTAAGTCAATTGGAGAAGGACAAACAGTGTATCTTCTCATTCATTTGGGGAATATAAATAATAGTGAAAGGGAATAGAAGGGAGGGGAGAAGAAATGTGTGGGAAATATCAGAAAGGGAGACAGAACATAAAGACTCGTAACTCTGGGAGACGAACTAGGGGTGGTGGAAGGGGGGGAAGGCAGGGGGTGGGGGTGAATGGGTGAAGGACACTGAGGGGGGTCACTTGACAGGATGAGCACTGGGTATTATTCTGTATGTTGGCAAATTGAACACCAATAAAAAATAAATTTATTATTAAAAAAATAAACACTAAAAAAAATAAAAGTCACGATTAAGCTTAGTTTCTGGAACTCACTCTCTCTTGTTTCTCATTCAGTCTCCTTGACAACTCTTTTCTGTCTCCCTTGCTGGCCCCTCCTCATCTTTGGGATGGACACTTCAACGTTGCCCTGCCCCAAGACTCCCTCCTCAGGCCCCATCCTGTCCTCATCTGCCCTGATCCTTAGGTGACCCCATCCAGTTGTATCACATACCATCTACGTGCTGGTCAGAACTCCTATGCAGAGACCACAGGGGACATCTGCTAATTATACAAAGCCAGTTTATTAAATTTGCAATGCAAAGGAGAATCTCACCTTGACAGAGTCTCAGGGGTATCTCAAAAGGGGGGACATAGAGAAGGACACTTACTGGGCTTTAGGACTTGGAATTAGTCATCTGGTAGTTTAAAGATGGAAGCCAAGAGAATGTGTTTGGGCAAGAATCAGTCAGAATCAAGTGAATTGCTATTGAAATGCCTTCTTGTCAGAAAAGCCTTCCTTGATTATCTTTTATAAAACAGAGCAACTCTATTCCAACTTTCTATTCACTCAAACTGCTTTATGATTCATAGCACTTTTCCTCACTTGGCATATTTTATATCGATTTATTTTTTATTGCTGGACTCCTTCCGCTGTTATGTAAAGTTCTGCTAGGGCAGGGCTCTCACCTGTCTGGCTCACTGCCAAATCCTTAGCACCTAGAACAAAGCCTAATAAGTATTCAATGCACATTTGTGGAATAAATGAATAAACGGTACTCTTAATTAATGCTAGCTGTAATGACTACTTTTTAACTTTTAAGTATTTAGTAATTATTTCCTAGCTTAAATTTGTGATTACATCTGAATTCATTTCAAAGGCTGCAAACAGTCAATGTGTCCTTAGCAGAGGCTCCTTGGTTTGAATGCCAGGTTGTCTTGATTTGCGGTTAGGGTCTCCTTTTCAGATCATGATAGATAGTTCCAAGTGACTAGTCCATGACAGCAGTTAGTGGACATGGGATATGATCTCTTGCTTTACTTTTCACAGTCCTTTTATTTTTATGAAATTCAGTATAAAAAGGGAAGCACATGGGTTTCTTTTGTTCTCCTAGTTTTCTTTCCCCTCCTCATTTCTCCTTTGCCTCCCTCTCTCAACTCACCTCTTTTTTTTTTTTTTCCTAAGGGAGGCTGTCAGGTTAGCAATTTACTTACCCACTGAAAAACAATTCGATCTAATTTTAATAAAGCAGAAAAATTAATCACCAATTTTGATTTCTGCCAGAGCTCTCCAGAACTTTCTCAAAACCTGTTTCATCGTCAATATTTATTTACATAAATTTACAGTTTTAAAAAAGATGGAGAGTGCACCATGAGTGCTCCAATTTGATAATGAGCCACATGTTCAAGGATAAGTTTCATTTTATGCCGTGTGAGCACTGGAGGATTTGTGAGGGTCTCCTGAAGTAGGATCTTGGATCAAGATGTGAGATGATAACCAGAATTGTCCCTGAAGCAGAGAAGCAGCTAAGGATGTGCATCTTACTTAAGATATTTTTTTGGGTAGATGTTCTTTTGTTTTAAATTTTTATCAACATAATACATGCACAGGTCTAAAAAAACAAGAGGTTTACAATATTTAAAATAGCAACAGCAGCAGCCCCTGCTCGTTTGCCAAGTCTCAATTCCCAGTGCTAACTGCTTTGAACATTCAGCAATTTTTCCCCCGCTATTTATTTTTTAAGAATGAGTTGTTTTTATTGCTATCTCTTGATTGATCAATTCTAGATTCTATGTCTTGACTTCTGTTATGGTTAGTGAGCATTCAGCCTTCCTTCACCACTCCTCCAAATCGCTGCCCTTAACCTTCCAACAGTTACATCATGATAAAACAATGATCCTTTATGTTCATGTAACTCTACAAATGTTGTCCTCTGAAACTCTACAAATGCTATCATCTGAAAGTATATTATGATTCTATTTCCTTTCTTAAACAAGGATCTGCTGCTTTTCCTATAGTTAACACTATCCAATTTCTTTTTTGCCCCCCGCAGTTAGCAATCGGGTAATTTATTTCTTAATAAATCCTAATATCCTTAATTTTTCAAATTTTTTATCAGCTTTCCCATTAGGGCCCTGGAGCAGCATAATTCCAGGAAGGGCCATTCTCTCTGGAGTTGTGTGATACTGTGATATTGTAAACCTGTCAACAGTTTTTCCAAGTCACTTATTGCATTTCCATATAAATTTTAGAATCAGTTTGTCAGTTGCCACACACACATGTGCACATGCACATAAACTAGAATTTTGTTTGGGATTATATTAAATCTATAGATTTGTTTGAGGAGCACTGACATCTTAATATTCAGTCTTTTAATCCTTTTTTTAAAGATTTCATTTATTTATTCATAAGAGACAGGCAGAGAGAGAAGCAGGCTCCCTTGGGGGAATTCAATGCGGAACTTGATCCCAGGACCCCAGGATCATGCCCTGAGCCACCCATGTGCCACTAGTCTTCCAATCCTTAAACAAAGTATTTCTCTCCATTAGTTATGTCTTCTTTAATTTCCCTTGGTATTGCTTTATAGTTTTCAGTGTAAAAAATCTTATGCATATTTTGTCAGATTTCTCTCTAATACTGATACTGTTTTAAAATTTTAATTTCTAATTGCTTGCTTCTGGTATATAGAAATACAATTTATTTTCTTATCTTGATCTGGCATCCTACAACTTGCTAAACTCACTTATGAGTAATAAGGGCATTTTTATAAATTTAATTAAATTTAGTGCATAGGTGATAATGTTGACTGTGAATTAATACAGATTTAATTTTTTATTTCCAATCTGGGTGGCCTTTTATTTCTCTTTCTTGCCTTATCACACTGTCTATAACAGCTAGTATGTTGAACACAAGTAATGAGAGTGGACATCTTGTGTTGTTCCTAATCTTAAGGGTGGAGCATTGGGTCTTTCATCATTAAGTATGTTTAGTGGTGGGTTTTTCATAGACATCTTTATCAGATTGAGGAAGTATCCTTCTATTGCTTGTATGCTAGAGTTATTATGAGGAACGGGATGTTGGATTTTATAAAATGTGTTCTCTGTGTCCATTGAAATTATAACCGTTTTTCTTTTCAGTTCTTTAATATGCATGTCATTGATTAATTTTAAATGTTAAACCAAACATGTATTTTTTTTAAAAAATTATTTATTTTAGGGGGAGAGAGAGAATGTGGGGGTAGGGAGGAGGAGCAGATGGAGAGGGACTAACAGATTTCCTGCTGAGCACGGAACCCGATGCAGGGCTGGATCCAGGACCCTGAGATAATGACTTAAGCCAAAATCAAGAGTTAGACACTTAATGAACTGAGCTACCCAGGTGCCCTTGAACATGTATCCTTGGTGTAAACTCCACTTAGTTATGGGGAATTATCCTTTTTAGATACTGTTGATTCAACTTTCTAAATCTTCATTCATGAAAACCTCTATTTTCATGAAAAATATTCATCTGTGATCTTCTTTTTTTTTGTAATATCTCTATTAGATAGAGGCATTACATTACCAGCATAATGATGGTCTGGTAGGATTAGTTGAAAAGTGCTACCTTATGTTCAAGTTTCTAGAACATTTTATGCAGAATTGGCATTTTATTCCTTAAATAGTTCTCTTTTTTTAAATATTTTATTTATTTATTCATGAGAGACACACAAGAGAGAGAGGCAGAGACATAGGCAGAGGGAGAAGCAGGCTCTCTGCAGGGAGCCTAATATAGGACTCCATCCCAGGACCCTGGGATCACGCCCTGAGTCAAAGGCAGGTGCTCAGTCCACTGAGCCACCCAGGTACCCCTCTTAAGTAGTTCTTAAATATGTCTTCAAATTAATTATTTCAGCAGTGAAGCAATCTGATTACTTCTTTTGAATTAATTGAATTATTCATGATTCCATCTCATTCCCCTTTTTGGCTTATTAACTATAATTCTTTTGAAAATTTTTATTATTTTAGGGCTTGCTTTTGGGTTCATAGTATATCGCAGTCACTGTTGAGTGATTGTATACCACCTTCTGTATAGTATAGTACTCTTTTGCAGTAGTATACTTTCTTTTCACTCCTCTGACCTTTGTGCTATTGCCATATATTTTACCATTATATTTATTGCAATCTCCACCATAGATTATTTTTCTTCTTGTTTAAATGTTTAATTATCTTTAAAAGAGATTTAAATATACAATTAAGTCTTATATATTGACCCATATAGCTAATATTTCCTGTATTCTTCATTCTTTTGTTCCAGATTTTCATCTAGGCTCATTTCTTACTCCCTTACAGAATTTCTTTAATGGTTTTTGTAATGTGGGTCTGCTGGTAATAAATTTCTCCAGCTTTTGTATGTGTGAAAACATTTTTTTGCCTTCATTTTTGAGAGATAGTTTTGTTGAGTATAGAATTACTCTTCTAGTACCCAGTGTTGTTTACTAAGAAACCCTATTACTTTCCAACTCCTGTTACATTTATCTCTTGGAAGCTTTTAGAGTCATGTCTTTATCTCAGATGAGTGAAAAATTCAGGGTGATGCACCTTGGTATCTTCTTGTGAGGGCAGTTTTCTGGCCTTTCTGTCTAGAGACTAGTAACCTTTAGTTCTGGGAAATTTTATGTTTCTTTACCAATTTTCACTCTTCCAATAACTTTTCTTCTTTTCTACAAGTATTAATTCAATGTTAGCACCCTTGATTGACTCTCTAGGACTTATCATTTCTTTCCTTCACACACAAAAAATAGAATCTGTGTGTGTGTGCACGTGCGTGTGTGTGTGTGTGTGGGGGGGACTTATTTTATTTTCTGGGCAATTTTCAGGCAATTTATCATCTGGGAAATTTCCTAAATTTTATATTCCTTTGTTTATAGGTATGTTTCTGCTCTCATAGTTTTTCCCCGTTCTTATTTTTTAAATTTATTTTTAATTTTTTTCCCCTGTTCTTAGTTTTTTATGATTAGAACTTTTATTCTCTCATTGCTGTTTTGTCTCTACAGATGTTTTTTTTTTTAAGATTTGTTTATCTGTCTTATTTTGACACCTTTCCTCAATTATTAGTGATCCTTGCTTGGCTGTCCATTCACATTTAAGAGTAAGACACTACAGAGTGGAATGTTATCTCCTGAATATTTGAGGGGTATGTCATTGTGGCAGGGAGCTCTTCAGGGAACCACTTTACTGGGGGACTCCTAATTGTCAATGTGGAAAGATATGTTTATGTATTTTTCTCTAAGGCCATTTCATTTCTCCAGAAAAGAATTTTTCTATTTTCTTCATGGGATCAATAGCTTGGCTATAGGATTTTTCGGAAGCAGGACGGGGCATGGGGGGCTCCCATGATTCATATGTAGGCTTCCTTTTAATGCCATGTGTAATGTTGTTTTTCACTATACTGATGTCCCTGAGTCCCAAACTCCTTCCTTTTTATTTCTCCTGAGAATAAAGTTGCAAGCTCCTGTTTAAAGTGGATTAGAATGTGCAAGTCACCCTTTATGGGGGTGTTATCCAACCCTATGTGGTGGTGAGGGACACTGGAGGTCTTTCTGCTCCAAACACAGTTGTCAGCCAATTCTGTTTTATCCATTGGTGTCACTACTGGCACTACTCTCCCAGGAGCAAATTGGCTTGCTTCTTTGATGTACCTTCTGTACGTGCTTTAGGCATAGCTTTTTTCTGGTGTCCTGAATCAGTTAGGAATCTTCCATTTCATTGAAAATTCTTGTCTGCTATAGTCTACACTTCTGTTCTCATTGCCCACGTGGGTTCATACACTCTTTTTGTTTTAAAAAAATCATGTTCAAGCCTTCACTGGAAGTTTAATTGGTTTTTTAAAAGACTGTACTAGACTTAAGTTTAAATTGCCCTAAAGACTTCTGGCTGTGTTTAAAAGGAATTCAGCCAGAGAAGAGGCAATGAAATGAAAGAGTTTTTGTTCAGCATCTACCACATGTTAGGTTTTGTGCAATATACTTAAACCTACCTTGTATGTTAGGTAGCTTTATCCTCATTTAAAAATGAGGAAACAAAGACATTTTAAGTTAAACTTTCTCCAGACCATAAAAAACCCCTCAGCTTTATGTATGATACAACTTCATATTTTTCTCTATGTACCAGTGCTTTTCAACTCCTAGGGAGACCAATTGGCCTAGTTTGGGATTGTCCCAGTTTTAGGATGGGAAGTTCCACATATCTAGAATCCCCTCAGTCCAAGGCACAATAGGAAGTTCTGGCTACACATTAATATCACAAGAGGGGGTTTTTCAAAATATAAATTCCTGGGTCTCATCTTTCTGAGAATCTGACTTAATGATTCTTGGGTGGGATCTGGCATTGATATTTTTAAAAAGCCAGAGTTATTTGATTCAGATGTTCATTACCACTGCTTCATAGCATGCTGCCATACAAAAAGTCAGTAGCCTGGGTCCTATTGCCTTTTAATCCCTAGGTGGCACGTCAAGCACTAATCCTGGGGTTATCAGTATACACAGCATAACAAAGGAGTTGCCTCTAGAGTGGGGTGGTTGACTAAACTGGCCTGCTGCCTGTTTTTGTAAATAAAGTTTTATTGGAATACAGCCATGTCCATTTCATTCTCTATGGCTGCTTTCTTGCTGTTGGTATGGCTGCAGAGTTGAGTAGTATGAGACTCTTGAGTCTACAGATCTTGAAATATTATGCACTGGTCTTTCACAAAGAGTTTGCTGACTCCCGCTCCTGAACCTAACATGGATCAAAGACAAAAACAAAACAACATGAAACAAAAAAGCCCCACCATATTAGAAGTGGCGTTGTGCACAAAGCAAAAGAATTCTTCCTTGACTCAAGACATAGTTCTAAGGCCTGAGGTGAAAAGGAAATTATGAAATGTAACCTGTGCCTTTCAAATAGCTTGCAGGTGGTGTTAATAATGTTCCTGATCCAGCAAACAGAGTTGGAATAGTAGATATGTAGATCACTAGTCGCTTATCACAGTGAAAGGTGAAATCACCTAAAGCCTACCTACCATAGCCTACCACCATAGAAAGAGCAACTGCTTATTGACCATGTCTCTGGATCAGGTAAATGAACAGAGGAACACACTATTGGGGGAAAGAAGCTGGTCTTTAGTGTCACTTTCAAACAGTGGCTCTTGAAGTGTATACAAGAAGTCCCAACATTAGCATTAAGAGACAGCATCTTAGAGGATTAGCTTCACATCTAATTGTGGGCCAGGAAATCCTTGGGAAGGCACAGGTTGCTGTGCTGAAGGTGTGGTAAGTCTAATAATGAACATTTTCCCTATCAGCCAGAGACCGTTTCACTCTGATGCTCCACAGGAACCACGCACACCCAAGGTACCACACATTCAAAGAAAGTACAACCCCATCCAGAGTAAAACAATAATTTTCTATCTAAAAAAAAAAAAAAAAAAAAAGAAAGAAAGAAAAAAGAAAGCAAGCCAGCTTGGTATTTAATTTTGCACTTGAATCTATTTTTTTTTTTTGTTTTTGTTTTTGTTGTTTTGCTTTAAGTTGATACTATCTCCTATAACTTTATTTAAAAAATAAATAATAAAATCTGAATGTATAGTAGAAAATCAGAAATACAATGTTAAAATATCCATAATCATACATATTATGTATGAACATACTATTTTCCAAGACCTTCACCCAAGCTGGTTATTATATACTTTGAAAACAGTTCAATAGATGAAAAATGGCATCTTGTTACTTTGACATTATTTCAACATAGGAATGTTGTTTACAGAAGTAACATGCGCCCATCTGAAAAACGATCAAATAGTTCAGAAGTATATGGCACAGAAATTTAGAAATTTAAAGGTTTTTTTAAAAACCTAATAATTTGTTATACAAAGACTGATGAGTATACCCATACCTATTTTATACCTAGACTCATTATTCTGTAGCCTGTTTTGTTCAAGACCTGGAGTTAACTGTGCCATTCATTGGCTGGATAAACTTGGAAAAGTTATGTAAATTCTCTTTTCCTCTGTAAAATGCACCAATCATATAGATATGTGTAATACGTATATGTGTGTGTGTGTGTATCTCCTATGCTTCCAGCTTGTCTTTTGCCTTCATATATTTTCTGGCATGCATTATTTCTAACTATTATGTGGTCAAATCACTTGAACTATTTTTAAGTGTTTCCTTTAAGGTTTGGTGTTCTGTTTTCCACACCTTTTTTGCTGTAGAAGATGCATTATTACTGTTTGTGCTGATGTTTTGATAAAAAAGTTTTCTACTTTTTGGAAAAGTCAAATTTCCTAGAACTTTAAGTTCAGCCTAAGGAGAACACTTGGTTTTCATCCCTTTATTACCAGAAGGATATATAGAGCAATACAGCTGACGTGTTTTCAAATTATAGATCCGAGGTCCTTGAAATCCTGCTAGAGCTCCAAGGTGGGTCCTTGACAGATGAAGCTTGGCAAATTCACAGAAACTTATAAGTAACTGGTGTGCTTTTCAGAATTCAAGACATACCACATCCTGATTCCGAGTACGCTTAATTCAAACGTATTTGGAAAACTTCTTCTGTAAGGAAACATGGATTTGTTGACAACCTTCATGATCCAAATGCCTCCTGGTAAAATACTATATATTAAACGGGACAGTGATGTTGGAATGGTAGAGTCAAAGAAAGATCTTCACCACCAATTTCAGGCTAAGAGATTAAAAGTAAAATATGCTGTTGAAAGTCTGAATCAGTGTGAAATGGCATCTATCTGTGCCAAAGCTTTTATCTGTCATCTTTCATTGGCCAAGCGAAGATGCAGCAAATGAAAGTTTTTGGAGTCACTGTAATGATAGGCTGTTTTTTTTTTAGAAACTGTCTTTTGAACTGTTGAACTTGCTTTAACCTTGGTGGTTTCTTGCTATCATTTTGTCCATCAAAGTGTTTGACACAATATCCTTTTGTTATTTGAAGTTACCTTAACACTACCTTGTGAAACTTTTCCCTTCATTGCTATTCAAACATTTTCCTTTTTTGGAGGTATGTCTTTTGGCATAGAATTCTGGAGCACAAACTTACCTACTAAATTATTCTATAAAAAATAACATATTTCCCTGAATTCCTATTAAAATTCTAACACCTGCTGCTTGCCATTTGACATTTTCACCAACAGTGAGCATTATGAAGTTTCTGTTAAGTTTTAAGTGTTTTTATGTGACCTACAGATAGCCTTGGATGTTGGTAACTTTGTTTAAATGCACACTGCAAACTTGCAAGGAAAGCAAATCAAAGTAAACACTATTTCTCTTGTCAATTGAGATGCACAAAAATCCTTGACAATGGTTTTGGTGTACAAGGAAGCGAAAATCACTGTGATCATGACTAAGCAAAACCTAATAAGAATACTGAGTCTGGTGCTAATAAAATAATTCTCACTTGAGGTACTTGTAGCTTGCAAGTTATTAAAGACAAACCATTACCTTTTATTATCTACTCAAAACTTTTATTATGTGTTCAATATACTGCATTAGGGTTTGTGGAAAGAGTGGATATGTTTTATAGTTTCATAAATTCTTCTGGTTTTATTTGTCAATATTTACTATTTTGAAAGGCAATATTTTTATTAGCCTAGTGCAATTAGCTTTCAACAGGGTCCTTAAATTATGATCTGCACTGCAATAAAAAAAGTAAGAGTTTATTATTCCTGTCTATTCTTTCTAGTAAGTTTACTCAACATTTAAATATATATCACTGACAGATTCCTTAAAGAAAATAAATGTTTACTCATACCACTAGAACCATATCTAATAGATATGATTTTGTGATTCATAACAATTATTTTTGTGTCTGATGTGCGATTTGCCTTTGCAGGTTATTTATTTATGCTGGTGAAATCTTAGCCAACTTTATTTCTCAGATTTCTCCAACCAGGACTTGCAGAGGAGAAAAAAAAATCATCTATAACAGTAACCGTGATGAGTTAGATTATGGATCAGTTGACTTTCGTCTTAGATGCCAAATTCATTTCGCTGCTTGTTCTGGTCAAGTTGTATTGGGTTATAGCTGCACTCATTTGTTACAGTATTGTCTATGGTGCTTATTGTGCTATTTTGGAAGAGCTAATGGAGAAGTTACAGAGAACTGTGGCCTATAATATCAGAGGTTTACTTTCTGAACCCACCAAAAAGTTTGCCAGTCCCTTAGTTTGATGATGTTTTTGGAGGGCAATTCACTTGGCCACTAAAGATTATACTTTTGGGACGCCCAGGTGGCTCAGTGGTTGAATGTCTGCCTTCAGCTCAGGGTGTGGTCCCAGGGTCCTGGGATCGAGTCCCTCATTGGATTACTGGCAGGGAGCCTACCTCTCCCTCTGCCTATGTCTTTGTCTCTCTCTCTCTGTGTCTCTCATGAATAAATACATAATCTTAAAAAAATTATACTTTTGATGTGCCAAATTCAGGTTATTTAAATTTTTTTGTATTTTTCTATTTTTGAAGAGGAGATAAATGTATGTATATAGTGTAAAATTTAATAGGTACAAGGGAGTAAACAGTGAAAAGTCAGCCTCTCTTCCACCTTTGACTTCCCGTTTCCCTCTGGAAGACCAATGTTACCTGTTTCTTGCTGTGTCTTTCCAGAAACATGCTATCTAATCTTATATGATCAGAGTCAAAATAATATATATATAAAATATATATTAACATATATATATTTTTTTCTGCAATGTGCTTTTTAAAAAAAGTCTTGACTACGGATCTTGGAGATTTTTCCATAATCATACATATAGAGCTACCTTTAAAAAATAATAAATAATAGTATTCCATAATATTGTTTAATTATAATTTATTTAGCACCTTGTTGATGGACATTTTATTTATAGTTGCTTTTCCTTTTATAAAATCTTGCAAACTTTTCAGGGGCATGTACATATGTCTGTGAACATGTACAAATATATTTCTAGGATAGCCTGGAAGTGCATTCCACACTTCAAGTCTATGTGTGATTTAAGTTTTTTTGATAAATGTCGGGGCATCTGGGTAACTGAGTCGGTTCTGCCTTTGGCACAGATCATGATCTTGGGGTCTCAAGATTGAGCCCTGCATTTGGCTCTCTGCTTAGTGGAGAGTCTGCTTCTCCTTTTTCCTCTGCCCCTCCTCCAGCTCGTGTGGTCTCTCTCTCTCTCTCTCTCAAATAAATAAAATGTTTAAAAAAATAATTTTTTTATTAGTGTTGCCAAACTGCCCTCTACAAAGTAGGTACCAATTTATATCCCTGCCTAGGAAGATGTAAAAAAAACACCTGTTACCACATCCACATGCTATATAGAGTAGTCTCAAACTTTTGGCTTTTTCTTTCTGATAGAGAAAAGAATGTGTCTCATTGTAGTTTTAATTAGCATTTATGTTGTAATTAGTGAGGTTTACCACATTTTAATATATCATCTACAATTTGTATGAACAGTTAGTGTTACTTAATTTATTATTATTTAATTTCTTTTCCTTTTCCTGTTACCAGTCTTTCTCTCTCCTTTCTGGTTTTAATAAATAATTGCACTTTCCTAGAAGTCAAATGGGTTGGCTGCTCTCCTCTCTGTCATTTTAAGGGGACTGCTTCTGAACTTCAGAAATGGGGAGTGTTATCTCTTAACTTCCTGTAATAATTTTCTTCCTATGTAAAACACATAACCATCCTTTTAGGGACCCATGATTTAACATATCCCTATCTGCACTCACTATGAAAGAGAAGATAGCTTTCAGTATATGATAGTAAATTTAAATATATTTTTATTGTGGAAATATTTCTTTGAACAAAAGTCTTATGCACATATTGAATATATATAAAACAGATTTGTTTTAAAAATGGATTTTAGAAGAAACTACTTAGGAGCTTATCAAGTTGAATATCACAAACTCTTTATCACTTCTAAAAAGCTCAAATAAATCCTTATAGGAGGACTAGAGCTACACTGCCAGAACTAGCATTGAGGAGGTTCTCACGTACAAAAGTATCATAGCAAGACACTGAGGGACCCAGTTGAACCTCCAGACATCTAGAAAGGCAATTTATCTCATCTTAATTATCAAGAAAATATACCCAAGCTGTTTAGATCTGAGGTAACCTACTGATTTTGAAGAGGTCAGGCTGATTAATTTTGGTTGAAAATTGTGTACTCAGATCAACCAAAATAAACTAAAAGAATAATTATGGCATTATCTTCTAAGTATTCTGTATATTAGCTCCAATCATTCAATTATATAGGAGTACAATTTGCAACTAATTCATATTGGAGATCCACCATGGAAATTCTTTGCTGAGAAGTAGATATTGTATTTATAGTTGGGTCTAATGGGACAGAATAGGTCTCTAACTGGGCTAGGCTTGTCCACAGACTTATATGCTTCAAGGAGAATATGGTGGTCTTTTCTGGGGTGTCATTTTTTCTTGGCAAAAACTAAATTTATTAATTATAAAAATATATACTTAATAAATTTTTAAACTAATATAATTATGTGTATGTATCTATATATATGTTCATGTATGTGTGTGGGTATAAAAAATAGTAGAGACAAAAAACCAGTTGTGGGAATGTTAAGAAGTGATATATCTAGCTAATATATTCCTAACTGGGACAATATTGCCTCTAATGGAGTGGAGATTGGTTTTTGGGAGGCCAAAACACTTACTCCTTTTATTTATAAAGTATGAGTTTATATACAGTATGTAAACAGTATATCTGTAGTATTAAAATTTTGAGGGGTAGGGATTGGGAATTAGGAAAAAGCATCTAAGGTCACCTTAGAAGTGTGCTATTGAGAAAAGGTTGAGAAACACTGTTCTAGGTGAAGGACATATTTATGTATATTGCACCATTCTTACAACTTTTCTGAAGGTTTGAAATTGGAGGCCCTGATCATGATCAAACTTGTTTTCATCTTGGCTCTTTACCACATGGTATTGGATAATACCAAATGATCTCAATATAGTTAAACATGTGTAAACATTTTTAAAAATGGTTCGATTGTAAGTAAAAAGCAAACTTTCTTATTGACCAATCTGGTTGTTAGTTGCTTTGATGGCTTAGAGGGTAAGAAAATGCTACAAGGGCAGGAATAGCTGGAAGATTGGGTGCCTAAGACAGTCACTCCAGGACAGGTGCCCTGCAGGTGAGCCAAATAGCCATACCGGTCAGGATCTACATACTGTCTATTGGAGTAAAAGGGCGGAGAGTGAATTCCCTGGAAGTCTATAGATACTACAAAACTTCTGAAATAGATGTTCTCCTTCTTTTGAACCAGGGGTTTTAAGATTTTGAATATGCACTAAAAACTTACTGGTTCAACTTCTTGCTGTAATTGTACCCAAGCATGTTGCCTCCATGTTATACTACTCTGTCAAAGGTCCTCTTCTGATGTTGATTCCTGATTGACATAATTATATCTCAGATCTGTACTTGTCAGTGAGTGTGCAGTGGTTTTAAAGTCACTCATCATTCACCTTCTTAAAATATAACTGTTTGAAGTTAAATCTTCAACTGGTGACATTTAGTGGTGAAAAAGAAATACTTTAAAGTATAGGTTAAAACCATTAAAAATAATGCAGATAATGGTGGAAAATTCAGAGCAAGCAGAAATTAGCAAGGGTGAAACAGATATGACATTGTTCTGAAAACTCCTCATAATCAGCTGGCAGATATAAAAATGTACAGGGTATTTAACAATTTAAACATGGGGTTATCATAATAGAAACACAGATGAGCCTAAGACCTGGTATCTCTTATTTATAAAAAAGATTAAAAAAAGCCCTCTTTAGTGGCAAACATATATGCTTCTTGTTCTTGCAGTAGTATTTACAAATCAGAAAAATTTGGAAGGAAAATATTCTAAGAGGAGAGAAAGGAGAAATATCTTGACTAGAAAGAATATTATTAAAAAAACCCGAATAGTAACATAACGGTCTTTAAAAAATTCTTATAGTCAGTTTCAGCTTCACCTTGAAAAGTGACACTCCTGTGATAGAAATCACTGTGTGATAGAAATGGCTGAACCTACTTGGATCAAAACCAGGCAGCCAAGCTAACAAAAAATATTCCATTATGGAGCATTGCCTATTTTAATGTGTGCAAAAGGCATGCTTTCAACACTGATTGAGAGACTGGGGTTCACTTGGTTAGATAAAAGCATGGATAATAATAGTTATACTTATTTTCAGAATTTGGCTGTGTTTGCTATATTTATAACAATGTCTATGAAGAGAGGTTATTTTGTAAAGTGCTTCATGGATAAATACATTTCCAGTAAGGAAATTTTAATAAAACTGTCCAGACATTTGCACAGATGGGCCACATCTATAAAAGGAAAGGATGCTTTAGGAACCTTCAATACACCCTACCTCAAACAGCCTGCCTCCTGATCTTTGCATTGTGAACCAGGATTTGGGGCAGGGGTAGGAAGGACAAAAATTCTAACAGTTTTGGAAAATAGTTATTTGAATGCTTAACTTGCGGGCAACTTTATGAGAGAAGTAACAGGAAAGGGTTGTTTTCCCATATTATGGGAGGAAATTCTCAAAACTTTTTTTTGTTTTCTGGTGAAAGGAGGCATGGAGACAAAATGTAAAGGATAGAGGACGAAACCAAGCGAATCTGCTACTCATTTAATTTAATGTGATAGAATACAGACAATCAACAATCGTGAGTGGAGGTTGTTTTGCTGCAATAATAAAAGAGATTTGAGAGCTAGATGCAGACAGTTAATTATGAGAACCATGAGTTATTTGAGATCCTAGAGCTGTAATGAGAATTAATGGAGTTAATGAATATAAACTTAGATGTCCAGCACCAGAGGGGCAGTCAAAAAAGATAGGTGGTGCATTTTGTGCATGTTAAAAACAAAGCATTAATGAACTAAAGAATATAATTATTCATCTTTGATAAAAATATCATTGCATGAATGTTTTTTTCTGAGGCAAAAGAACATTCAGCGAGCCTGAACGACCTGACTCCTTGGTAGACATAGTTATCAAAATTTTTACTACTGGTACCTGAAAAATTGTGTGCCATACAACTGGTGGCGTGTTGGAGCTAGCTTCTGCTCTCAAGAATCAATTATAGTTTTTAGAAATTTTTGTCAGGTTGTTGACATCACACTGGTAGCTTGAAATCAGCCATGGTGGGAATATATATACCATAGAAATTGGCAAAAGTGATACTAGGACTATTTCCTCTTTTCTTTGAGGGTAGTTGTTAAACATTTACAGATACTCCATCGCATATAGTCTCTGGACCTCTGGATTTTTCTGCTTTGTGATTGACTTGACATTTAGCAGTGAAAAAAAATTTTTTAGTCTCATATTTGTAATTATGAGCTTTTAAAGATTTTATTTATTTAGTTGATGGGGGCTGAGAGAGAGAGAGCACACAGAGGGAGAGGGAGACACAGGCCCCTGAAGAGCAGGGAGCCCGATGTGGGACTATATCTCAGGACCCCAGGATCATGACCTCAGCCGAAGGTCTTTTTCATCTTCTATCCCTTACATTTTGTCTTAATGCCTCCTTTCATCAGAAAAGAAAAAGTAAGTTTTGAGAATTTCCTTCCACAATATGGGAAAACAACCCTTTCATGTTACTTCTCTCATTATAAAGTTGCCCACAAAGTTAAGCATTCATATAACTAACTGAGCCACCCAGGCACCTCTGTAAATATGAGCTTTTAAAATATGCTGATATCAAGTAGGAGGAAAAAATGGAGGCTAAATCTGATAGGTGATGCCACTTTTATTAATTTGACTCATTTTCTAAAATTGATACACATGACTCTGTATATGTTAATAAGAAAGTTACTTTTCTGATGGTATATAATTTAAAATGTTGTTTTAAAACTTAAATGTGAATTATAGAGTAAAACTAAATATTTATATAAGTTCTTTAGCTAAAAAGAGATAATTAAAAAATTTTTTTGAATGATGGTCTGGCTAATTCTAGTTTTGGTTTTGGAACTGTTGAGGGGCGTGATTATTCTCTTTGGCCATTAGATATTCCAACAAAATACTTAACAAGAACAGATATACATTAAATAAGAAAACCATTTAAAACTCAAATTTGTAAGAATATATCATAAGAATAAATTTTGTTTGTACACACACACACACACGCACACATACACAGCAAATAACTTCTTTATGAGGACCTGTACTAGTTTCCTACTGCTGGTAGGAAACTGCCATAAGGTCAGTGTCTTAAAAGCAAATGTGTTATCTTACAGTCTGAAGTTCAGAAGTCCAAAATCATTCTCATTGGGAAAAAAAAATCAAGGTGTTGGCAGGTCTACATTCCATTCTCTTGCCTTTTCTAGCTTCCAGAGGTCACCTGCATTCCTTGGCTAGTGAATCTTCAAGCCAGCAGTAGTGTAGTAGCTCCAAACCAGTCTCTCCCTCTCTCTCTCATATCTGCTTCCATTGTCACAGCATCTTCTTCAATTCTAACTCTCCTGTCTCCCGCTTTTCTCTTATGAACACACGATTATGTTTTACTCCCCCAGATAGTCCAAAATAATCTTGCCATCTCAAGATTCTTAACTTAGTTCCATCAGTAAAGTCCTTTTTTGCCATGTACGGTAACATATTTCTAGGTTCTGGATAATTTTTGGATGACCATATTCTATGTAAAGAGAGAGGCAAGTCTGCCCTTTGGCCCCCAAAGATTCATGTTTGTCCCACTTGCAAAGTATAGTTATTTCATTCCCAAAGTCTAAACTCATTATAGCATCAACTCAAGTCCAAAATCTCATCTAAACCTCATCAGCTCAATGTCCAATTTTGTAAGTCAAGAGTTCGTTTCTGTCAGGGTAATATAAGTCACTGGAGTATACTAAGGGCAGTGACACGATCTTACTTGTATTTTGAAAAGATGTCTCAGTGGTTGTGGTAACATAGATTGCATGTGTGTGTGTGCTCATGTGTGTGAGTATGAAGGGTGTGAAGGAGTGGGTGCTCAAACATGGACATTGGAAAGTCAGTTATGAGAACATTGTAGCAGTCCTGGGAAGAGTAGAAGGTGGCTTGGATCAGGTTGGCAATGATGGAGAGGGAAAGAACAAGTAGATCTGGGTTATTTTTGGAGTAAGAACTGTAAGAAGTGATGGGCAGACCACAAACTGTGAGAAGAGAGGGCCAGGATGAGACTGAAATCTAGGAATCTTACTAGGTTTTTGGCATTAGGAATTGGATGGAATCACCTACCAAAATGAAAAAGACTAGGGAAAGATTGGATATGTAATGTATATTGGGGGGGGGGGAACTATGCCAAGTTTCCTTTCGATCATATTACATTTGAGAAGTATATTAGACATTTAAGGGAAACTATAAAACAACCAGTGGAAGGTAACAATCTGGAACTCAATGGCAAGGCCGGGCTAGAGATCTGTATTTAGGGATATTTGGCCTATAGGTTATATGAAAACCATGGAACTGGATAGAATCATTTTCCAGAGCAAGAATAGATAGAGCATGTTGTTTAGCATTGTGACAGTTTTCTAACCAGAGAGGTAAGGATTGGGTTTAGGGTTTGAGCTGAGACAATGATAAGAAGTCCCTTAGGTGGTGAAAAGAATTCCACAGGCAACATACTCCATCCTAGTTGAACTATTACTTTCTGGTAGAAAGTAAGTTTTAAGTAGATGTTTTAAGTAGATGAAAACAAATTGCTGGAGAGAAACAAAATAGAGAAATTGAATAGAATGGTAGCTACATTCATCAAGCACTTATTAACTTTAGTGCTATTTCATTTTATGCAACAATATACTTAACCTAATATTTTTAAGTTAAACGTTAAAAATCTTCTAGCAAACCGTTAATTTATAAGATTCTAGTTTTGTAAAAATTCTGAATTAAAAATTTACAAGATTCTAGTCTTGTAAAAAAAAAAAATAAATAGGTTTTTAGTAAGTAGCCCAAACATTTTTTATGTAAGATTATGAAAGTGCTTGTGATTCATCTAAGCACCTTAGAATTAAGATTTTTGTTTAAAGAATCGCCAGTCTATGGAAGGACACCAGGCTGCCACCCTGTTCTCCAGGCTCTCATCTGTAATGTCCCTTATATTGTAGAGTCCATGGGAAAACCTTCTTTTGTAATGTTTGTCCTCTGGGCAAATGCTACCTTGTAATGAGAATTTCTTCTGTTGACTTTATAATCTCTTAAAGAGAGTTGATGTTTGTAGGTTCTATGTGATAGGTATGCAGATAAAATTTGCTCTATTTGAATGAAAAGACCATGGTTGGTTTTGGCAGTGGGATGTATAGATTAAAGATGCATGGCCCATGGACCCCTGATCTACTTTTCTTTGGACAGCCCAGTATCAATCAGCCTCCCATTCCTCCTTTTGATGCAGGACCCACTGAAGGATTTGCCATTCCTCTCTGGAGGCTGCTACATGATGTTTATGCTTCCCTTTGTCATTCATGTGCTCCAGTCTCTGCCTAGACCTTTCAGTGATTGAGACCTTACTTTTTGCTTCCCTGTGGAAAGGGTTTAAGGGATTAAGCACTTAAGGGTTTAGGGGAAGTGACATTAAAACTTGCTTTTTGCAAACACATGTTGGATGTGTTTTTTATATAGTTTCTACTCTATAGAAAGAAAAATAAATTGTTCTTAGTTCCATCTTTTTAACTGGAAATTAGCCTTCAGATAGATTAAACCCCTCCCGAACCACCAGGCTGAGGTTCTAAACAAAACCTTATAAAGAAAAATTTAAGATGAATTAATTTACATTCCCAGAGGGGAAGGGAGGCTAGAGAGACCAAGATCACAAGTGAACAAATGAAAACTCTTGTAATTGCTGGACACCTGAAATTAATATTGTATGTCAACTATAAAAAAGCCCCAAAAAAGAAAATAAATAATTAACCATTAGAATTGAAATAAATCTGACAATGAATGAGATGAGCAATATAGGTAATTTATACATACTAAATAAGACCCAGAACTGTTCAATTGTCTATTCTAGAAATTTATAGAGTTTCCTTCCTTCACGATTTTAATGAGATCTTTATATGTGGGTTTCTTTGTTGCAGAAAATATGTCTGCTAGAAGGCATTGTCATGTGCACTACATGTCTTCATCTAATAGTTTTATTTTGGAATTTATTTATTTTAAAAGATTTTATGTATTTATTCATGAGAGACACAGAAGGAGAGGAAGAGACATAGGCAGAGGGAGAAGCTGGCTCCCTCCCAGGACCCCAGGATCACACCCTGAGCCAAAGGCAGACGCTCAACCACTGAGCCACACAGATGCTCCTTGTTTTGAAATTTAGGACTCAATTTTAATTTCAACTTTTTGGGTCTTTTCATGATCCCAGAGACCAAATATTGAGATATTGGAGATAGAAAAAATCACTTTGATTTATTTGGCATAGCTGGTTGGGAATTTTCTAAATTCTTTAATGAACACATGCTCTTTATTTTTGTTCATCATTAAGTCAGACTGACACAATCTTCCATCTCTTGTCCACAGGGCTCACTCACTCACTTCCCAAGCCTTCACTGGTGGAGCTTCCCTCTTTCTTCTCCTTTACTTGACTTTTTCTCTTCCTTCCATATCTAAATATTTCTAATTATTTCTAAAAGAAGAGTGCAGGTTTAGATCCTGGAAAAAAAATTCACACTCTTGAGGAAAAGATATGTACGGAAATAATGCCATCTAGGTTAGCAACTCTTAGTTGAAGAGAGAAATAAAAGACTTTGGAGCTGAAAAGACTTTGATCAGAGGCATGGTCATGCCGGTTACTATGTGGATGTGGGAAATTATTTAATTTTTTTGTCTCCTGGTTTTTAAAAAATAATTATACCTTTCCACACAGGACATACTAAATTAATATACAAAGAATATTTAACACACTGCCTGGCCTATTATTCCTCAATAAGTTATTAATGTTAGTTACAATAAACAACACATGTATATATAATATTAGGTGAACATTTAGAGAGATATGCTTTCTTCTGCAATGAGTCATTTTTTAAAAAAACCTTGAAGACCCCTCTGTTATAATGAAACTCTAAGTACAAACATCTTATGTCTAATCAGTTATTAATACTTTGGTATAAATTGATCATAGTAATGACTGTTACCATAGGGAGGGTCTATGAGTGGGCATTCAATTGAAGATTTCATAAATTAAGTATACATGGTTAGAAACCAGAAGGAAAGGAAAAAACATTTACAAAAGTGGTAAACCAATGGGGAAAAATGAACATTTCTTCAAGCGATGGTGGCCAAATTTTGGAGGATGCACACAGTAACCTGGCCAAAAACAAATATGTAAGGACTGGTACCAAAAATGGATTTAGAAGTGATTGCTGGGGTTTAAGGATGTGAAATAATCATATCCTTTTCCACTCTGAATTCTTAAACTCTAGGAGAGGATCATCCCTATGGAGAAGCTGAATTATAGAGCACTGCTTGGACCCAAGGCCAAATTGAGCTTCCCATTCCTACCCCTTGTCTAAATATTTCAACCAGCCCTAGACCTTTTGCAGACCACCTACAGGTCTTCCCCAGTAGTGGGATGTTCTACATCCCTGTGTCTCTGTTTACTATACAGTTGGTGGAAACCAAAAGGAGAACAAGTGCTTCCTACAGATTGCAGAGATAGAGAAAGACAGACAGACACACAGAGGGAGAAAGAGAGAGAGACAGGGAGACAGAGAGAGAGAGAGAGAGAGAGAGAGAGAATATCCCAAAAGGTAGAACCTTGCATAAGTGACAATCAGGGAACAACAGTTCATGGATGGAGGCCTGGGCAAGGGAAGTTCAATGGTTCTCATGGGCAATGTTAACTGAGAAGAACTTTTGCAATTCTGTTACATTTCTGGCTTTTGCCAAGATTGTCTTTGAGCTATCCTTGGCAGAATTAGTTTATGAGAATGCTCTCCTGCTGATGGTTTTCTAAGATCTGGGGATGAAGAGAATATGCTTCAGTACATTTTCACATAGGGTGGAATATGAGATGATCAAAGTATGGAGTAGGGTATGGAAATGCAGTTTACCTACCTGTATTGAGGAATATTAGAGAGATACAGAAGAGTGGGATACATACAAACATGAAAAGGAGTAGAAGGGTACCTATGATAAACCATTCCTTTTGGAAACTCTGTTTACCTATGGGACTCCTATATTTTATATACTTTTCCTTTTTTGTGATTATTGAATTGTAGGTAGAAGAATGAAATCTTCCTATTCTCCCCAACATGGGGGTGGTGGTGGAGGGTGTCATGTTGTATAAGAGTTTATTGAGGATCTGTCAAATAATAATTTTGGAGCTTTGTCTAAATCTTTGCTCAGCAGAGGGAGGCCCAGAGCTGAGTTGGCTGTTTGTACTGGAAAAAGCAACTAAATTTTTCTGCATAAGGAAGTGGAAAGTTATTTTTTCTCCTGAGAAGACACTGGTGGAAAACAGAATGGAATCAGGTGGAACCAGGAGAGAGGTACATGACTGAACAGCACGGCAGAATGACCAAGCATTTAAGAGCAGGGAAGTCCAATCAGTTTTGTTTGTTTTGATTGGCAAGGGAATGGAGATGATCAGAGAATCTGAACTATAAGGGAAATGCAATTGTCCCAAGATGATTGCACCCCTCGAATGCCTCCTGTCTTCTTAAACCTTTTGTATTGACTCTTCCACAATCACAGTGTTGCACTTGACTTGAGCCCTGCGCCCAGAAAGCAGCATAAGTTAAGAAATCCTCCCACTCTTTTGTATTCCAGGAAATAGCTATCTCAAAAGAAAAACTTGCCCTTGCATGTTTCAAGATGAGCTCCTCTGCTGTCTTCTTCATGATTCCCACAAGATTCATGGATGATTCTTTGTTTACTCTCCTTTTTTCCTTTTTTTTTGTTTTGTTTTTTTTTGTTGTTGTTTTTTTTTTTTTGTTTACTCTCCTTTATAAGACCCCAGACTCATTTCCTTTTCTTTGAGATGCTTCTCATTAATGAATGCTCACCCTATTGTAGTAACCTGAATAAAATCATATTTCATACAAATATAACCTAGGGAATGTTCAACATCTTTAGAGAATTGTAAATATACAAAAGTTATGGTACTAACTAACTGTCCTGTGCATTTTTGTGTTTCATCATTTTTGTGCCATGACTTGGATTCAATTGGTCCTCTGGGCAGATTTTTATTTGTTCAACCCTTTATCTTCTGTTCCAGACTGACCATCGGGGGACTTAACAGTGAGTCCAGTTCTTGGTTCGATGTTCTGGACTTTTGTCCCCTGGGAAAATGATAGAGATTTGATTTTGATTCTCTTTGAGTATCTTCTGCATTTCTGGTGCTGGCTTCTTTTAGTTTATGATTTGAACGTTTGGTGACCTCTGTAAACACAATAATGGCTTGAAGAAATCTTATTTCTATTAAGTAAAGGGCAACCGAGAATCTGGTTTGTTAGTCTTTTCTGTTTGTCTTCTAATCTATTTTGAAGTCTAATCAATTGAGAATTTGTACCCACTGAGAAGATAACAGCTCTTCTGTGAGTTTTTTGTTTCTGTGTTTATGCTTGAGCCATGGCTGAAATTTTAGAATTAAATGTGCAAGCTTTCTTTCTCTATGTATTTGTTTGTTTTTTAAGTCTGTGATTTAGAAAGGCCTTTTATGTTTCATTGTGTGAGTGTATAATATTTTCCTATCTCTTTCCTACCTGGGTAGCTCAGTCGGTTAAGCACCTGACTCTTGAATTCAACTCTGGTCATGCTCTCAGGGTTGTGAGATTGAACCCCACATTGGGCTCCACACTGGGTATGGAGTCTGCTTAAGATTCTCTCTCTTCTTCTGCCTTTCCCCCTATCTCTCTATCCCTCTCTTAAAAAAAATATATGTTTTTCTATCTCTAGATAGAAAAAAAAAATCCAGGTGTTGCTAAAGTGGATTATAAATTTACACAGTTTTTTAAAAAAATATTTTATTTACTTGAGAGAGAGAGTGGGGTGGGGAGAGAGAGAGAGAGAGAATGAGAGAGAGAAGGAGAGAGTGAGCAGGGGGGTGGTGAGAGGGAAAAGCTAGTTCCCCACTGAGCAGAGAGCCCCACCTGGGGCTGGATCCCAGGACTCTGGGATCATGACCTTAGCCGAAGGCAGATGCTTAACAGACTGAGCCACCCAGGTACCCATAAATTTATAAATTTTTAAAAGAGCTTTATATCTATTGGCCTAGAAATAAAATATACTTAAACATTCCTAAAATTCCCAGAAATCCAGAAAATTGAACCTCAAGTATTTTCAATGTAAAAAAAGAGATGTTTTTTATTAGAATTAACTCAGAAATGTTTTAAGAATCCAAATTCATGTAATATTGGTAAATCTTTGGCTAACATGACTACTTTAATAATTTTAATTTAATCAAAAACAGATATGTCGTCTTTGAGTTATCAGCATCAAGTATAATATAAATGTACATTTTTATCTACTTGGATGTTTTCTTCTTTGGATTTAAAGCAAGTTGAGTTAATTATTTATTTTTTTAAAGATTTTATTTATTTATTCATGATAGACAGAGAGAGAGAGAGAGAGAGAGAGAGAGGCAGAGACACAGGCAGAGGGAGAAGCAGGCTCCATGCCAGGAGCCTGACACGGGACTCAATCCCGGGCCTAAGGATCGTGCCCTGGACCTAAGGCAGGCGCTAAACTGCTGAGCCACCCAGGGATCCCAAGTTGAGTTAATTAATGAACATTCATTGGATACTTACATCATTTCTAAGTAATGTTTCAGTTAGAGTACTGAAACATTAATCAATAGGCATAATTTTAATATTGTCTCTTGTTTTATATGTGACAGAGAGGCTATATACCTGTATTTGAGTCTATTAAATGTGTTCCCTATTGCTATTTTGAGAAGTTGTATTATAAGGGCTATCGAAGGTTGTGAGATGTGTATTCGTGATGCTGGCTGTTCTGCTGAGACATGCTGGTGTGTGACAGATGATTCACATTATTGTCTTCCTCCTTTTCTCTGAAATAGAAACTACTATGGTTGAAAGTTATAATCAATATACATGGACAAAATTCTACTAGAAGCAATAGTGCAGGCACCTGGGTGTTGCAGTCGGTTAAACATTGGACTCTTAATTTTCTCTCAGGCTGTGATCTCAGGGTCATGAGATTGAGCCCCAGGTCAACTCTGTGCTCGGTGGAGTCTGCTTAAGATTCTCTCTCCCAGGGCATATGGATGGCTTAGTCTGTTAAGCATCTGCCTTTGACCCAGGTCATGATCTCAAGGTCCTGGAATCAAGCCCTGCATCAGTCTCCCTGCTCAATGGGGAGTCTGCTTCTCCCTCTCCTTCTGCCTGCACACCCTCATGCGCACGCTCTCTCTCTCTCTCTCATATAAATAAATATTTTTTAAAAAAGCAATAGTGGTAAAGAGGAACAACTTTGTATCTAAGATAGGCAGGATGTGTTTTTGTGAAGGAAAAAAGAATAATTTTGTCTTAAAGTAACTTAACTAGTTGCTTCAGAATGAGAAATGGAAATGTAGGACAAAACCATATGTAAAAGTTTATCAAAAGGGAATGTTGTTAGAATAGAAGCTGGCTAAGGTTTAATAAATTTATTTATAAGATTTTCAAAATAAATTTTAGTATCAAATATTATACTGATATAAAACTAGAATTTGGTTTTCTTTTTGTCAAAATGACACAAATTTTTTGGATTAGTGGTCTGCTCTTGAATCTGTGGTCATGATCCTGGGTTATTCTTTACCTTCTGCATAATTTATCTAAATAACAGAGATTCTATGTCTTGCTGGAATAATATTCTATGGTTTATGTTGACTTTGTTATGTCCTTATTTTAAGAAAACAAAGATTTCTCATGTTAAAATTCTCTACAATCATATTACCTTTTATGTTTATTTTTAAACATTTTGTTGCTACTATTTTTTTGAGTAAGTTCCACACCCAGCATGGAGCCCAACATGGGGCTTGAATTCATGACCTTGAATTAAGACCTGAGCCAAAATCAAGAGTCAGAGCTCAACCAGCTGAGCTACCCAGGTGCCCCTGTTTTGTTGCTAATCTGATGTGAATTGCAAAGTATGATTATCTACAAAAGCCATGACTGAATTCATGTCTTAAGGGTTCAGATGTCTTGACTACTTTTGATGTTTTCCTTTTCCAAATTGAGTGAAATTTTTTGTACCTAAAACTGTTTTCTTAGAGATTTCCCAGAGGGGTCCCTGGAGAAACTACAAAGGAATTTTTCTTTCACCTTGTAAAAAGAGTGATGTTGGAAATGGTTAATTTGGGGGATATGTCACTATTGATGAGTTGCATGGGAAACATTGTCAAATCAGAAGTCACGTTTAACCTTCCTTAGGTTATATTTTTATGGTGTCATTAAAACAACTATTTCTGAAATTGCTGTATGGGAAATCCTAGAGATTTGTAAGGCCATGAGATGTTTCTATGTATCAGTCCTGGTGCTCCTTTCCCTGATATCAAACAGCAGTATAGAGTGATCATATTTTCATATTATAATTTCAGCTATTTTTTAAACAATTAACTTCGTCTAAACTTTTAAATTGGAATCTAGAATCTCCTATGCCAATAGTTTTCAATGGGAGATTTACATCACTTACCTAAGAAGTTTTTTTAATATATAGATGTTTAGAACGTACTTCAGACTTAGCCAATCACTTTATTTGGAATTTTGATATTTCACTATATATTCTAACTACATGCTTGATATGTTCATAGTAAGTTATGTCTCAGTATTGATATATGTTATATTTGACAATTTTTTTCTTTGTAAAGATTATGCTCACCTATTTTTATAAATTAGCTGTAATAACCATTCTTCTTTGAAAATGGGATGTTATGTTTATAGACATGTAGTCTAAAACTTTTTAAATTGACTTTTGTCTAGTTTTACATGCCATAGAAACAACCAAATTTCCTTGTCAGTTGCATTATTCTTATAATGAACTTTTATCTGATCTTCCTTTTTTTGAAAATTATCAGTAATATATTAACCACAGCTTTTTAAAATCTTTTGTCATCAGCATACAGTTTTTTGCTTTACTTTAATACTTTCCTAAAAGCACTTGCAATCAGCTACAAGCCAGAGTGTTTGTTTTCAATAAATGACAATTTTAGAGGTGGTGGAAAACACTGTATTTCATATTTTTGGACACAGGCTTCTGGTGGCATCATTTAAGTAGCTTTGAGGCCAGTAGCTCAGTCAAGATTTCCAGAATTCTAGCTGAGAAGCTGATGGGTTTATGAGACTGCTAACTGAAGATCAAGCAGGCTAGGAATTAGCTACATAGGTATAAATGAACTGATTAAGGATGATTGTTGGTATGCTAATGTCCTATTTTCTGGATATATAAAGAAACCCTTTTCCTTTTCTTCAAGTTATCTATAAGTTGTAACTACTTAGTAGACTATGTTCTTGTAAACTGAAATAAAACATTTGTCTGTTATATCTTTTTCTCCCTGCCTGACAAGTATTCTTGTTTTTAGGCCAATACAATTAGTTGCATAGGCTCAATAAAAATCTGTTTTTATCAGGGCACAATGAAAATTATTGGTTATGCAAACAAGGTCTTACTTGCAATGTCATATTTGATAATGTTGTAGAAGATGTGGTATATGTGTACAATGGAATATTACTCAGTCATTAGAAACGGCAAATACCCACCATTTGCTTCAACATGTATGGAAATGGAGGGTATTATGCTGAGTGAAGTAAGTCAATTGGAGAAGGACAAACATTATATGGGATATAAAAAATAGTGAAAGGAAAAAAAGGGGAAAGAAGAGAAAATGAGTGGGAAATATCAGTGAGGGTATTAGAGGCTCCTAACTCTGGGAAACGAACCAAGGGGTAGTGGAAGGGGAGGTGGGCGGGGATTGGGGTGACTGGGTGATGGGCACTGAGGAGGGCACTTGGTGGGATGAGCACTGGGTGATATGCTATATGTTGGCAAATTGAACTCCAGTAAAAAATATATATACAAAAAAAAAAAAAGATAATGTTGGTTTAATCAGATATGACCAGATACTTATAAAGAACAGAGCTTGACTCTATGAAGCCAATCTTACAAATTCCTCCAAGAAAAACTGATCTGGTACCTGTTTGTGAGTTGCATCCTTATTGGTGAGTAGCAAGTCATGTCCTGGTTGGTCTAGTGAGTGGTAAAGGATAAATTCATCATTTGGGTCTATACCCTGCACATTATAAGGAAAGGTTTGTTCCTTGCTTTGGTTTCTAGTCAGTAACATCTAAACTCTTGGAATATCCTGGCTGATAAGTGCCTTTTTCCTTCCGAGGGCCTATGATCACATCACATAGTCTCTGCTAATAATGAGACTTCTGATGGGTACCTTGAGCTGTGTGGTATCAACTTGACCTCTGGAGGGCCTGACTATGTGACTGACTCCAGTAAAAAAAAAAAAAAAAAAAAAAAAAACCCTGAAACTTAGTTTTGTTAAGTTTTATAATATTCAACATAATATTCTGTAATGTTGCCACCCATCATTTCTGGGAAAATTAAGTGCTGTTTTGCAGGACTCCCTTGGGAGAAGATAATGGGAAGGTTGCAACTGGTGTCTCTGGGTTTCTGCTCTATGTACTTCTTTTCTTTGCTGTTTTTAGTTTATATCCTTTTCTCATAATAAACCACAACTGTGAGTTTAATGACTATTCTGAGTTCTAAGAATCCTTTTAGTGAATCATTGAAACAGAATGGTCTCGGGGAACCCCAAACACCACCCAGAAAACTTAGAATATTTTGGGAACCTCAGAAAGAGGAGAATTCTCTAAAATTTATGAGTACTATGTGTAAAATCTCATGGAGAGTCTTTGGCTTGACTTCCTAGACTCAAGAGGCTTTTATAAATCCAAACTGAGATCCAGTATGAAAATACCCAGCAAAGCAAATTTAGGAAGGACTATATGCTAAATTACCATTCTTGCTGCATCTATGTAAATAACAAGACTCAATCTAATGAGACCATTTTATTTTGTGATTAAGTATAACCTTTCTTTGAAGTTATCTATGTTATCTATTGTATTTCAGTAGAAAACTATGCATCCTCTACAGCACACACTGCTGTTCATTTCCTCTGAGCTATTTTGCACCTTATTTACACTGTGACTAAATGATGGGCATGCAAACTCTGCCTTGCCTATAGAGCTTTAGTTGATTCCATCTCCATCAATAGAAAAACCAGTTGTTAAAAAAAAGAAAAAAAAGAAAAAAACCAGTTGTACCTACTTAATTGTAGATTGATTGGATTCTGTTACCTTGCTCATGTTTTCAGTTATTACCAATTTTTTTATTCTTCCAGTTTTCTTTAAATATGGCTAAAATTCACCAAAATTTAAAAATTTGTCTCCCTTCTACCTGGTTTGGCATCATCACAAACTAAAAGATAACTGCCCTGATCCCTACTGGGACTCTAGGTTGCCTGTCAACTAGCTGGCCCTTTTCCAAAGGATCTGAAAAAGCTCTGGAGCTGATGCCTGATAACTTGATATAATTATCAGTATCTCAGTAGATCATGCACAACTTAGAATTCTCCCTCGACAAGACACTGCCTGGACAACTTTTAAGTCTGACAAAATACTGGTCATGCACATCCTTATATAAGTGATCACCAAGAATGTGTATAATACCAAGAACATTGCCATCCTACCTTAAGGGTTTCATGAAACTCAATGAGTGGTGCTGCATAATTGAAAGATTTTACTCCATGAGCTCTTAGGATCTGCTGGGGAGGAAGAATTTCCTTCCAATCTTTATGGGCCTTCTAGCTGGACTAAGAATCAAATTGACATGAGACAGATTAACAGCAGAAAATGAAATTTAATAGCATATATATGGAGAATCTGCACAGACACATAATTCCAAAGATCGTCAGGCAACATTAGGCTTATGTGAGCTGAGAGGGGTGGGGTAGGGATGGAGAATACAAAGGGGAGAAAGACGAGTAGCAGGAAGGTGAGAGAAGATGTCCGGAAAACAAAGGTTGCCCTATAATGTAGATAAGTTTCTTAGGTGAGGGGGAATGTCTTGAGTTTGGTTGCTTTTAACTCAAGATAATGTTCTTGTCAAAGTGGCCCATCTTGGGGCAGCCTGCCCTTGGCCCCTATATATCCAATAAACTGGTCACCCTCAGCTCTGGGTTCAACTGTTGGGTCTTTTCTCTAAATGCAGTCTTTTATATTAATATGTCTCTTTTTTTCATTTTAAGAATTTTAAGATGTTTGGTCCCAGGAACCCTAAAACAATTGACCTTTGCCATTACTTCTCAACAAATAGCTCAGCTTGTTTTGCAGAAAAGATGCCAACAAGAGTCATCCAGAGACTATTCCTTAGACCCTGCTCTGTCCTACTCAGGAGGTTTATGATCTCCTCTGGGTTGCTCAGCAATTAATGATGTTCATCTTGATGAAAGGGGAGATTGATGAAAATGAACTCCTGTGTTCCTGAGAATCAGTGAGGGTTAAGAAATTCTTCATCCTTAAAGGGGAGTCCTCTTATACTGTTGGTGGGAAACAAACTGGTGCAGCCACTCAGAAAACATTATGGAGATTCCTCAAAAAGTTAAAAATAGAACTACCCTATAATTCAGTAATTGCACTACTAGCTGTTTATCCAAATGATACGAACATAGTGATTAGAAGGTGCACATGCACCCCAATGTTTACAGCAGCACTATCAACAATAGCCAAATTATGGAAAGAGCTCAAATGTCCATTGACTGATGAATGGATAAAGAAGTAGTATATATATACAATAGAATATTACTCAGCCACCAAAAAATTGAAATATTGCTATTTACAATGACACGGGTGGAATTAGAGTGTATTATATTAAAATAAGTCAGAGAAAGACAATACCATATGATTTTACTTATAATGTGGAATTTAAGAAACAAAACAGATGAACAAAGGGGAAGGGAAGGAAAAATAAAATAAGATGAAAACAGAGAGGGAGGCAAACGATTACGAGACTTCACAATAGAGACCAAACTGAGGGTTGTTGGAGGGGAAGGGATGAGTAATGGGGATTAAGGACGGCACCTGTGATGAGTACTAGGAGTTACATGTAAGTGATGAATCACTAAATGCTACTCCTGAAACCAATACTATAGTATACGTTAGCTAACTTGAAGTTAAATAAAATCTTGGAAGAAACAAAATGATATCCCTCAACCTTTTTTTGTTCCTGAAATGTGTAGTGCAAAGGTTCGCCTTGACTTTGCATATTCCAAATTAAGATCCACCTGAAGCTCTCCTCATGATGCTCATAAGATTTGAGAATGATTCTTTTGTTTACCTCCATAAAACTCTAGATCCCCTTCCTTTTCTTTGAGACATTCTTTTTTGATGTATGTTCTATTGCAATAGGCTGAATAAAATAATCTTTTAAATTTCCCAGTGTATTTTGTTTTTCAGAACAATTATAGACCTTGCACTGTGTGTGTGTGAGTGTGTGTGTGTGTGTGTGTGTGTGTGGTATAAATCAAAGAAGTTGATTTCTACTTTTTTCTTAATTAAAAAGAAATAAAAGAACAGTTGCAAGATGCAGGGAGAATCTTAAGTATAAAGAAGAAATCAGAGCAAAGTGACCATGAGCATTAAGCCCTCTGGGAATTTTCTGGAATCTCAGGGAGGACTTCACAGCAGTGCTTCTCAAACTTTAATGCGTGGATAAATCTTAGGAGAGCTTGTTAAAATGCAGATATGGATTCCATAGAGCTGGTGTGGGGCCTGTGTTTCTGCTTTTTCTCCCAGATGATGTTGATGCTGTGTCTTTAGTGTGCGCTTTGTGTAGCAAAACACTGAAGGATATGATATGGGTGGCTGAGCTAATCTTTTCTAGAGCTCAAGGATGACCCTGGCTGACATTGGGTTATATAATCCATGTAATGATGCTAGTTTGTTTTGGTCACTCTGTGCATTTTCAGAGAAACTTAGATCTGTAGCATATAGACCACTCTCTTCAGTCTTAGGAAGAAGAATAGCTGACTTGCAGCTTTGTTCCCAGGAGGTAAAATTAATAACCACAACAAAAGGTGGAGGCTCCTTTCAAGGCTGTATCATAATAGCTAAAATCAGTGAATAAGAGAACTGAGATTTCCAAGCAATCAGCGTGATGCAGTATATCACTTAAACTTCTATCTCATAAGCTATATGTTATAAATGTAGTTTTAACAGCTGCTGCCTTTATAGTTCTTAAAAGCAAGATGATTAGAACTCTGAAATTTCTAAACAAAGGCAAGTGTTGACGTTAGTTCTCCTATTGCCTTAAAAACAAAATGAGGAATTGGTTTTCATAACATGGAACCACAAGCAATATTAATATTTAAACATTTCTCTGCACATGCAAAATTATCTTCCCTCTAAAAGTACGCTATCATCTTGACTTCTTATATGTGTGTGGCTATCTAAATGCAGATTTTTTTATAGTTAGACCCTGCCCCATTCAATTACACAGCCAGACAGCAGATACTGGACTCATCTCCAGGATAAATTCCCATTAGAGAGCATGAGATTGAATTTACAGTACAGCTTGAGCATTCCCAGCACAGATTACACTTTTGAATTTACAGCATACAGTTTCACCTGAGATGACTGAATTACAGATGCATTACAATGAGGCTGCTGCTTCTTGAGTCCTCATTGTGACTATGGATCTGGGAAATTCACACCAACACATACGCTGGTATTAGCCTTGATGCAAAACAGTTCCTGATGTCAAGAATCAAAGAGTTCAGGAAGAGTTATATGCACAAATCCAGTTAAAAGAAATGAGAATTTTGGCACATAAATCCTCCATCAAAATTCAGAAGTTATTGTTCTAATGAATTCACCCAGATGCCCACTACCTTCAAATATAATAGAAAGTGATGACTACTATTGTCACAATTTTCACCAATGTTGAATTGCAGCGTACTGCAAGGAGAGAGAAATATCCTAGACATGCTGCAATGATTTTAGTGATCTGAAGAGATGGCGAAGGTGAGTGTATTTAATTATGTAGTGAGCAGCCTCCTCAGTACCCTTCACATGTAGACATGAGAGGGTGTGTGTGCCTGTGTGTATGGGTACATGTGTGCACACATATGCTGGTGCATAAAGGTCAAACTGTATCTGGAATAATAGATAATTTAAAAAAATCTCCTATCCTCACAAAAAATAGCATCAGAAACAAAGCTTTTATTTACACATTTCTATGTACACATTTAAAAGGAAGAATGCTTTGTTGATTATAAAACAAATCTTCATTTACTTAGAGTCATGTATATAGAATTAAAAGACTGTAGATTTACCCTTTTTGTTCCCAGTATATGAGTCACATTGTACAAGCTCAGCAGTTACAAAATAGTATTATTCTAAGTAAATTTTCAATAGCTCATCTCTCTTGCAGATTAGGCGAAAATAAAAGAGCAAGGAAAAAAGATATAACTATGGGGGCATTTTGCTTTCTTGTGATAATTTGGCAAACTCTCATAGATGGATACTGACAAAGCAAGTCAATGATTTGGCACTTGTTAAAATTCTTTATCAGTTCTACTTTCTTTCCCCTCTCATTTCAAAATTCCCCTTGTCCCAAAGACATTTTTTAAAGATTTTATTTATTTATTCATGAGAGACACAGAGACAGAGACAGAGAGAGAGAGAGAGAGAGAGGCAGAGACACAGGCAGAGGGAGAAGCAGGCCCCATGTAGGGAGGCTGACATAGGACTGGATCCTGGGTCTTCAGGATCCTGGGTCTTCAGGATCACGCCCTGGGCTGAAGGCGGCGCTAAACCACTGAGCCACCTGGGCTGCCCCCAAAGACAAATTTTTTGCACTCCACCAGTTTCTAGGCTCACTCCAAATATCCCAGGAATACAAGCAACCCTGTAAGTTTGTTGACTTTATCATTGAATTTATACAAATTTGTCTGAATTCCTGAAATTTGGTCAGCAAGTATTATCCCCTGTGGTTCTTCCAGATTTTCACAAGTTCTTGAATCTTTTACTCCACCCCCAGCTTTCTTCTAGGAGACGCTCCTCTAGTTCACAGAGCTCTAATGCCATCTAATGATGGCCAACTGGGTGCGCTGTCTCAGCTTCCTGTAGCCACATTCTTACCTTCTTCCCCATTGTATCAGCTAAAGAAATGTTTTCCTATTGAAGGCTAATATTTTAACTTCTTTCTGTTGTAATTGTAGTAAGTCAATGATATCAGCCTCAAATAATAGTTTTATCTTGCTTTTCAACGTTTATGCCTCATATTTTTCCTGTCTTGTTTTGCAGTGACTATAATCTTCAGGATAATGTTAAATAATGGTGTTTCTGAATTTAATGAAACCTCTTTTAATTTCATCATTTAATATGATGTGTTCCTTAATTTTTTCTACTTTATGCTTATTTGATTTTTCTTTTTTTAAAGATTTTATTTATTTGAAAGAGCATGAGAGAGAGTGCGTGTGAGAGAGAGAGCACAAGCAGGGGGGAGGAGTAGAGGGAGAAGCAGACTCCCTACTAGGCAGGAAGCCTATGTGGGACACCATCCCAGGACCCCGGAATCATGACCTGAGCTGAAGGCAGACACTTAGCCGATTGAGCCACCCAGGAGCCCTATTTGATTTTTCTTTTTATCAGGCTTCTCTAATTGAATTCTTTGTGTATTTTTTAAATCTTCTTATTTTGGGACACCTGAGTGGCTCAGCGGTTTGGCGCCTGCCTTCTGCCCAGGGCGTGATCCTGGAGACCCGGGATCGAGTCCCATGTCGGCCTCCCTGCATGGAGCCTGCTTCTCCCTCTGCCTGTGTCTCTGCCTCTCTCTCTCTGTATCTCTCATTAATTAATAAATAAAATGTTAGAAAAAAAATCTTCCTTCTTATTAAATTCATTTTAATCCACCAATTTTCTGGGTGTTATTTGAACTACATCTCATAGGTTTTGATAGGTAGTACTTTTGTTGTCATTCATTTAAAAAATTTATAACTTGATTTCAAATGAGGTTTATAATTTCCTATTGGATAGATATTTGTGGAGGAAGGAGTGAGGGAAGAAGGGGAATCTTATATTTTGGTTGGAATATATGGATTTCATAAATTTTATCTTTCAGAGTTGAAAATTTCATTTGTACACAGATACATAATCAATGGTATGTGTTTCACAGATGTTTTAAAAACTTATTATAGTTTAGATCTGTTAAAAAAGAAGAACACAGGCCCAAAATGACATCACTTAGGTTAAGGCCCCAACTGGGCAATCCAAGACTTAATGCCTAACCTAATTGCAGTTTCACAAACCCAGGAATATAACCTTTGACCTGTCAGTTAAGAATTTTCTGGGCAGCAAAAACAGGGTAATCTGTCACATAGGCCCTCTTCATTTCCCTACAGGAAGATTAACCCACCTACCATTACCCTTTTGTCTCCAAAGGGAGCCGAATTCATTAAAATAACCCTTGTTTGTTTATGACTTCCTTGTCCCGATTTAAAGATCCTTCTGAAGAAAGAGAAATTAAGGAAATTAAGGAGTCAATCCCATTTACAATTGCACCCCAAAGCATAAGATACCTAGGAATAAACCTAAGGATGCCTGGGTGGCTCAGCGGTGGAGCGTCTGCCTTCAGCTCAAGGTGTGATCCTGGAGTCCCAGGATTAAGTCCCACATCATGCTTGCTGTATGGAGCCTGCTTCTCCCTCTATGTCTCTGCCTCTCTCTCTCTCTCTGTGTGTGTGTTTCATGAATAAATAAATAAAATCTTAAAAAAGTTAAAATCATTTCACAAGTGATAAATAAAGATGAGACATTTGAGTAAAGTATGAGTTTAAGGGAAGTCATGAACAGTAATTACTAATAGTCCACAAATTTTTAACGATTTTACAATGAATGGGATAAGGGATACTATGAAATTTCATACTGCATTTGATACAAATGAAAACACCCCATGCTCTTCCAAACTCTCATTTTTAACTCTTTTAAATGGAAATGAATTTGTCCACAGAGTTTAATTTTCTGCATGGTCCAAGGACAGACTTATACTTAGCAACTTCAATTCATACGTTTTGTAAGCTTAAGCCCTTGAACCAGGATCTGCAAATGGAAAATCCTTGAAATACTTAATGATGAGTTATGTCAGGAAGGAGTAGTAGGCTGAATAATGGTAACCCAAAGATTTCAGGTTCAAAAAAGTCTTTGCTGTGTGGTTAAGGATCATGGCATGTGAAGATCATTCTGGGTTTTCCAGGTGATCCCAAAATCCATCACAAACATCCTTATGAGAGAGTAGCAAAGGAGCTGTGACACCCAGACACAGAAGCGAAGGCCACTTAAAAATCGACACAGATTGAAGGGATACAGCCCTAAGCCAAGAATGCCAAGGAATGGCATCAGCTGCTGGATGCTAGAGGCGACCAGGAGCAGAACCTTGCACAGACACATGGAATTCAGACTGGAGGAAAACTGAAAGAGAATATGTAGCCCTCCAGAGCTAATGGAGAATAAATTGCTATTGTCTTAACCCATCAGGTTTGTGATAACTTAGTAGAGCAGCCACAGGAATCTAATATAGGATGAACATAAGCTAACGTGGACCAAATTAGAATATACAGGAAGTTTTTAAGATGCCTGGATTTGTAAAAAGTATTAGAGAAAGCCCCATCCTACTAAATGATGCTAAAATTCTCCATCATATTTTCTTATTTGCTTTTGATCCATCTATCCACCCCTGTGAAGGAGCCATTCATTTATACAACGAATATTTATTAAAAGCAAATACAAGCCCACATTCTGGAGAATATAAAGTGGCCATGGAGTTTATTTTCCACCAGAGCACAAAGACATTAGGTAACAATCTCTAACTTAATAATTGATTGAATGGAATCATTTTAAATACTATGAGGAAATGTAGGATGGTTCAAAGATGAGCTGTGTGATATTGCAAAACTTATTTAAAATGACTGATTTTTTTTTTTTCTGCTTTGTTTCAACTTGCTTGGCAAGGTTTGTAAGACATGTAAATGAGATTATGTCTAGCACATGGTAGCTTAATAAAAAAACAAAAACAAAAACCCTCCTCTTGCATTATTTTCTTTGTCCTGTGTGGATTATCATTTCTCTCCATAGACAGGAAATTACAGCTATGGTATTAGAATGTATACTCTCTTCACAAATATGCTTGTTTTTATATCATTATTCATTTATAACTTTACCAGAAAATGTAATTAAAGTTCATAATATATTTTTCTATATCAGATCCCTTAGTGTATATTCTTCAGGGCTATAAATTATGTGATAGTGTACCTTGGGCCCTTTAAAATAAACTATAAGAAGCTATCAGAAAAAGTTGTCTGTAGGGTATGGACGCTTGTCAGATTTACCTGGTCATGAATAATATCCAGGAAATACGGCATCATAGTTTAACTTTCCTATCTACTTAAAGCAAACCCTAAAGTCAACTCTAAAGTATGCATATTTTAATCATAATGCCATCATGTATTAGAAGTAAACTTCAACTGAACAATGTGTATGCCACAAAATCCAAGGATATATATTTATTAATCTGGATAGTTGCCAATAAGAAAGCATTTTAAAAGTGGCTGAGACAAATGAACATTGTAGAGAACTCTACAATTTTTTTAAATAGTGATTTTCTACCTCCAGTTAAATCAACCATATGAAATGAATATTTTGTCTTAGATTAACATTGATTTATGTGAATCTAAAACCAAACTGGGTCAAAATCATTGGGTAATCTATCTTTGAAAATAATGTAGCCGACCTTGGATTAAGGTATTCTATTTTAACTGGTTTTCCTTCTTATTGAACTGTTATGTTGGTTGATGTAGGTTAAATAGATTTCGTATATCTATAGCTGTATTAGAAAACCATCTGCTTTTATATCCAGTACAGTAAAATTATCAGCTCAGAGTATTTACAAACTTCTCTTGTTATTCCACATTATTTCTGGGGCTTCTCAAAATGCTAAGATAGTAAATTGCACCACCAACAAAAAATATTCAATGAATATCTGCCAAGACAGAATTAGATCACATCTATTTCCTGAAAGAACTTAAATAAGAAAAATGAAATTTCTTATTTGAGAAATAAGAATTAGCTTAAATGCTCAGCTAGTCATTGAAGGGAATGATGGTGGTTATAGCTTGCAAAACCCCTATGTGTAAAAAGAAATACAGAGTTAGCTCATAAAATATTTTAGCTTTTGATTAGGGAATTGAAGGATTGAGAAGTAGAAATATTTCAAATCAAGAGAGAACAATCTCACTGTTACTGTTATCTAAATGACAGTAGATTTCTGTTACCTTTCTTACAGGAGAACATAATCCAGCCTAATTATAATTTAAGGCATGCTATTAAAAATGAATAAAAATTAGTTCAGATTCTCAGAAATATCATGGAACATGCTTTTATTTGCATTATATATACCCTACTTATTGATAGATGCTGGATGGGATCCCTGGGTGGTAACTTGGCCATCCCAGTTGGTAACTTGGCCAACTCTTGACTTTGGCTCAGATCATGATCTTAGTAGGGTCCTGGGTAAAGCCCTGGGCAGCAGGCTCCATGCTCAGTGGGGAGTCTACTTGAGGATTCTCTCTCTCCCTCTCCCACTCCCCTCCCCACTCCAATGCTCTCTCTCTCTGAATCTCAAATAAATAAATATTTTTAAAAAGAAACTGAAGAAAAATATTTTTAAACATACAGTGTTTTATTAGTGTCAGGTGTACAATATAGTGATTCAACAGGTCCATACACCACCAGGTTCTCATCACAAGTGCGCTTGTTTTTCTTGTTTCTTTTTAAAGATGTATTGGGCTTATTTACAAGAAAGAGAAAGCACAAGAAGGAGGAGGGCAGAGGGAAAGAATCCTCAAGCAGACTCCCTGCTGGATCCGACAGCCCAGTGGGGCTCGATCTCAGGACCCTGAGATCATAACCAGAGTGGAAACCAAGATTCTAAGGCTTAACTGACTGAGCCACTCAGGTGCCCCACAAATGCACTCCTTAATCCCCATTACCACTTAAAAAAATCCCCATTACCTACTTAACTCATCCTCAACCTCCCCTCAGGTTGTTCTTTATAGTTCAGAATCTGTTTCTTGATTTTTCTCTTTCTCTTTTTTCCTTTGTTCATTTGTTTTATTCCTTAAAATCCACTTATTGAGGGTTTTTATCATGAATGAATTTTGAACTTTGTCAAATGCTTTCTCTGCATCTATTGAAATGATTATCTGGTTCTCATCCATTTCTCTTATTGATGTGATGTATCATGTTGATTGATTTGTGAATTATTGAACCACCCTTGCAACCCAGGAATAAATCCCTCTTGATTGTGGTCAATGATTTTTTTTTTTTAATGTATTGGTAGATTTGCCTTGCTACCATTTTGTTGAGGATTTTTGCGTGTGTGTTCATCAAAGGTATGATCTTGGAGTTCTCTTTTTTTGTGGTATTTTTATATGATTTTGGTGTCAGGGTAATGCTGGCTTCATGAATTGAATTTGGAAGTTTTCCTTCCTTTTGTATTTTGTGGAATACTTTGAGAAGACTAGGCATTAACTCTTCTTTGAATGTTTCATCGAATTCACTTGTGAATCCTTCTAGTCCTGGACTTTGGTTTATTAGGGTTTTTTTGATTACTGATTCCATTTCTTTTCTGGTTATCAGTCTGTTCAAATTTTCTATTCCTGTTTCAGTTGTGGTAATTTATGTGCTTTTAGGAATTTACTCATTTCTTTTGAGTTATCCAATTTGTTGAAATGTAGTTTTTCATAATATTTTCTTATATTAGTTTATATCTCTGTGGTGTTGGCTGTTATTTCTCTTCTCTCATTTGCAATTTTGTTTATCATTGATCTGTTTTTTTTTTTTTTTTTTAGTTTCTATAGTATTTATTTCTGGTCTAATCTTTATTATATCTATTCTTCTGGTTTTAGATCTTGTTTATTGCTGTTTTTCTAGTTCTTTTAGGTATAATATTGGTGTTTGAGATTTTCCCTGCTTCCTGAGGTAGGCCTGTATTGCTGTAAACTTTCCTCTTAGAACCACTTTTGCTGTAACCCAGAAGTTTTGAGGCATTGTGTGTTCATGTTCATTTGTTTCTGTGTACTATTTTATTTTTTCTTTAATTTCCTGGTTGGCCCATTCATTGTCTAATAACACATTATTTAGTCTCATTATATTTGTGCTCTTTCTAGATCTTTTTTTTCATGTAGTTGACTTCTAGTTTTGTACTTCTGGGGTCAGAAAAGATGCATGATATGACTTTAATCTTCTTGAATTTGCTAAGGCTTATTTTACAGGCTAATATCTGACCTGTTCTGGGGACTGTTCCATGTGTACTTGATAAAATGTGTGTTCTGCTGTTTTAGGATGGAATGCTCTAAATATATCTGTTAAATCCATCTGTTCCATTGCTGTAAATGGTTTATAAAAATCCCCTACTATTATTGTATTATTATTATTGATTACTTCCTTATGTTTGTTATTAACTGTTTTAAGTATTTGGATGCTCCTATGTTGGGTGCATAAATATTTATAGTTGTTATATCTTCTTGTGTCGTCCCCTTTATTATTATATAGTGTCCTTCTTTGTCACTTGTAACTATCTTTGTTTTAAAGTCTAGTTTAGGGATCCCTGGGTGGTGCAGCAGTTTAGCCCCTGACTTTGGCCCAGGGCGCGATCCTGGAGACCCGGGATCAAATCCCACGTCAGGCTCCCGGTGCATGGTACCTGCTTCTTCCTCTGCCTATGTCTCTGCCTCTCTCTCTCTCTCTTTCTCTCTCTCTGTGTGACTATCAGAAATAAATAAAAAAATTAAAAATAAATAAATAAATAAAGTCTAGTTTATCTGGGGTGCCTGCATGACTCAACCATTTAAGCATCTGGCTCTTGGTTTCAGCTCAGGCCATGATCTCATGAGTCATGGGGTGGAGCCGTATCTGGCTCCGTGCTCAGCAAGAAGTCTGCTTGAGATTCTCTTCCTCCTCCTCCCGCTGACTCTCCCTGCAACTCTCTCTCTCGCTCGCTCTCAAATAAGTAAATAAATAAATAAATCTTAATAAAATAAAGTCTAGTTTGCCTGATGTAAATATTGCTACTCTGATTTTCTTATGACAACCATTTGTATGATGGATGATTCTCTAACCACTCACTTCAATACGCATGTGTCTTTAGATCTAAAATAAGTCTCATAGGCAGGATTTAGATGGGTTTGGTTTTTTATCCATTTTGTCACCCTATGTCTTTTTGAAAATATATATCTATTTATTTTTTTTTAGAGAGAGAGAGACCATGAGTGGGAAGGGCAGAGGGAGGGAGAATCCAAAGCAGATTCCATGCTGAGCAGGGAGCTCAACATGGAGCTCAATCCCAGGACCCCAAGATCCTGATCTGAGATGAAGTCAGACCCTTAATGATCTAAACTACCCAGGTGTGCCTGTCATCTTGTGTCTTTTGATAATTATTGATAAATATTTATTGTCATTTTATTATTGTTTTGTCATTGTTTCTAAAGATTTTCTCTGATTTTTCTTCTTTTTCATATTTAATAATATTTAATATTTAATAATTAATATAATTAATATTTAATTAATTTCATTTAATTTACACAAACCATAATATACAAAGAAACTGGTAGTGGTATTATATTATAGTAAGTTTGTATTGTTGCCTTCCATATAAGATGAGAGAACAAATAAAGTCTACAGTTAACAATGTACAAGAGTACACTGAACTTTGATTGCTCATCAATATGTATCCAGAATAAATTCAGAGAATGAAGAAAAATTAACCAATAAAATTAATTCCAACTTATTGTTACAATAATTTAATTATAAGTTTTAGGTGATAGAAGTGATTTATACATATCATAAAAAACCTGGAAAATCTTGAAAAAATAAGGAGAATAATAACAGTCACCTCAAAACGCTATCTTTCATCTCTCTGCAATATACATATTCTGTTTCAGTTTTTAACCCCTTATTTCATTTAACATTAACTTTGGAGTATTTTCATGTTAATGAATTTCACTAATAAAAGATTTTTGGGAACTCCTTATAATCTCTAACAGTGTTATTTTATCCTGTATTTTTATTTTTGTTCATTTAAATTTTTATTTTAATTCTTGTTAGTTAAGGCATAGTGTAATGTTGTTTTCAAGGGTAGAATTTAATGCTTTATCACACATATAACACATAATTATTTTTAAATGCCTTTGTTTTAAATATGTAATTCCAGCTGTTATCTTACTGATCTAAATAATACTAAATATACATTCTGAATATCTTTAATGGTTTCTTTAGGATAGATTTCTAAATGTGGTCACCGTTCAAATGGTTTCTCATTTTTCATTTAACTCTTGCTGCACTGTGCCAAGTATCTCTGAAGAAGCACTGTGACGACACCATCTCTAGCACTGTATCCAGGTCTTTTTCACAAAATATTCTGTGGAGTTCTTTTTTGGATTTATATGCCAATTTAAATATCTTTAAGTTTCAGAAAAAAATAGTGAGAAAATAGAACTAATAATGAATTGATTGAATATTGTGGGATATGCAGTACAGTGCAGTGCAATCCTTTATGAAAGGAGACTGGTGATTTCTACTAGTATTCCATCCAAAGAGGGATAATGTTGCATCCCCTGCACAGAGACAATATAGAATCTAGAATATGAAGTGAAAGATGCCACCCTTCCTGTAGAAGAAATATGATTGATACGAGCCTAATGGTAACTGGAGGTTGAAACAATTGTCTTGCCAGCCGCAAGTCTGCAAAGAGGATTCTACTACTGTGCAGTCAAACAAAGCGTATTACCAAGTATCATCATCAGCTATGGTTATTGACATCCATCAGATGGGAACTGACCTTGCCCTATAAATGAAAAATAATGGCAAAAAAAGAGAATAGTACACATTCATTCACTTAGAAAAATTTTGCTAAAGCTTTTTAAAATAGAGATATTAGGGGCACCTGGATGGCTCAGTTGGTTAAGCATTCTACTCTTGATTTTGGCTCAGATCATGTCTCAGGGTCATGAGATGGAGTCCCATATCACACTGGGTGTGGTTCCTGCTTATAATTCTCTCTTTCTCTCTCCCTCTGCCCCTCCCTCTCAACTCCTGTGGTTGCTCTCTCTCTCTCTCTCTCCCTCCCTCTCTCTCTAAAAATAAATAAATAAAATAGAATAGAATAGAAATAATAAAAATAATGTAAACTTTTCCCAGAAATTCAGAAAACATAATTATTTAAAACATCTTATAATAATAATAACAGAAATAAAATAATGGATAAAAATAAAAAGTAGAGTAAATCCATTGTTAAGTATATTTATTTAAAATGTTTCTAAATATAAAATATTAATAAAATAAAATGATTAATTTCTAAATGAAATCTTAATCCACCAAATCTCATCAATCTTAATCCACCAAAAAGGAAGGAGAACAGAAATTTGAATGAAGCCTTATTATAATGAGAAAGGTTGTAGGTCTATAAACCTACATATGTAGGAGATTATGAAAATATAAGAATAAAACTTTGTTAATTATTCTGATCATTTAGAAAAAGCAAATATTTCTAGAAAACTTACAATTTATAAATTCAGATTCCTTGTAGTTGAAAAACTCTGAATAGACCAAAACATTAATATAATACTAAGTTTACAGCTCTAAAAGTCATCTTTGGACTTGTGGACTTAATAAAAGTTTGAGATGAAATCCTAGTTCTACGTCCTGCTCTTTGTAAAACTCTGATGAGGTACCTTTTCCTCAATTTCCTCATCTATAAAATGGGGACCATGATACCTATTTTATAGGATTGTCCTGAGGAACAACTGCATTAAGTATCTAGGAAGCGGCACTGTTCTGTACGGTGTGGTACATATAGGAGTCTATTTCACGGTATGGTTAGATGCTTTGGTAATGGATACAATGAAAATTGAAAATGTGTCGGGTATCTTGTCAAGTAATTATCAGCAATTTCTGATCTTCCTTGGAGAAATGTCTATTTATATATCCTTTGCCCATTTTTTTTAAATTGAGCTTTTTGTACTTATTATTGACTTATCAGTGCTTTTCATATATTCTGGAAATAAGTTTCTCATTAGGTATATGATTTACAAACATTTTATCCCATTATATGGATTGCTTTTTTATTTTCATTATTATGTCCTTTGAAGAACAAGAGCATTTAACACTGAAGTCCAGTACTTTTTGTGCCATATTGAAGTATTCTATGCGAAAATCAAGGTCAAAAGATTATCTGCATGTTTTCTTCTAAGAGGTTTTAGTTTATGTCCTGCATTTAGATTTAATCCATTTTGAGTTAGTTTTTGTATTTGGTGTAAGGTGAAGATGCACTAAACCGCTGAGCCACCCAGGGTGCCCTCTCTTTCTTAGTAAACAGAAATTTCACCACATTACAGAGTATTCACAATCACTTGTAAATTTTAATTAGCTTAGTCTAGACCCCCCAAGTGACTCAGGGGTTGAGTATCCACCTTCGGCCCAGGGCCTGATCCTGGGGCCCTGGGATCGAGTCCCACGTCGGCCTCCCTGCATGGAGCCTGCTTCTCCCTCGGCCTATGTCTCTGCCTCTCTCACTCTCTGTCACTCTCATGAATAAAGAAATAAAAATCTTTAAATCAAAACAACACAAAATAATCCACTTAGGCCTTTGCTGGAAGGTGCTGCTTGTTGCTCGACTTGTGTTCCGTGGAGTCCGTGAGGCACGATCATCCTCACATTCGAGGCTTGCCGCTTTGTGTCACCGATGTGCTCCTGCCTCTTTATCCCTCTTTCTGCTTTTTGGTTTGATGAATTATTTTTTCATGATTCTATTTTAATTGCTCCATTTTCTCCATTCGAGATTCAGCTTTCTTTCTTTTTTTATTTAATGATCTTCAATGATGTTGCTTCTCCTCTGCCAACTTCCTGGTTCTGCACATGTGTCTGCGTGTGTGTCCGTGTCTCTGTTTCTCGGTCAGTGTGCGTGGACACACCACATGATTTCAGTTCAGTCGGGGTCAGGCTGGAGAGTCAGGGCCTCCTGTCTACGTTCAGTTCTGCGACTGACGGCAGGTTTCCTAGGGCCCAGGTCAGGGCGACCCACTGGGGGCACCGCCGTCCACAGCTCACCCAGGGGAAACGAGGGAAGGGCCCGGAACGCACGACAGGCAGGGGTTCAGGATGAGGACGGCCTCACCCCTTCTAGGCCAAGACCCCGACACCTTCTGTAGGGTTTGCCTTGGATTCAGGAGCCTAGGATCGTGGGGAGCTATTGCCCATCCCTGCCCCGGGGGGACTGTCATCTTCTGGGCCTCCAGAATGAGGGTACCGGTGCCCATGTGTGTGTGTGTGTGTGTGTGTGTGTGTGTGTGTTTGAGGAAAATAATCCCTTTATTTAAAATACCAAAAATTCCAACTACTATAAGATACCACATGTAAAAAACAAGACATAGTCTTGAGATGTAAAGGACACTGTCCCTAGAAAGTGCCTCTCTTTTTCTATTATTTTTTTTTTCAATTTGGCTAATGGTGTCTACTGACACATATTTGGAATGTAATCTATTTATCAGCCAGCTGTTCTGGCCCAATGTGGATTTAGGATTTTAAAACATGTGTGGCTTTAGAGCTGTATAATAAAGTATAATCTTAAAAGTATCTTTTTAAAAGACTCTTATCATTGACATCACTGGTGACACCAATAAATAGCAGACATTGTAATAAGTAGTTTTTTGCAGTATTTTACAGCTAAACAGCCCTGCCATATAGGTAACATTAGTGTGTTAGTCCTGTGCACACAGGACCTCGTGGGCCTGGACGCATGTACACACCAAGGAAGAACGTGTGGGTGGAGGTATGTCCTGCAGGTGACACCCGCCTCCAAGGTCATAGATATGAGGCCACAGTGGCCTGGGGACGTCTGGGGGAAGCACCCGCTAGGATACCCCTGTCCCACAGGCAAGATGCAGACCATCCCCGACGGGCACAACAGCTTCTCCAGGGTCAAACCGGAGAAGACTGGACAGTCGTGTCTGAACCCAGGCGTGTGTTCAGGCTTGGGCCCTGGGTGCACACAGTCCTTCCCTGGGGCCTGTGGACAGGGGTGTGGTTGTGTCCCTGTGTGCACAGGCCTTCGCCTGCAGGGAGGGGGGGCGTCGGCAGCACGAGCGCTGCCCCTGCAGCTTCCTCCAGGAGTGGGTCAGGGAGGGGGTCCCAGGAAGTGAGGTCACTGCCGTGTCACAGAGCCCAACAGAACTCGGAACCCCCGTAACCAGGCACCCGCATCCAGTGCAGCCCCAGCTCAGGCTCACTTGGCTGGAGACATCTGCTACTGGAGGATGTTCTCTTGCTGCCGGCCCACCTCTGGGGGCTCTGGCTCCCAGGAACCCCAGGGGTGCGGCTTGTTCCTATGCTGTAGGCAGTGGCTCCAGCATAGGTACCAAGGCCTCAGGGCGGTGATCCGGAGGCGCCGTCAGGTAACACAGCGCAGGCCAGGCCAGGCCCCCTGTGCCACCATCCTGCGAGCCCCATTCCTTCCTCCTCAGGTTCAGGGAACCAGGGATGTGTGGGCAGGTCCCATCCAGGCTGGGGGACGCTGCAGGGTGGCAGGTTCCCCGGGGATCCCTTCAGGGTCACCCTGATGTCGAGGTGGACAGGGGGGAAACAGGGTTCCTGAGGTCCTCTACCCGCCCCAGAGTCACCCCGAGGCCCTGCAGCCGCATCCCTTTCCTCTCTCCAGGGGTGGTGGGTGCCGCCTGCACTGTGGGGTGTCTGGGTGGAGGCAGCTGGGGGTGCGGCCCAGCCGAGGGGCCAGACCTGGGCGCTGAGGCCTCCTGCCTGGCTGCCGGGCACTGTCTCCACAGAGCTCCACCCGGGACGTGGGGCGCGAGCGGGAGGAAGGGGTCGTCTGCCCCACCGCCTCCAGGAGCAGGGAGGTGCCCTGCGCAGCTACCAGAGGCCAGCGCGGGCTCAGGGTGAGTGCAGGGGCTGGGCCCCCCTGACACCCGGGCCCCGATGCGGCAGGAAGGGCCCCGGGTCCCAGAAGCCAGCCTGCTACCCCCTGGGCCCCCCGACACTCCTGCTCCCACATGAGTCTGGATCCCCTCCTCCCACACCTGCCCCCATGGCCCTGCCCCTGCCTGGGCCAGATGCAGAGTCCCTGCGCACAGATGTGTGGGAACATCAGAATAGAGCCCTCAGGGGAGGCCTGGTTCCCCGGGGGTTAGCGCCTGCCTTCCCCCAGGCCTGATCTCCAAGGCCCGGGATCGAGCCCCGCCTGGGCTCCCTGCACGGGCTGCTTCTCCCTCTGTCTGTGCGGCTGCCTCTCTCGGTCTCTCTCTCTGTGTCTCTGGAGGTCCTTGTACTGATCCAAATATTTTGAACATTTATCCTCTGAGATTGTTTCTCTGTTGCATAGTTGGTCCTGTTTGTGTAAGAGACAGGCAGGGAGCTTGAGCGGGAGAGGGAGCCCCAGCTCCTCAAGCCCACGGGGCCCCAGCGCAGGGCCTGCCGGGGCGGGATCCCAGGCCTCCGGGCGGCTCCCTGCAGGCTGCACGTCCCCTCTGTCCCACCTCAGGGTGCAGGGGCCGCGGCCTGGAGGGGGCATCAGATCGTCCTGACCAAGCTCACCCGGACGGAGCTGCTGGAGTACAAAGTCCGACAACTGCTGCTCGCCTTGCAGCGCAGGGACGTCATCTACGTCCTCAGCTTTCTAGAGGATTATCGTACATTCGCCACCACGGACGAGGTGCTGGACCTGCTGTTCACCGAGTGAGCACCTGCCCCTCCGCAGCCCAGGGCTGGGCCACCTGCTGCTGGGGAGGCTGGGGATGGTGTGAGCTTCCCGGCCTCGGGCTGCTCCCCCGCCTGGAGCAGGGTCCCCCAGGGCCTAGCGGGGGTCCTGGAGGGCAGCCCCGGGGCCTGGCCTGTGGCGGGTCGGCCAGAGGGGCTGTGCCTGTGCTCAGCAGCCGTCCTCCTCCCCGTGACCAGGCCTGTGCCTCCTCCCCTCCCCCCCATCACCAGGGTCCTGAGCGGCCTGTTTCCCCATTGAAAGGGAGGTTTGAGAGTCTATCGGGGGTCTGTGTCCTGGGGCAGCCAGACCGGGGAACCCCGGGACCCCCCAAGCCCACTAGGATATGGGCCATGGGCCTGGCCGGACCCTTTCATGCTCAAGCCTTCAGGAGGCCCCAGCAGGTGTGGGCGCTTCTTCCGGAGCTGCCCGTGGCCTCACGCACAGAGCTGACGGCCCCCGGGGCTCCGGCCTAGTCGGGGTCAGAGGGTGACAGCCCCCATGATGAGGTTGCATCCACAGGACGATTCATGGGATGTCCCCGCCCTCCTCTAGGTATGGGTGCATCGCAGATGCGTGGGGTAACAACGATGTGGTCCTGCAGTGCTGGAAACTGTGAGTGACTCCGGCTCCTGCAGGAGGGCCTTCCCTCTCCTGGAGGGCAGCGAAGGGGCTGTGGGGCGGTGGGGGGCTGCCCCCTCACCCCACACATCTGCAATTCCTGTGACAGGGAAAAGGTCTAATGCCCCTTCTGGAAAAGAGCGAAGGAGAGCGGTGGATGGGGTGCGGGCTTGGTGGGAGGCACTGGGACCCCTCAGGGAGACCTTCTCCATCCCCCCCAACCCTCTCTCTGCCCCACACCTGGGACCCAGAGCAGAGGGGGTGGGGAGCATCGCACTCCCCAATCTGGTGGCACCTGGACCCGGGGGCACAGCAGGTGCTCAGGAGGGCCGGTGAGGGCTCCCGGACCAGGCGGCCCCCGCCCCGTGGGAGATGGGAGATTAGAGTCAGTGGAAGGACACCCCCGGGGGCCCCTCGGGAGGGAGGCAGCCCAGAGCCACAGGAGGGAAGGTGGCGGTCCTGGGCGGCTCCTGGCAAGGCCTGGCAGGACACAGAGCCCGAGCCCTCCTGCCTTGGAGCTTCCCAGAGCGACAGTGTGTGCAGTGAGGGCAATGACAGGCCAGACGCCCCCCGTCCCCTGATGCCTGCCGGTGGACTCAAGGGGCAGGTGGGCAGGGACCAGGCTGAGGAGGGAGCCCCGCTTCTCCAGGAGAGATGGTGATGGTCACCCCGCTGGGCCTGGGCTCCCCGCACAGAGGCTGCATCCCAGCCCCTCCTCAGGGAGCAGGCCTGTGGCAGGCAGGACCGCCAGGTGGCAGGCGGACGAGGAGCAGGACTGGCCTCCGACACCCCGCGCGGGAAGCCAGGGCCCCGGGTCCTGCAGGGCTTCCCCGGGACACCTGCATGTGACGGAGCCCTGTCTTCTGACGCCTGTGCCCGCCTGTCCCTCCCCAGGGCCATCTCCTTCATGATGGAAATATGGTTGAATTATTATGGGGACGACTTTCATCAGTTCCCAGAATTTCCCTCCCTTATAAAACTCCTCCAAATACTAAGACAGCACATGCCAGGCACAGATGCGCATCTCCGGGCCCTGCGTCACCTGAGGCAATTCAGACGCCTCCATGCAGCGGAGCGAGAGGCTGGGGGTGAGGAGGACTGGGGGTGGCCGAGCTGGGGACAGGGGGGGCCCGCGGATGCAGCCTCCGTGCAGCTGGGCCGGGAGCAGGGGTGGGCTCACACCCCACCCCACGGGCTGCAGCCTGGGGACACCTCCCAGGGCTCTTGCCCTCACACACGGGGAGTGGTGGGAAGAGTGGCCTTGATTTGGGAGGGACGTGGACAGTCCGTCCTGGTGGTGATACTTTGTCTTCTTGGATCTACAGCTTTGGCCCGAGGAAAACACCCTGAACCCACTCTGCAGTGCACCCCAGCTCCGACCGTGGGGCCTGCTGCCCCGTGGGGCCTGGCTGCTGGGGCTGAGGGCTTGGCCTGCGATGAGCCGCCTGCTGGGGAGGCAAAGCCCCTGCAGATAGTGGTCACTGCTGCCCTGCAGGAGTCCCCTGCACCCCTGGGAGCCCTGGAGGAGGAGCAGGCGCCACCCCCTGCTCTCGAGGTCGTGGATGTGCCCCAGCCACCTCCTAACTCGATGGAGCAACTGGCCTCGGGGATGGAGCAACCCGTTGAGCCACCCGAAGAGCCCGCCCCAGCTCCCACTGTGGAGCCTGGGGAAGGTTCAGGGTCTGAAGGGATAGTGGCTGCTGGAGATGAGGACTTGGTCAAGGCAGAGATGCTGGTTCCTGAGGTGAAGGTGGTGCACGTGCTGTTCGAACCTATGGTTCCCTGCCCCGATGAGGAGGAGCCCCCTGCTCCCATGGCCACCCCGGAGGAGTAGGCCCTGGTGCCTGCAATCGGGGTCCCCAGAGGGCCAGACCTGCAACCTGCCTCCGGAACAACCTGCTTTGACCCGTTAGCAGCCCCCTGACCACCTCGGGAGCTCGCCCCAGCTCCCACCGCAGGGCTCGTGATGGCTGCAGCCCAACAGGGGCTTGCCCTCACCTGTTATTTCACTGTTTCTATATTTTGAGTTTTTCTTTAACCTTTAACCTGTATAATGGCTTATAGAGTTTTATTGTAATAAAGGATAAGTTAACTTTACACAAAATTGACTCTGATGCTTTTAAATTACACAACATGGTACTTTAGGTCCATTCACAGTGTTGCAGGCCCGGAGCCCAGGTGACCAGGGGACACAGCCGAGGATCCGGGGCTCCCCCAGGACAGGCAGAGGCTGGGAGGACACAGGACAGCCGGGTCACTCCTGCAGCCAGGCCCAGAGCTGTGCAGATCGTGCCCCTACCCTGGAGCACCCAGTCCCGTGTGCTCTAGGAGCTGCAGTAGTTACTGTGGGAGCTGACTCCAGGTCTGGACAGCTGGCCGCCGCCACTGTGGTTGTCCCTCCTGGTGTCACCCTGTACCTGGGCCTGAGCAGGGGCCTCCCAGGATAAAGAATCCCACTGAACTGTAGACCTGGCAGAGGGCTGGGCAGCTCCCCCAGGTGCACACACCTGAGAATCAGCACAGCAGGCCCCTCCCCCAGAAGGCCAGTTGGAAGGTCAGGGGAAAAGCAAGTTATTGACCAAGCACCACTGGAAAGTTCCAGGGGAAGTCGAGGGATTTACAGTATATAGAATCAGAGGATACTCCCTTTGTTCTTTCTTTCCTGTTTGTTTCTGTTGTTTCCCCACCCCCTTTTTTATTCTTTTTTACTTTGTTTTTTCTGTTTTCCTCCTTTTTCCAGTACAACATGTTGTTGGCCACTCTGCACTGAGCAAACTGACTAGAAGGAAAAACTCACCTCAAAACAAAGAATCTCCCACAGATCTCACAGAGAGAGAAACAGTCCTCTCTCCCACAGAGTTACAAAATTTCGAATACAATGTCAGAAAGCCAATTCAGAAGCACAATTATAAAGCTACTGGTGGCTCTAGAAAAAAGCATAAAGGATTCAAGAGACTTCATGACTGCAGATTTAGATCTAATCAGGCCGAAATTAAAAATCAATTAAATGAGATGCAATCCAAACTAGAGGTCCTAACGACGAGGTTTAACGAGGTAGAAGAATGAGTGAGTGACATAGAAGACAAGTGGATGGCAAGGATGGAAACTGAGGAAAAAAGAGAAAGACAATTAAATGACCATGAAGATAGGTTAAGGGAAATAAATGACAGCCTCAGAAGGAAAAATCCACGTTTAATTGGGGTTCCCGAGGGCGCCGAAAGGGACAGAGGACCAGAAAGTGTATTTGAACAAATCATAGCTGAGAACTTCCCTAACTTGGGAAGAGAAACAGGCATTCAGATCCAGGAGATAGAGAGATTCCTCCTAAAATCCATAAAAATCATCAACACCTCAACATTTAATAGTGAAGCTTGCAAATTCCAAAGATAAAGAGAAGATCCTTAAAGCAGCAAGAGACAAGAAATCCCTCACTTTTATGGGGAGAAGCATTAGGACAACAGCAGACCTCTCCACAGAGACCTGGCAGGCGAGAAAGTGCCAGCAGGATGTAGTCAGGGTCCTAAATGAGAAGAACCTGCAACCAAGAATACTTTATCCAGCAAGGCTCTCATTCAGAATAGAAGGAGAGATAAAGAGCTTCCAAGATAGGCAGAAACTGAAAGAATATGTGACCACCAAGCCAGCTCTGCCAGAAATATTAAGGGGGACCCTGTAAAAGAAAGAGGAAGTGCAAGGGAATAATCCACAAAAACAGGGACTGAATAGGTATCATGATGACACTAAATTCCTATCTTTCAATAGTAACTCTGAACGTGAATGGGCTTAATGACCCCATCAGAAGGTGCAGGGTTTCAGACTGGATAAAAAAGCAAGATCCATCTATTTACTGTCTCCAAGAGACTCATTTTAGACATAAGGACACCTACAGCCTGAAAATAAAAGGTTGGAGAACCATGGACCATTCAAATGGTCCTCAAAAGAAAGCAGGGGTAGCCATCCTTATATCAGAGAAATTAAAGTGTGTCCCAAAGACTGTAGTGAGAGATGAAAAGGGACAGTATATGATACTTAAAGGATCTATCCAACAAGAGGACTTAACAATCCTCAATATATATGCCCCGAATGTGGGAGCTGCCAAATATTTAAACCAATTAATAACCAAAGTTAATACATACTTAGATAATAATACACTTACACTTGGTGACTTCAATCTAGCTCTTTCTATACTCGATAGGTCTTCTAAGCACAACATCTCCAAAGAAACGAGAGCTTTAAATGATACACTGGACCAGATGGATTTCACAGATATCTACAGAACTTTACATCCAAACTCAACTGAATACACATTCTTCTCAAGTGCACATGGAACTTTCTCCAGAATAGACCACATACTGGGTCACAAATCGTGTCTGAACTGATACCAAAAGATTGGGATCGTCCCCTGCATATTCTCAGACCATAATGCCTTGAAATTAGAACTAAATCACAACAAGAAGTTTGGAAGGACCTCAAACACGTGGAGGTTAAGGACCATCGAGTTAAAAGAGGAAAGGGTCAACCAGGAAATTAAGGAAGAATTAAAAAGATTCGTGGAAACTAATGAGAATGAAGATATAACCGTTCAAAATCTTTGGGATGCAACAAAAGCAGTCCTAAGGGGAAAATACATCGCAATACATACATCCATTCAAAAACTGGAAAGAACTCAAATACAAAAGCTAACCTTACACATAAAGGAGCTAGAGAAAAAACAGCAAATAGATCCTACACCCAGGAGAAGAAGAGAGTTAATAAAGATTCGAGCAGAACTCAACGAAATCGAAACCAGAAAAACTGTGGAACAGATCAACAGAACCAGGAGTTGGTTCTTTGAAAGAATTAATAAGATAGATAAACCATTAGCCTGTCTTATTAAAAAGAAGAGAGAGAAGACTCAAATTAATAAAATCATGAATGAGAAAGGAGAGATCACTACCAACACCAAGGAAATACAAATGATTTTAAAAACATATTATGAGCAGCTATACGCCAATAAATTAGGCAATCTAGAAGAAATGGACGCATTCCTGGAAAGCCACAAACTACCAAAACTGGAACAGGAAGAAATGGAAAGCCTGAACAGGCCAATAACCAGGGAGGAAATTGAAGCAGTCATCAAAAACCTCCCAAGACACAAGAGTCCAGGGCCAGATGGCTTCTCAGGGGAATTCTAGCAAACGTTTAGAGAAGAAACCATACCTATTCTCCTAAAGCTGTTTGGAAAGATAGAAAGAGATGGAGTACTTCCAAATTCATTCTATGAGGCCAGCATCACCTTAATTCCAAAACCAAAGACCCCACCAAAAAGCAGAATTACAGGCCAATATCCCTGATGAACATGGATGCAAAAATTCTCAGCAAGATACTGGCTAATAGGATCCAACAATACATTAAGAAAATTATTCACCATGACCAAGTAGGATTTATCCCCGGGACACAAGGCTGGTTCAACACTCGTAAAACAATCAATGTGATTCATCAGGTCAGCAAGAGAAAAACCAAGAACCATATGATCCTCTCATTAGATGCAGAGAAAGCATTTGACAAAATACAGCATCCATTTCTGATCAAAACTCTTCAGAGTTAGGGATAGAGGGAACATTCCTCAGCATCTTAAAAGCCATCTACGAAAAGCCCACAGCAAATATCATTCTCAATGGGGAAGCACTGGGAGCCTTTCCCCTAAGATCAGGAACAAGACAGGGATGTCCACTCTCACCACTTCTATTCAACATAGTACTGGAAGTCCTAGCCTCAGCAATCAGACAACAAAAAGACATTAAAGGCATTCAAATTGGCAAAGAAGAAGTCAAACTCTCCCTCTTCGCCGATGATATGATACTCTACATAGAAAACCCAAAAGCCTCCACCCCAAGATTGCTAGAACTCATACAGCAATTTGGCAGTGTGGCAGGATACAAAATCAATGGCCAGAAATCAATGGCATTTCTATACACTAACAATGAGACTGAGGAAAGAGAAATTAAGAAATCAATCCCATTTACAATTGCACCCAAAAGCATAAGATACCTAGGAATCAACCTAACCAAAGAGGTAAGGGATCTATACCCTAAAAACTATAGAACACTTCTGAAAGAAATGGAGGAAGACACAAAGAGATGGAAAAATATTCCATGCTCATGGATTGGCAGAATTAATATTGTGAAAATGTCAATGTTACCCAGGGCAATATACACGTTCAATGCAATCCCTATCAAAATACCATGGACTTTCTTCAGAGAGTTAGAACAAATTATTTTAAGATTTCTGTGGAATCAGAAAAGACCCCGAATAGCCAGGGGAATTTTAAAAAAGAAAACCATATCTGGGGGCATCACAATGCCAGATTTCAGGTTGTACTACAAAGCTGTGGTCATCAAGACAGTGTGGTACTGGCACAAAAACAGACACATAGATCAGTGGAACAGAATAGAGAACCCAGAAGTGGACCCCAAACTCTATGGTCAAATAATATTCGATAAAGGAGGAAAGACTATCCACTGGAAGAAAGACAGTCTCTTCAATAAATGGTGCTGGGAAAATTGGACATCCACATGCAGAAGAATGAACCTAGACCACTCTCTTGCACCATACACAAAGATCAACTCAAAATGGATGAAAGATCTAAATGTGAGACAACATTCCATCAAAATCCTGGAGGAGAACACAGGCAACACCCTTTTTGAACTCGGCCACAGTAACTTCTTGCAAGATACACCCACGAAGGCAAGGGAAACAAAAGCAAAAATGAACTATTGGGACTTCATCAAGATAAGAAGCTTTTGCACAGCAAAGGATACAGTCAACAAAACTCAAAGACAACCTACAGAATGGGAGAAGATATTTGCAAATGACCTATCAGATAAAGGGCTAGTTTCCAAGATCTATAAAGAACTTCTTAAACTCAACACCAAAGAAATAAACAATCCAATCATGAAATGGGCAAAAGACATGAACAGAAATCTCACAGAGGAAGACATAGACATGGCCAACATGCATATGAGAAAATGTTCTGCATCACTTGCCATCAGGGAAATACAAATCAAAACCACAATGAGATACCACCTCACACCAGTGAGAATGGGGAAAATTAACGAGGCAGGAAACAACAAATGTTGGAGAGGATGCGGAGAAAAGGGAACCCTCTTACACTGTTGGTGGGAATGTGAACTGGTGCAGCCACTCTGGAAAACTGTGTGGAGGTTCCTCAAAGAGTTAAAAATAGACCTGCCCTACGACCCAGCAATTGCACTGTTGGGGATTTACCCCAAAGATGCAGATGCAATGAAATGCCGGGACACCTGCACCCCGATGTTTATAGCAGCCATGTCCACAATAGCCAAACTGCGGAAAGAGCCTCGGTGTCCAACGAAAGATGAATGGATAAAGAAGATGTGGTTTATGTATACAAGGATTATTACTCAGCCATTAGAAATGACAAATACCCACCATTTGCTTCAACGTGGATGGAACTGGAGGGTATTATGCTGAGTGAAATAAGTCAATCAGAGAAGGACAAACATATGTTCTCATTCATTTGGGGAATATAAATAATAGTGAAAGGGAATAGAAGGGAAGGGAGAAGAAATGGGTAGGAAATATCAGAAAGGGAGACAGAACATAAAGACTCCTAACTCTGGGAAACGAACTAGGGGTGGTGGAAGGGGAGAAGGGTGGGGGGTGGGGGTGAATGGGTGACGGGCACTGAGGGGGGCACTTGACGGGATGAGCACTGGGTGTTATTCTGTATGTTGGCAAATTGAACACCAACAAAAAATAAATTTATTATTAAAAAAAAAAAAGTAAAAGCATCCTCTTTAGTCATCTTAAGGATGCACCCTAACTTCTTGGAAATAAAAATAAACCCCAACTCAAAAAAAAAAAAAATAAAGATCCTTCACTTTCATAGCCCTCTGGAGCTCCCCTCCACTTGCTAGATGAAATGTTACCTGATACGTGAATCGATTAATAAAATCAACTAGGTCTTTAAAATGTACTCTGTTAAACTTTTATTATTTAGTAGATTTATTCCTTAACTGGATCTTTCCAGCGAGTTCCTAATAACGCTAAGGTGTCTGTTCTTATAACTCTTCCAGATGTTCTTCTAAATACACAGTGCCTCTTCTTTAACTCACCAGGGCTCTCGAAAGACTGAACACCTGCTGGGTCTGCTCCTACATTTTCCATTCACTCTTCAATATGTGGCAGTCTGTCTTTCTTCCCAAAAGGCACCCTCAGTTACCAGTAATTTCATAATTACCGCATACAACGGATACTTCTCAGTCCTTATCTCCCACATTGGTCTCAATTTGCAGCCACATTTTGGAGAGTAAAGCTTTATAATCAATTGTCCACTCTAAGAATATATAGCCTTTTTTTTATAAGTCTCATTTTGGAGAGATATTATTTCATTTTCATAAGGCTTGAAATAATACTGAAGTGACAGGAATTGGAGAAAAATGGTTGATATTTTTCAGTAGGAGAAGTAATGAAGTTGAAAGTTAAAATTCATATACAGTCCTAGATACAACCTAAGTTACTGTAAAATCCTTGCTGCATGGTTTCTGATCCTCATGAAATGAAGTAAAGTAGGATTCTGGCTCCCCATTGCCACACATCTCCCCACTCTGTGTACCTCCATAGGTCATGTTTGCTGGGAGCATGGGGCGGAGGCAAGGTTGGAACTTTGGCTGGAGCTGTCTATCACACAGGCCCTGGGTTATGCTTTGTCCTTTTAGCACAGGAGCTTTCTCTTTTCAGAGTGCATTGTTTCCACAGCTCTCCTGATGATTCCATCTGTAGTGTTGCTGGGGTTTCTGGGAAATCACACCTTGTGGGTGCTTTTCTGAGGTCTAGTTTCTTGGTACCAGGAGAGTTGTGAGAGAGGAGCCCAAAACAGATGTGTAAGATACTGCTGGGTCCAGCCTCTGGGTCCAAATGATGCCTTGGAATCAGGCAGAGGAGGACAAGGAGGACATTGAAGGGAGTTCAGAAGTCTGGGCCCAAATTTAGGAAACACAGGCAGATAGCTGAAACCTCTGGGAAAGCAGACAGGTACCATAATGAAGAAATCCTCGATTCCTCAACAAATTTCTCATCTAGTTAGGAGCTTTTTGTGTACTTCTTGCTCAGATAGAAAGGAGACATGCGCTTCCACCCCCACTCCCACCCCCAAAATGCAGAGTGTAGAAGGAGGGAAGTGAGAGAGCAGAAGCTAAAGGCAGAGCTGGACTTTCAGTGTTTTCTGAATTTGCTTTGAGAGAACATTTCTCGGTTCTTTCACTTTTCTCATGATCCTTGAAGCAGCAGAGGTCATTTTTACATAAATGTCTCTCCCTTTGAGTGTGGAAATGTTGATGGAACTTTTGAAGATGTTAATTTTAAGTGTTTCACATCCCCAAGTAGCATTAACAACACATGAATTGGATTACCATATGGAAAATGACAAGTTTTCCCTCTGTACATTGAAGTCAACAGGATGCAGAAAAATCTATTGTTACTTGTTACGTGTTACTTGTTACTGCTGTTTTGCACGTTAAAAATAAGCAGAGTTAGGGTCAAGCTGGGCTTCTATTCTTCAGTTCTTCCCTTTCTCAAGGTTGCTATGTTACTCTTTCAGGGTAGACTTGAAAACTATCTGCTGACATTTGGAAAAATGAGATTCTTTATTATAAATCATATAAGCTTGGTGCTTTTTTTTTCTTCCAAGAAAGTGAGAAAACAGAAATTTACCAGGTTAGAATGAAATTTAACAGACTCTGATAATTAATGGCTCAGTGTTTAGATCGTAATTCCTCACTTCTTTTCTTTATGGGGAAATAATCATCAACCTTGCAGCTGAACCACAGTACAAAAAGTGAGGCTGGATTTGTGGACTAGAAGTTGGAGGCTGCAGAAATATACATGTGGATGAATGTGTTTTTGTTTTAACCTTTAGTGATACAATTATTTGTAGGTTCTTCTTGCCCTTTTCCCATCATCTTTTCCCAATTTTTCTCAGCTCAAAGCATCTTTAAGTGGCCATGATACTTTGAGCTCGGGGTAATTATAATAGGGCAATGTGGTGGTCAGGATGGAAGTGGCTGTGTAAATGGACACATTTTTATTTTCTGTGATGTAACTTGCCATATTGCAAACTAGCCTCTCAAAGACGTTTTTTTTTTTGTCCTGATTTTTCAAGATCTTTTTATGTCTTTTTTTTTTGAACCGAAAAGTATAATACTTAACAACAAAACAAGTATTTATTGATTGTCTACTATGTGCCTGGCATTTATATTGGAGTTAAAATGATATGAAAGGCAGTCATTGTCTCTTATCAGAGTTCAGTTGTCAGTCTCCCGTAACAGAGCCATTCGGGTTATCTCCTCCTAAATGGTAGGCTACTTGCACATGGGGCTAATAGTGGGGCAACCTGATTGTGCAGAGGCCAGAGGTTTGGGCAGTGAAAATGAAGTGGGACAGCTAGGTCCTTGTCTCATGGAGTCGAAGAATGAATCTCAATGGACAAAAGAGAGCATAAAGTGATAGAAGTTATTAAGCAAGAATACAGAAAATGCTCTGGGGAGTGAGAGGGGTCCTGACAGGCACTGGGGACTTGTAGGGTTGGTCTTTTATTGAAAGCCAACTGGGGGGATCCCTGGGTGGCGCAGCGGTTTGGTGCCTGCCTTTGGCCCAGGGCGCGATCCTGGAGACCCGGAATCGAATCCCACATCGGGCTCCCGGTGCATGGAGCCTGCTTCTCCCTCTGCCTGTCTCTCTCTCTCTCTCTCTCTCTCTGTGTGTGTGACTATCATAAATAAAAATTAAAAATAAAAAAAAGCCACCTGGGGAACTTAAATCCTTTCAGTATCTCTATTGATATCACTGCTGATAACACCTTTAATGGCTTACTTCCTTTTTAGGGATCGATAATTTTTTGTTGGAAACAAGTAGCTGTTATAATAAGACCCCACCTCTGACACTTAGGACAGGATGGCCTGGTTTGTTTCTTTATCTCTGGTTTCCTTTCACTTCCACATTTTTGGAATTTTTGTGAGCCTGATCCCATAACCCCGTGGCTATTTCTCCCTACCTAGTCCCACCTGTGCCCTACTTGAAAGAATTCACCCAAGGCAGAGCAAAGAAGTTAAGTTCATTGAGGATACAAGGGAACAGCCTTCCAGAAAGCAGTTGGGGTGTAGGAGTGAAGAGGTATGGGAATATATGGAATTTTCCTGTTTTGGTGACTGTGCCTGGTTTTAAGTTAGCTCATTGGTCAGCTAGGGCCTATGGCTGTTTTTAAGTGGGTCACCTAATGAGCCTGTTTGCATTCAGCCTCATTTTACCTTACTCAGGTTTCCATTGCTCAAAACTATTGCCTAAAAGCAGCCTCTGCACAAATAAGCACTTGAAATATGGCCAGTCTGGACTGAGATATACTCTATGCATAGATCATGCACTGGATTTTGAAATATTAGTATAAAAAATAAAATACTTATTAATAATATTTATATTGATTATCTGTTAAAATAATAAGGTTTGGTTTTATTGGGTTAAAAATAGTAAAGTTAATTTCACCTATTTTTTTCTTTTTAGCTATACTTTAAGGAATTATTTTATTTTATTTTGTTTTTTTGGGGTTTTTTGAATTCTTTATTTTATTTTATTTTATTATTTATTTATTTATTTATTTATTTATTTATTTTTTGAATTCTTTATTTTAATAAAAATATTTATGTCTATACATGGATGATGATATTTTTACAGTTTAAAATTGATTTATCATCTTTTAGTACAGTATAATTAACATGCGGTGTTGTATTAGTTCCAGGTATACAATATAGTGATTGAACAATGTCTATACATTACTCCGTACTCATCATGATCGGTGCATTCTTAATCCCCTTCACCTATTTCACCCATCCTGCCACCCACTTCCCCTCTGGTAACCATTAGTTCGTTCTATATAGTTAAGAGTCTGTTTCCACTTGCAAATGAAATCATACCGTATTTGTCTTTCTCTGAGTGACTTATTTCACTTAGCATTATGCCATCTAGATCCATCCATGTTGTTGCGAATGACAAGATCTCATTCTTTCTTATGGCTGAGTAATATTCTGCTGTGTGTGTGTGTGTGTGTGTGTGTGTGTACACACATACCACCTCTTCTTTATCCATTTATCTGTGGATGGACCCTAGGATTGGTTCCATATCTTGGCTATTGTAAAAAATGTTGCACTAAACATAGGGGTGCATATATCTTTATGAATTAGTGTTTTTGTTTTCTTTTGGTTACCACTCAGTACTGGATAATACGGTTATTTTATTTTTTAATTTTTGGGGACTGTCCATACTCTTTCCCACAGTGGCTACACTAGCTTGCATTTCCACCAGGACTGCACATGGTGTTCCTTTTTCTCCACATACTTGCCAACTCTTGTTATTTCTTGTGTTTTTCATTTTACCCATTTGGACAGGTGTGAGGTGATATGTCACTGTGGTTTAGATTTGCATTTCTCTGATGATTAGTGATGTTAAGCATCTTTTCATGTTTCTGTTGGCCATCTCTGTATCTTCTTTGGAAACATGTCTATTCATGTCCTCTAACCACTTTTTAATGGGATTATTTGGTTTTCTTTTGATGTTGAGTTGTTTAAGTGTTTTCGACATTTTGGATATTAACCCCTCATCAAATATATCATTTGCAAATATCTTCACCTATTCAGTAGGTTGCCTTTTTGTTTTGTTGCTGTTTTCCTCTGTGCAAAAGTTTTTATTTTGGTGTAATCCTAATAGTTTAATTTTGCTTTTATTTCCTTTGCCAAAAGAGAGATACCTAGAGACATCTATGACTGATGTCAAAGAAATTACTGCTTATGTTTTCTTCTAGGACTTGCATGGTTTCAAGTCTCATATTTAGGTCTTTAGTCAACACTTTGAGTTTGTTTTTGTGTGATGTAAGAAAGTGGTCCAGCTTCATTGTTCTACGTGTAGCTGTCCAGTTTTCCCAACGTCATTTGTTGAAGAGATTGTCTTTTTCCCTTTGCATATTCTTGCCTCTACAATTAATCTAATCATACGTTAATTGGTTATATTAGTATGGGTTTATTTCTGACCCTCTGCTCTATTGATCTATGTATGAGTATGTTTTTGTGCCATACTATTTTGATGATTATAGTTTTGAGGTCTGGCATTGTGGTATCTCCAGTTTTGTTCTTTTTTGAGATTGCTTTGTCTATTTGGGGTCTTTTGTGGTTCCATGTAAATTTTAGGAATAGCCATTCTAGCTCTGTGAAAAGTGCTATTGATATTTTGACAGGGGTTATATTGAATATAAGATTGCTTTATTGCTTTGGGTAATATGGATATTTTTTATTTTATTTTTTAATATGGATATTTTAATATTAATTATTTCAATCCATGAATGTGAAATATTTTTCTATTTATATCATCTTCAATTTATTTTATCAGTGTTTTATTGTTTTCAGTGAACAGGTCTTTCACCTCCTTGGTTAAGTTTATTTCTACATATTGTATTATTTCTGGTGCATTAATAAATGGGATTGTTTTCTTAATTTCTGTTTCTAGTACTTCATTACTAGTGCATAGAAATGCAACAGATTTCCATATATTGATAGGTGGTATCATGCCATCTGCAAATAATGGCAGTTTTACTTCTTATTGATTTGGATGGCTTTTATTTCATTTACTTTTCTGAGGATTGTGGCTAGGACTTCCAGCACTATCTTGAATAAAAATGGTGAGAGTGGACATCCTTGTCTTGTTCATGACCTTAGCAGTAAAGCTCTCAGTTTTTCACCATTGAGCATGATGCTAACTGTGGGTTTTTATATATGAACTTTATAATGTTGAAGTATGTTCTTTCTAAACCTACTTTGCTGAGAATTTTTATCATGAATGGACGTTGTACTTTGTCAAATGCTTTTTCTGCAGCTATTGAGATGACTATGTGGTTTTAATCCTTTGTCTTATTAATGTGATGTATGACATTGGTTGATTTACGAATATTGAGCCACTCTTGCATTCCAGGAATAAATCTCACTTGATTGTGGTGAATGATTTTTTTAACATATTGTTGGATTTGGTTTGCTAATAGTTGGTTGAGGATTTTTGCATCTCTGTTCATTAGGGATATTGGCTTGTGGCTTTTTGTAGTGTCTTTAATTTTTTTTTTAAGCAATGAAGTGCCTATAATTAATTTAGCACAGGCTTGGAAGGACAATGCATACCAGAAAGAAGCTGAAAATTAAAAGAAATGAGTGTCTGAAGGCATAGTATGAAATTGTTATTTTCCTCCCACCGTTTTTTCCCAAGTTTTTATTTAATTCCATATTAGTTTCAGGTGTAGAATTTAGTGATTCATCACTTACATATAACACCAGGTGCTCATCACAAATGTCCTCCTTGATACCCATCACCTATTTATCCTGGGCTTGCCCTACTCCCACCTACCTCCCCTCAGTAAACATTAGTTTATTCTCTAGGGTTAAGAATCTGTTTCTTGGTTTGCCTGATCTTTTTCCTCTCATGTTCATTTGTTTTATTTCTTAACTTCCACCACGAGTAAAATCATATATTTGTCTTTCTCTGACTGACTTATTTCGCTTAGCATAATACATTCCAGCTTCATCTATGTCATTGCAAATGACGAGATTCCATTCTTTTTTTATGGTTGACTAATATTCTGTTGTGTATGTGTGCGTGTGTACTTATATATGTACACATACCACCTCTTCTTCATTCATGAGTTGATAGACATTTGGGCTCTTTCCATAATTTAGCTATTGTTGCTAATGCTGCTGTAAACATCAGGAGGCACGTATCCTTTCAAATTAGTGTTTTTATATTCTTTGGGTAAATACCTAGTAGTGCAATTGCTTGATCCTAGGGTAATTCTATTTTTACCTTTTTGAGGAACCTCCATACTGTTTTCCAGACTGACTGCATCAGTTTGCATTCCCACCTACAGTGTAAGAGGGTTTCCCTTTCTCCACATCCTCACCAATACCTGTTGTTTCCTGTGTTGCTAATGTTAGCCATTCTTATTGGTGTGAGGTGAGATCTCATTGTGGTTTTGATTTTTGTTTCCTTGATGATGAGTGATGTTAAATATCTTTTCATGTGTCTTTTAGCCATCTATCTGTCATACTAGAAAAATGTCTATTCAAGTCTTCTGCCAATTTTTAAATTGGATTATTTGTTTTTTGGGTGTTGAGTTTGATGTTTTTTTTTTTTTTAATAGATTTTGGATACTAGTCCTTTATCATTTTTGCTTTTGTTTCTTTTGCCTTCGTGGATGTATCTTGCAAGAAGTTACTGTGGCCGAGTTCAAAAAGGGTGTTGCCTGTGTTCTTCTCTAGGATTTTGATAGAATCTTGTCTCACATTTAGATCTTTCATCCATTTTGAGTTTATCTTTGTGTATGGTGAAAGAGAGTGGTCTAGTTTCATTCTTCTGCATGTGGATGTCCAATTTCCCCAGCACCATTTATTGAAGAGACTGTCTTTCTTCCAGTGGATAGTCTTTCCTCCTTTATCGAATATTAGTTGACCATAAAGTTGAGGGTCCACTTCTGGGTTCTCTATTCTGTTCCATTGATCTATGTGTCTGTTTTTGTGCCAGTACCACACTGTCTTGATGACCACAGCTTTGTAGTACAACCTGAAATCTGGCATTGTGATGCCCCCAGATATGGTTTTCTTTTTTAAAATTCCCCTGGCTATTCCGGGTCTTTTCTGATTCCACACAAATCTTAATCAGATATATCTGATTTTTGCAAATATCTCCTCCGATTCTATAGGTTGCCTTTTAGCTTGTTGATTGTTTCTTTTTTATTTTTTTTTAATGGGTAGAAGCTTTTTTATTTTAATGAAGTCCCAATAGTTTATTTTTGCTTTTGTTTCCCTGCCTCTAGAGACACATTTCTTAGGAAGTTGCCATGGCCAACGTCAAAGAGATTGTTGCCTGTGGTCTCCTCTAGGATTTTGATGGTTTCCTGTCACATTTAGGTCTTTCATCCATATTGAATTTAGTTTTGTGTATGGTGTAAACAAGTAGTACAGTTTCACTCTTTTCCATGTTGCTGTCTAGTTTTCCCAATGCCATTTGTTGAAGAAATACTTTTTTTAAAAATTGGGTATCCTTACCTGTTTTGTCAAAGATTAATTGATCATATAGTTGTAGGTTCATTTCTGGGCTTTTCTATTCTGTTCCACTGATTTATCTGTTTTGATGATTACCACTTTGTAATATAACTTGAAGTCTGTCATTGTGATGTCTCTGTTTTTGCTTTTCTTTTCCAAGTTTGCTTTCGCTCTTCAGGGCCTTTTGTGGTTCCATACAAATTTTTAAGATTGTTTGCCCTAGCTCTGTGAAAAATGCTAGTGGTATTTTGATAGGGATTGCATTAAATATGTAGATTCCTATGGGTAATAGAGACATTTTAGCAATATTTGTTATTCCAATCCATGGGCATGGAATGTTTTTCCATTTCTTTGTGTCATCTTCAATTTCTATCTGGTTTTCATATCAAGGTAATGCTGACCTTGTAGAATGGTTTTGGAAGCTCTTCTTCTTCTTTTTCAAAACAGTTTGAGAAAAATAGGTATTAACTCTTTCAGATGTTTGGTAGAATTCACCTGTTAAGCCATCTGGTCCTGGACTTTTATTTGTTGGGAGTTTTTTTTTTTTTATTACTTATTCAATTTCTTTGCTAGTAATTGTTCTATTCAAATTTTCTATCTCTTCCTGATTCAGTTGTGGAAGGTTTTATGTTTCTAGGAATTTATCCATTTCTTCTAGGTTGTGCAAGTTGTTGCCATATAATTTTTCATAATATTCTCTTATAATCCGTTATATTTCTATAGGATGGTTCTTATTTCTCCTCTTTCTTTTCTGACCTTGTTTTTCAGTCTTTTCTTTCTGTCTTTGATGAGTCTGGCTAAGGTTTATCAATTTTGTTGATCTTTTCAATGAACCAACACCTGGTTTTATTGTTATGTTCTATTGTCTTCTTTAGTCTTTATTTCATGTATTTCTGCTCTATGCTTTATTATTTTCTTCTCTCTACTGACTTTGGGCTTTGTTTGCTTTCCTTTGTTTAGCTTCTTTAAGAATAAGGTTAAGTTGCTTATTTGAGATTTTTCTTGCTTCTTGGGGTAGGCCTGCATTGCTATAAACTTCCCTCTTAAAACAACTTTTGTTGCATCCCAAAGTTTTGGGCCATTGTGTTTTCATTTTCATTTGTGCCCATATATTTTTTTAATTTTGTCTTTGATTTCTTTGGTGACTCATTCATCATTTAGTAGTATGCTATTTAACCCCCAGGTATTTGTGGTTGTTTTCAGATTTTTTTTCTTGTGATTTCTAATTTTATACCATTGTGGTTGGAAAAGATGCATGATATAATTTCAATCTTTTTTGAAATTTTTGAGACTTGTTTTGTGACCTAATATGTGAATTACTCTGGAGAATGCTCCATGAACACTTGAAGAATGTATATTTTGTTATTTCTGAAAGAAATATTTTGAATATGTCATTCAAAGCCGTTGTTTCCTTGTTGATTTTCTGTCTGGATGATTTCTCCATGATGTAAGTAAGTTCAAATCCCCTACTATTATTGTATTATTATCAATTTCTTTCTTTATGTCTGCTAACAGTTGCTTTTTGTATTTGGGTGTTCCCATGTTGGGTGCACAAATATTTACAATTTTTATAATTGTCCTTTTTTGATTATATAGTGTCCTTTTGGTTTCTTTTTACATTCTTTGCTTTAAAGTCTATTTTGTTTGATACAAGTTTTGCTATCACAGCTTTCTTTTCACTTCTATTCACATGGTAAATGTTTTTCCATCCTCTCACTTTCAACCTGCATGTGTCTTTAGAACTGAAATGAGTCTCTTGTAGGCAGCATACAGATAGGTCTTGCTTTTTATCCATTAATTCATCTTATGTCTTATGATTGTAGCAGTTAGCCCTTTTATATTCAGAATGATTATTGATAAGTATGTATTTCTTGCCATGTTTTTACTTGTTTTATAGTTTTGCATTTCTTCTTCTGTCCCTTTCTTAATTTGCTCTATTCCCTTGTGGTTTGATGACTTTCTTTAGTGATATGCTTGGATTCCTTCCCCTTATGTTTTACATATTTGTTACAGGTTTTTGATTTGTAGTTATCATTAGATTTATAAATAACATCTTATGCATACAGACATCTATATTAAGTTGATTGCTGCTTAAGTTTGAACTCATTCTAAAAGCACTAGCTTTTTATTCCTTATTTTCATGAATATGATATACTCTTTCCAACTTTTTATTTTGGGAATCCCCTGATTGATTTTTATAGATATAGTTGATTTTTTACTGCTTTTGTGCTTTAAGCTTTGTATGGGTGTTTATAAGTAATACATATATAACTTTCATTGTGTTTATATGTATCTGTGAATTTTTTTCTTTTAATAATTACCTAACTCCTAATTGTAGCCTTTTCTTTCCACTCAATTCCCTTTAGCATTTCTTGTAAGGCTGGTTTAGTTGTGATGAAATCTTTTAACTTTTGTTTGACTGGAAAACTCTCTAGCTCTTCTATTCTGAATAATAGCCTTGCTGTATAGAATATTCTTGGTTGCAGGTTTTTTTTCCTCACAACACTTTGAATATATCATGTCATTCCCTTCTGACCATAAAGTTTCTACTAAAAAAATCAGCTGATAGCCTTATGATGTTTCCCTTGTATGTAACTCTTCTATATTCTCTTCCTGCTTTTAAAGTTCTCTTCTTATTACTAGTTTTTGCTATTTTAATTTTTGTGTATCTTGGTGTGGACTTCATTGGGTTGTTTTTGTTTGTGGCTTTCTGTGCATCCTGGATCTGGATAACTCTTTCCTTCCCCAGGTTGGGGAAATTTTCAGCTACTGTTTCTTCAGATAAACTTTCTACCCTCTTTTCTCTCTGTTCTCCTCCTGAAATCCCTATAAGGCAAATTTTACTATGCTTGATGCTGTCACAGTTCTCTTAACTTGTTCTCATTTTTTATTCTTTTCTTTTTCTCTGCCCCCACCTCCCCGCTTTTTTCTGTTCAACTTGATTGCTTTCCATTACTCTGTCTTCCAACTTGTGGATATGTTCTTCTGACTTCTCTAATGTATTGATTCCCTCAAGTGTGTTTTTAATTTCAGTTACTCAATTCTTCATTCTTAATTGGTTCTTTAAAAAGTTTTCTCTTTCTTTGTTGAAGGTCTCCTTGAGATCCTCCACTCCTTTCTCAAGTCCAGTGAATAGCTTTATGACCATTACTTTGAATTCTCTATCAGGCATATTGCTTATTTCTGTTCCATTTAGCTGTTTTGCTGTCATTTTATTATTTCATTTGGGAAATATTCCTTTGTCTCCTCATTTTGTCTGTCTCTTTGTGTCTGTTTCTGTGTGTTAGGAAAGTCAGCTACCACTCCTGCTCTTAAAAATGGTGGCCTATGAAGAAGAGGTACTATGGTGTCCTGTAGTGCAGTGTCCCTTATTTACCAGAACCAGGCACTTGAGAGGGTCTCCTATGTGGATTACACATGCCCTACTGATGTGGTTGACTTGCATTTGCCTTCGGTCCAGTCAGCTGCAATGGCCCTCTTTGCCTGTTATGGGCAGGTTTATTCTCTGTATTGTTAAGGGGCCAGTCTGAGGCCACCTTGAGCTTGTATTTGGGACAGATGCCTTTATCCCATTTTCTAGGACTGTGGTGACTCTTTTTGTGTTGTCCCCTGAGTGGCTTTCATTGGTAGGTATGGCCTGCAATCAGATGAAATGTCTGCCTCTGGTCTGTCTGTTGGAGTTGCAGGACCCAATCTACAGGGTTCTCTCCTTGTGCTTCCCCTTGTGAGCTTTTTCTTGGTGGGAAGGGGTTGTTTGTTATGCTGTCTCTTTAAGGTGAGGATTCAGTTTCTTATACCTTCCAGCTGTCTGGGAGCTAAGGCTGCTGATTTTTAAAGTTCCAGGTGTGATGCCCCACTGACTGTAAAAACTCATAACGTTAAGCCCCTTTGGTTTTCCAAACCAAATGTTATGGGGACACATATTTCCAGTGCAGGTGTCTTGTGTCAGGAGTATCACTTGTGTGGGGTCACAAGTGTCCATGCTTATGGTCCCTCCCATTTGTGGTTAGTCTCATAGGCTAGTTCAGTTCTCAACCAGGACTCTTCCTTCCTACCATTTTTTATGTCACCTCCTCCTCTACATAGTAGAGTCTGTTCTGCTACTCTTTGGTTCATTTTTTGGGTTAGCTGCAGTGATGTAGCTGTGATCTGGTTATATTCACGGGACAAAGTGAGCTTAGGATCCTCCTATTCCATTATCTTCCCCTGTCAGATCCTCACCTATTTCTTTTTACTGTTTTAAATGTGGCTACTAGAAAATTTAAGATTATATTGGGTGCTTATATTTTTGGCTCACATTATATTTCTATCAGATAGAGCTAGTCTAGGGTATTTGTTAAAATAGCATATTTTTGGGATCCCTGGGTAGCTCGGCATCTGCCTTCAGCTCAGGGCATGATCCTGGAGTCCCAGGATCGAGTCCCACATCGGGCTCCCTGCATGGAGCCTGCTTCTCCCTCTGCCTGTGTCTCTGTCTCTGTCTTTCTCTCTCTCTGTCTCTCATGAATAAATAAATAAAATCTTTAAAAAAATAGCATATTTTCATATTTCATTCTCAGACATTCTGATTCACGACTAAGGTTAATGCTGGGAAAGAGAAATTCCCTCTGCCTTTCAGATCCTTCTAGCTGAACTAAGAATCACATTAACATAAAACAAAGTAATAGAAAATCAAGTTTACTAGCATACATATGGGGAATCCACACAGACATGGAAATTCCAAAGATAGGCAGCTTGAGGCTTATTAGAGCCAAGGAGAGGGCTAGGGGGTCTAAAGATACAAAGGGGTAAAAAGTCATTAGCAGAAAAGTGAGGGGAAATGTTTGGAAAACAAAGGTTGCACTATAATGTAGATAAGTATCTTAGGTAAAAGAGAATCTTTGTTAATAGTTCTATTTGTTAATAGTTTAAGCAGAGGAGAGGGTACAGAGATTTTCATGGATCTACTTGGTTTTGATTATTTTTAACTCAAAATAATGTTCATGCTAAAGTGGCCCATTTTGGGGTGGATTGCCCCATTAGTAACCAGGAATATGCATTTTATTTTATTTTTTTTAAAGATTTATTTATTTATTCATGAGAGACCCAGAGAGAGAAAAAGGCAGAGACACAGGCAGAGGAAGAGGCAGGCTCCATGCAGGAACCCTGATGTGGGACTCCATCCGGGGACTCCAGGACCACGCCCTGGGCCAAAGGCAGTTGCCAAACCGCTGAGCCACCAAGGGATCCCCCAGGAATATGCATTTTAAAGCAAGCATCCTAGATGTGATCTAAGGACCAAACTTTGAAAAAATAAAACTTGAGTACAGGGTAGTCAATGAGATACACAATTTAGTAATCAGTAAATAAATAGTCCTTGTCCATTTGGGCTGCTGTAACAAAATACCAGATGTGTAGTCTATAAACAGCAGAAACTTATTTCTCACAGTTCTGGAGAATCTGAGATCAGGGCACCAGCCTGCTCAGGTAAGGCCCCTCTTTCAGTTCACAATTGTATTATCACATGGCACATGGAGGAAGGGAGCTCTCTGGAGCCTCATTTATAAAGACACTAATCCCATTTATAGGGACACTGTCCTTATGACCTAATTGCCTCCCAAAGATCATCTTGGGCATTAGGTTTTTAACATGTGAATTTATGGGGAGACACAAACATTTAGATGCTACCAGTGATTAAATAAAAAATTACAAAGTCTATGACAGGAGAAAGCCCAGTGCATTGTACAATATGCTATACTGAAACATCTGTCTGAGGGGAGCTCAGTCAAAGTAGACTTTCCAGGGAAATATCCTTTGTCCTAATTATTGAGGAGAAGTTAGTCAGGTGAAAGTGGGATCTTTATTTCAATTAGAGGGACCAGTTCAAAGGTGAATAGTGAAATGGGGAGAGCATGGTGCATTGTAGGACCTTACAATTCATAATATTGTTGAGAGAGAAAATGGCAGTTGGGAAGAATGAGAAATATAGTCTAAAAAATGGGTAAGGCCCAGTCATGAAAAATTTATATACTATGTTAAGTGGTCTGGATTTCATCTTAAGATAATGAGCAAAATTGAAGAGGTTTTAAAGAATGGAACTGCATTTTAAAATGGATAGTAGGGACAGCCCGGGTGGCTCAGTGGTTTAACGCCACCTTTGGCCCAGGGCCTGATCCTGGAGACCTGGGATTGAGTCCCACATCGGGAGCCTGCTTCTCCCTCTGCCTGTGTCTCTGCCTCTCTCTCTCTTTCTCTCTGTCTCTCATGAATAAATAAATAAAATCTTAAAATGGATAGTAGTGGGGCACCTGGGTGGCTCAGTTGTTGAACATCTATCTGCCTTTGGTTCAGGGCATGATCCCGGAGTCCTGAGATGAGTCCTGCATCAGGCTCCCTGCAGGGAGCCTGCTTCTACCTCTGCCTCTTTTTGTGTCTCTCATGAATAAATAAAAAATAAAAATAAAAAAATAAAGTGGATAGTAGGAATGCCTGTAGGCAGTGCAGTATCAGTTACAAGGTTTCCATGGAGTCTAAGTGTGAGAATATTAATTTGAAATTAGTAAGGAGAGAGGGAGAAATTAAAAGAATTTGCAGAATTTTTAGGAAGAAAAAATCAACAAAATTTGAGATTGATAGGATGTGGGAGGATAAGGTAGAGGAAATAGTCAAAGATTACTCCAAGATATGAAGATACTAAAAATATCTAGGTACAGACTAAAAAAATATGTAGTCAATTAAAGTGATTAAAGCCTCCTTTTAGAAAGATTTTTGTGAGAATAAGGAAATAATACATGTGAAATTTAAGGACTTCTAGTAGTGATGTAGGAAAAGATGTTAGGGTTCAAAGCCAATCGACAAGAAAGAATTCTTGAGACATCTTTGAGGTAAAAAGGTGATTTTATTAAACCATGGGACAGGATCCATGGGCAGAAAAGAGCTGCCCTGGGGTTGTGAGGAGTGGCCGATTATATACTTCCAAGTTGGGAGGGGGTTAGGGATAGTGTAAGTCTCTAAGGAATTTGGAAGCAAGTTTTCCAGGACTTTGAGGACGCAACTATTGTTGGGAAAAGGTCATTTATTATCATCTAATAAAATCTTAGTCATGAGACCCTCCAGATATATATCGGTGGGTCATATGCTTGGGGGATGATTGCCAACACATATCTTGGAGAGTTTAGAGATAAAGGACATTTCTGAAGGAATTTTGTATGTTAAAATAGACTTACAGGATATTGGGGATTGGGCTAAGATTGCCTTTTGCCCTTAACAAAGTAATAACATCAAGGCAGTTGAGTCCGTAGAGGAATGTCCTTCTGCCTGTTTCAGGGATTTGTCCATGGGCTGTAGGTAGTAAGGGGATTTAACATTTTTTCCTTCTGCTTTTGTTTCCCACATCAGTAGAAATTTTCTTGAAGCTTTCATCTCAGACAAAGCTGTGACTCTTTTTTATTTTTTGTATTTTTTAATCAAAACTGAATGTGATGATTTTTGTTTTCTCTTTGTTGTTATGGTTTGGAAATGTAAACCCAAATTTGTGCCCCTATTTATGCCTATATGTGATAAAATGGTTGAGATTTCTGCATTCCAGTTTTACTAGTTGAATTGCTATTTTTCTTCCCTTAAATTCCTTTCACTCCTATATTCTCAATTTATTTATTCTTTTGTGTTTTATGAAATATTAAATAACTTCACTTTCTGTGTGTTTTAACAAAGCAAGGTATAAATAAACGTGGAAAAATTTGACTCTGAGAAAATGATTCTGTACAAATCAAAGGTGTGATTATAAAGAGTGCTTTCTTAAAACTCTGAAAATTAAGAAGTACAATAATAAAATTTTTTGGGAAACTCCAGATTTTGCCTTGCTTAATCTGTGAAGTTGAAGGGGCAGGACACCCCAGTATGGGCCACTTTGGCATGAACATTATTTTAAGTTAAAAATAAACAAAATCCAGCAGATTCAGGAAAATCTCTTTATTTCCTCAACTGCCTGGTTGTACCAGGAAGAGAGCTATTAACAAAGATTTCCCTTTATCTAACATGGGTATCAACCTTTGTTTTCCAAATATCTCCCCTCACCTTCCAGCTAACGACTTTTTACCCCTTTGTATCTTTAGACCCCTAGCCCTCTCCTAGGCTCAAATAAGCCTCCTGCTGCCTATCTTTGGAATTTCCATGTCCCTGTGGATTCCCCATATATATGCTAATAAATTTGATTTTCTCCTGTTACTATGTCTTATGTCAATTTGATTGTTAGTTCATCTAGAAGGAACTTGAAAGGCAGAGGGAATTCTTCTTCCCCAACAGTATTTATCACTAACTTAGCAAGAATTCTTATGCCTATAGCATGTAGAAGGTCCTGCTAGGCTAGAGGTAAAGGTGGCTGTCCATGCTCTCAGTGGGATTTTGTGTCAGTTTTCCTTTGTATATCACTTGCCAGGTATGAGTTTATCTTATTTCATTTTTCTGTAATATGCATTCCCCGAAAACGTTTTCCATTATCTAACAATCAGTTGGAAACTAGATTTCAATAAAAATAGTATCAATCTCTTGTATTGATCTTTCTAAACTGAACGATAAAGTTATGCTTAGTTTTTTCATATCTTTGTGGTCACATGGGGAATATATTTCATATATAGTAATAGGAGTTGGCATTTATATGATAATTTCTATTTATTGCATCTATTATCTTCTACTCCAGTGAATTACAGAGTTCTTGGGAAATTGTCCTGAGGATTTCTTTCTAAGCTAGGAAAGAGTACACATCCCAAACCAAATTACAAAGTATTTTCTCAACTTTTTCACTGCAAGGTTTTAAAATTGGCATGGAGCATTGTACAGAGAAGTTGAAATTGGTTCTGTACTTTTAACTTTTATTTCATTAGAAAAGTATAATCGTTCGTTATAAAGTAATGCATGTGGGATAAAACTCTAGGATCCTTCTCTGGTTTCCGCAATACCACTTTTGCTTGCTTGTGTCTCCCTACCCATTCCTCTAAGTTTATTTTGTTGGCTCATTTTTCTTCTTTAACTCCACATTTCACGTTCTCAAGGACTCAGCTCATGGCTCTTTTTTTTCTACACTAGTTCCTTAGGTGATCTGTTCTAATTCTCTGGGCTTGAATACATCTGTATGCTGATAACTCCTAAATTCACATTTGTAGCATTTATCTTTTTTTGAATTCCAGTCTTGTTATCTCCATTTGGATTATTCATAGGCATTTCAAATGAACAAGTCCAAAGGAGAACTCTGAATTTCTTCTTGCCTAGACTTACGTCTTTCCAGTCTATCCCATCTCAAAAGCAACACTGTCTACCCAGTTGCTCAGACAAAACCCAAAAGCCATTTTTAATTCCTCTCTTCCACCACGTTTGAATGATGAAAATCGTGATAACTAACATTTATTGAGCACTTTAGTATGTACTGAGACCTCTTCTAAGGAGTCAATTTTGTGAAATAGGCACGGTTAGTATCTTCATCTTATAGATGAGAAAACTGAGATATAAAAAGGTTGTGTGAACTTGCCCAGTAAGTTGTGGAGCTGAGATCCAACCCAGGAGAAAGGCTGGTTGGTTCTTCCTCCAGTGTCTAACCAGAATTTGTCCACTTATCTCCATCTTCATTGCTAAAATGTACTACTCTAAGTTGCAATCCTCTCCCTGCTGGGCTTTCTCAAGATCTCCAACTAGCTTCTACTCTTTTTTTATTTGAACCATTTTACAACAGTCTTTTTCTAATGAAGTCAAGTTGGAACACTCCAGTGACTTCCTTGGAATTAAAAAAAAGAAAACTTCACAGGGCCTACAGGATCTCCCATGATTTGATCTCCAACCTCTTCAACTTTACTTGAACTGTTCTTTGTTCCCTCTTTTTCCAAACTCCAGATACATAGGTCTTTTTTTTTTTTTTTTTTAAAGATTTTATTTATTTACTCATGAGAGACAGAGAGAGAGAGAGAGAGAGAGAGAGAGGCAGGGAAACAGGCAGAAAAGAAGTAGGCTCCATGAAGGGAGCCTGACGTGGGACTCGATCCCTGGTCTCCAGGATCAGGCCCTGGGCTGAAAGCTGTGCTAAACCACTGAGCCACCCGGTCTGCCCCACAGGTCTTTTTAGTTTCTGAGAAAACCATAGTTTTTCATACCTCAGCATTTTTCTGCTTGCTATTTCCTCTATCTTGAATGACTTCCTTTCAGAATGTTTAATGTTTTCTCTTTCCCCTTATGCAGGTTTCATCTCAGTTGTTACCTCCTTAGAGTCAATGTCCCAACTATAATGCCGCTCCTCCCCCAACTTACAAGCTATCTCATTATGCTGCTTTATTCTCTTTAGAGCACTTATTAGTGTCTGACGTTACCTTATGGTTTCTTGTCATTGTTTATTGTCTTGTCTTTGACTCTAACCTAGACTATAAACACTGCATTGGCAGGGATCCTGTCAGTAAAATCACTGTATTATTGTTAGTTCCAGAATATTGCCTGGCATGGAGTAGGTATTCAATAAACGCTTGTTGTTGAGTACATTTTCTTTTTCTGAGGAGTTGTTCAATGATGAGTAGCTGCTACTGCTGCTGCTGTTGTAGCTTTGTAATCCAGAGAAACTGATATCTTTGACACATCATCCCCAGGAATTTCCAACTACAATGAGACAATTAGTAATTGCCTTGTCAACTTTTCAAAGTTATAACTCAGTAGTGTTGGGACTAGGGTAAGGTGAATAAAACACTTGCATTGTGCACCAAAACCCTTCAGTGACCAAGATAAATAATATTTTAATACAATACCAAAATTAAAGAAATTAATACACTATTAAAAAAATGAAATTGGCAAAAGAGCTTCTTGCTTTTGTCAATAAAATTTTAAGTTCATGGTGAACTCTGAGATCTATGAGGGCAGAGACTTTCCAGTCTCTGCTTAGAATAGTGCTACAGATGTAGTAAGCATTCAATAAATGTTTTGTGATTTACTAATTTTTACCTCAAGAGAAAAAAAAATTGTGAATATCTACCAGGAGTAAAGGACTGAGGTATTCACTGTGAGCTAAAAAAGTTTCAGATATGATACTTGCCCACAATATGGGTCTGAAAATCACAAGATGAATTTAAGATTATAGGACACTAGTCAAGACAAACCTGATCGTCAGCTTTTTGTTCTACCTGGAAAGTTTGTTCTTTGTCTCAGTGTATGTTGATACTTTTTTTTTTTTTTTTTTTTGGCTTTTTGAAGTCCATCTTTCTTCTTTCAGTCTTACTTTTCTTTTCCTAGTCTTCTATCCATTTTCTACTTCCCAAGACCAGTATAATCCTGTCAAATGTAAGAGATGAGGAAAAAAGAAGAGTAGTCAAAATGATTTTTCTTCCTGGAATTGATGCTTCTTCCCAGGTGAGAATACTCAGCCCCAGGCCATCAAAGAGTGATTATTCCTCTACCTTGATCATTTCTTAGTTTTCAACATCCATTCTGACTTTCATTGAAACTGCTGAATTCTGCACACTAACTGTAATTAAAGTTGGATCATTTCCCAATAGCAGAACTGCAGGAAATAATAATAGTAATGGTGATTTTTTTTTGCATTTACCTCTATTGACATAAAGATTGATTTTTTAAAAGGAATTATATTTGACTCTGTATATATAGATGTACTTAGAGACCTTTTTTAATCATGTGAAGCCTAAACTTCTCTTACCAAGGGAGGGAAGATTGTTATAATTTCAGTTAGTATTTTCTAAACTGTTAGAATTCTTTGTTTCCTCTTATGACATTTGACAGCAAAACATCTATTATTATCAACTCAAGGGTAAATTAATCCTCACAGTTGTACCTGCTGTGATCCCTTCTTTTGTTGTCTCTCAGAGAGAGGGAGAAAATGAAAAAGACAGTATCAAAGTACCTGATATAATTAGTAGAGTTAAAAATCTGCTAGATTGATAGTGAGGTAATGGAGAATATGCTGCTCTGAAGAAAGTAAATTAATACAATATTTTCCAGAAAAAAAATTGACAGTATGTAAAAAGAATATTAAAAGCATATAAATCATGTCCTGTAATTATACTTTGGAAATTACGTACTATGAAAATAATACAAAATATGGAGAAGTATATCTGCACAAAGATAGTTGTCATTGCATTTTTGTCATTGCATAGTTGTCATTATCTGGAATAATAAAAAATTAGAAGCAACCTAGATGTGCAACAAGAAATAAACAATTGGTAAGAAAAAATTATAAAACTTGGTGACTCTTTGGGTACACATCAAAATAATACTTCAAATTTTCTTAATCACATGGGAAAATGCTTTGTAATGACCCAGGGTACACACAATTGTATATAAAGTTAAATCTTGAGTAGGTAAAGAAGAATTACATAGATGAATTTCACCTAAAGGGTGATTTGCTAAAGAGGTAATAAGTAATAGGTTTTGGATAATGACTTCATAGATAATGTTTTTATTTATAGTTTCTATATTTTAAAGTGTCTATGGGAAATATAGGCCCCATTGATAACTGAAAGAGACAATAAGTACAGTGGCTCTTCCTTTGATTTGAGGTTATTCTCTGGAATATAAGGTTTATAAGTGCAGTGGCTCTTCTTTGATTTGAAATTATTCCCTGGAGTTCTGCTCCAGTTGTGATCACTTCCAGAACCCAAAGATTTCTCAGCTGCCTAATAAACCAGAGAACAGAATGATCTGGACGATTCATCTAGGATTTGGCTTGAGCTGCTGTATACATCACATGATCCTCCTGTTCCTGAGCAACTATTGTGGGGTTTATGAGCCCTGGAAGGGATAGCAAGTTAGAGCTGGAATTAGCTGCATTCTAATCTCCGTTACACAGATGTGGCTTTCATTGATTTTTATGGGAGATTTGTGCACATAATGGAGAGAAAAATGTCGCTGATTTGTTTTAATTTAGCTTGAGCAGTAACCCTTTACTAATGTGACTCCTTCTATAAGAGGCATATCTGCACTCATTTTTGTTTTTTTAGCCATGGAAAGCATTGGCTTAGATTTATTTGATGAAGAAATGCTATTGACTGCAGATCAATCTAAATACTTGCATCTGAGTCATGTTATTATTAACTTTTCATTGGCTCAAACATTTAATCATCTCAGTTATAAGTTAATAAAACTAAGGTATGTTTAGTATTCTCTCTCTCTTCTCCTTCCCCTATCCCATTCAGGTTAGACACATGTTTCTCAACTTTTGCACTATCAATATCTTGAGATGCAATTTTTTGTTGTATGAGACTGTCCTGTGCATTGCAGGTTGTTTAGCAGCATTCCTGGCCTCTACCCACTAAATGCTAATAGCACTCCTTTCCTCCAGTTGTGACAAATGAAATGTCTTTGGACATTGTCAAATATTCTCTAAAGGTCAGAATCACCTTTAACTGAAATCTACTGGGTTAGAGATACCTGTGGGGCTCACTAGGTTAAGCATCTAACTCTTGATTTCAGCTCAGGTCATGATATCAAGGTTATGAGATCAAGCTCTCTGTTGGGCTCTATGTTGGTCATGGAGCCTGCTTAAGAGTCTCTCTCTCTACTCCTCTCTCCCCTGTCTCCCTCTCTTAAAAAAATTAAAAAGAATTACTGGATTAGACAAAGTGTAAAGAAAGAATGCTAAATAGAGTACAATAATTTTAAATTGTAAATGTGTTATTAAAATAATTAATATTATTTGTTTTTAAAATATTTATTTATTCATGAGAGACACAGAGAGAAAAAGAGGCAGAGACATAGGCAGATGGAGAAGTAGGCTCTATGCAGGGAGCCTGACATGAGACTTGATTCTGGGACTCCAGGATCATGCACTGGGCTGAAGGCAGGCGTGAAACTGATGGGCTCCCCAGGCGCCCCAATGTTATTTCTTATTTAGAAAATAATTTAAGAGAACGGGAAAAAAAATTTAAATATTTTCCAGGAAAATAAAATAAAAATGCAGAAAGTCATAACAAAAGAGAAAAGATTGATAAGTTGGACTTCATCAAAATAAAAAAAAATACTTATCAAATGTCTGCTAGGGAAATTATTATTATTATTTTTTGCTAGGGAAATTAATAGATCACAAATTTGGAGATAATATTTGCAAAACATATATTTGGTAAAGAACTTAGGTCCAGAATATATACAGATTTCCTACAGTTCAGTAAAAAAAAAAAATCCAATGCCAAAAATGGGCAAAAGACTTAACTAGATACTTCACAAAGGAAGATACAAATGGTCAATGAACACAAGAAAAAGAGTTCCGTATCATCAGACATTAAAACAGCACAAATAAAAATGAAAGTGAAGTGACACTGTAATACTATCAGAATGGCTACAGTTAAAAAGGCCGAGAAAAACTGTTGGCAAGTAGATAAACAGATAGAACTGCTAGAAGATGGGAGTGTAAATTGCATACTCCTAAAGGGACCTTTTGAAAAAAGATTGGGCAGTTTCTTATAAGGTTAAAAATATAGGAGTCCCATGACTAACAATTATACTCTTAGATATTTTCTCAAGAGAAACAAAAACATATTGGTTAAATGTCTTGTGCAAAGATGTTCATAGCATACAGTTCATTATACTCTAATACCAGAAACAAGCTCCATGTTCATCAACAGGAAAACAACATGTGGCATATTCATACAATGGTATATTATTCTGCAATAGGAAAAAGCAAACTATTGATATACATGAAAATATGAATAAATTTCAGACATTTTGTTGAGTGGAAGAAGCTGTGAACAAAGGCATACCTATTTACTGTGTAATTAAACTTATTTGAAATTCTAGAATAGGCAAAACTAATCCATGATTTAAAAAAAAAAAAGTAGAGGGATTGACTGAGAAGGGGTATCAGTGAACTTTCTGGAATTGTGAAAATATTTTCTGTCTTGATAGGAGTGTGGATTAATGGGTATTTCTATTAGCCAAAATTTGCTGTTCTGTATACTTAAAATTTGCACACTTTACTGAATGTAAAATTTACACTTTCTCAAAAAAACAAAACCAAAACCAAAAAATAACCTGTTATTGAATTCTAATAGTAGGTTTGCTTGGCACAGTGGTACAAGTTAAAGGCTCTGGCATTATTTTTAATGTATTGTAGGCTTGACACAATGAGTAAACATATTAAGGATAATGAAAGTGGGTTTCTGAATGCTGGAGATGGGAGTTACAAATATAGAAAGACAGAAGACTAGAATTCACCGTATGGCTTTGAGTTTGATTTGGAGGTATTACAATGAACTCATTATGTGTGTGTGTAAGGGTGCGTTTGTGTACATATACATATATTTACTACTTTTCCACATTGAAGAGGCTTAGAAACAATGCTACTCTAGTAGCAATGAGCAGCCCAGATCTTGGTTACTAAATACTATTCTCTAACCTACTATTCTCTAACTATTCTGCCCTTTAGAAAAATGGTTGCTATCCAGAGCCAATGTGGAGAGAACAAGATAAGTTTGAGCTATCTTGTTATGCTGGAAAGTAAGGAAGTGCTTAGACAATAATGAGGACTTGTTAAAAGGACACAAGAGGCAACCTGAAGAGGCTCCCCCCTGGGACAAATGAGACTTCTCAAAATGATTCTAATGGATTTTTTTTAATTGAATAGAATCTATAATGTACATAAATAAGGAGCGGAAAAAGCTCTTCCTTAAAATAGAATGTCAACAGACAAATATAGAAGGATTTTGGAGTTAGGAGATCATCAATAGGTGTTGAAATTAGTAGGTGAAGTTTTATGAAGAACAGAAAATTTACATTATTTAAAGATTCTCCTACAGGAGCGCCTGGGTAGCCCAGTGGTTGAGCATCCACCTTTGACTCAGGTCATGATCCTGGAGTACTGGGATTGAGGCCCGAATCAGGCTCCCTACAAAACCTATGTCTTTCCCTCTGCCTATGTCTCTGCCTCTCTCTCTGTGTCTCTCATGAATAAATAAATAAAATCTTAAAAAAATAAAAAAAAAGATTCTCTTACAAATTGCAGACCCATTAAAAGCAGTGCAATGATAATTTTGCTAGGAAGAGACTGTGGCATACCACCTTTATTAAGTTATCAGAGTTAATGTCACTTGTATTGAGACATAAAAACATCAAGTGGCTCCTAATATAATGCAAATGAGGGGGCAGCCCCGGTGGCCCAGTGGTTTAGCGCCACCTTCAGTCCAGGGCCTGATCCTGGAGACCCTGGATGGAGTCCCACGTCGGGGTCCCTGTGTGGAGCCTGCTTCTCCCTCTGCCTGTGTCTCTGCCTCTCTCTCTCTCTCTCTCTGTGTGTGTCTGTCATGAATAAATAAAATCTTTAAAAAAGTATAATGCAATGAGGACACAACATCACTTCTTGGTAATCCTGCCCAAAATGCATATGTTGAATTCAATAATGAGGAAACCTTGAAAAAATATTGATATTTATTGCTTTAAAAATCTCAGGTCAAGAGTGCCAGAGATAGGCTAAGAAATAATTCTAATAAAAGGAAAATTATAGTGTTATGACACAAGCCAAAGTGAATATTGGTCTGAGAGAAGAAAAAAACCTGGCTACAAAACACTTCATTGATTTAATTTATGATATTTGTATACCAACTGTGGATTAGAACATTAAATGTATATTTCCTGTTTTTCATAGTTATATTGTTATGCAATAAAATATTTTTAAAAGAAAAACACACTGAAAGTTTTCAAGAGGAAGTATTTCCCCAACTTAACCTCCAATGACTCTAAGACAAATTTTATAAGCACATACATTCACACATACATATGAGAAAAAGAGAATGATAAAGCAAATGAACCAAATATAAACAATTGATGAATCTAGATATAGGTTATATAAGATTTTCTTGCAGTATTTTTGCAACTTTTCTATGGGTTTAATCAATAAAATTTTCAGAAAAAAGTGAAGAAAAAATGCAAAAGGTAAATGTGGGTAGTAAAGTTAAATTGTAATAAACAGGTGTATTAGTTTCTATTGCTGTGTAACAAATGATCACAAAATTATCAGCTTTAAACAACACATACATTTATTATTTCATGGTTTCCATGGGAGAGAATTCCAAGTACAGCTTAGTTCAGTATCTCACAAGGTTATAATAAAGATATTGGCTGGGCTGCATTTTCATTTGGAGGCTTGACTGGGGAAGAGCCTACTTCCAAGCTTATTAAATTTGTTGACAGAATCCATTTCCTTGTGATTATATGACTGAGAGTCTCAGCTTTTTACTGGCTATTAGCTGAAGGCTGATCCCCAAACGTGTCCACAATTTCCTTGCAGGTGGTCCTCTACAGGTAGTTCAAAGCATGCCTGCAGAAGAATGTCTTACTCCAGTCTGCTTAGGTGGACTCTTATGTAACAGCATAATCAGGGGAATACCATTCCGTCCCCTTTGCCATATTCTATTAGTTGGAAACAAGTTATAGGTCCCATTTAAGCCCTAAGGAAGGGAATTATACAAAGATGTGGACACACACACACACACACAAAAAAAAAAAAAGATGTGGACACAAGAAAGTGGGAATTACTGGGAGACAGTCAATTGTATCGGCCACAGCCTGAAATGACTAAATCAAATGTGATTTATTAAATCCTATATAGTTTCCTATTTTCAATTTAAACTACGTTAAGAAATGGAAACATTATTTTCTAAGAACTATTGATGGTGTATATTTGAGAGAAACAATGTCTTTTTTTTTTTGGTATCCATACAGAATCTTTAGAACATTTTTTTTTAACATTTCAGAAATATCTTACATTATTAATCCTACATCATCAAGATGTTTAGTCATAAGTGCTATACACTAACTATGTCTGATTTTCTATCAAGGCAATAGTAGAACTGCACTTACCTACTTCTTTTTGAATTGGGTTTTATCATGTGACTTGTAGGTATCATCATGTGACTTCCTTTGATCAAGGAAATGCACATGAAAGCTTTCATTGCCCATTTAATCTGCCATATTCATCTTTATGTGGCTCCTAACATTAAAAAAAAATATGGTACAAAAAGGTTCCTATCAGTCTGGATCCCTAAGTGATTATAATAGGCAGAGTCTCCATATTGAAGTTGGATATGCAATAAAGATGAAAATTGAATCCTGTTGTTAGGCAATTGTTATTTTTGGCTCTTTTTGTTGTTGCAGCCTGACATCATCCATCCTGACTGGTATTGAAATTTGTAGCCAGAATGGGATGCTGCTACCACAAAGCCCTAAATTATGTAGTATTGGTTTAATGATCAGTGGATTAGTGATCAGGAAACAAGAAGCTGAAAGCATGGTGATCTGTCATATTTGAGAAGGAAGTATTTGGCAATATTCTCAGCTAGGAAGCAGATCATGTACTTAGGGATTCTTGCATTAGGGGAAAAGTTTAGAAAGAAGAATGTGAGCTCTGTGTGTTGATTGCATTGGTAAGAAATAGCACGAAAGTGGGACGCCTGGGTGGCTCAGCGGTTGAGCATCTACCTTTGGCTCAGGGCGTGATCCTGGGATTGAGTCCCACTGCAGGCTTCCTGCAGGGAGTCTGCTTCTCCCTCTGCCCATGTCTCTCTGTCTCTCATGAGTAAATAAATAAAATATTAAAAAAAAAGAAATAGCACAAAAGAAATACTTTTGCTACACGTTCATGGGCCAGTGCTACCCAATATCAGCAGTGCAAACTACAGTGTTTACATCTAATGAAAGTGGCCGAGGGTTCTTCCCTGGAATAGTCCCAACTGTGATTTGAGGGTTGTTTCTGGCTGTAAAGCCTTAAAGCCCGACCTTCAATTTCTCTTGGGGGTTGTGGAAGTTACCTAATGTCATTCAATAGATCTCATTTCTGCTTAAAAATTTACTCATGTATTTTGTGGTTAATCATTGAGAATTCTATCAGACACTTACAAATTCACTGAGATTTTTTATTAAGTACTTACTGTGTGTTGGGTACTGGGCTAGATCCTGGAAATATGAAGAATGACAAACATGGACTTTGACCTCAAGAGGCTTAAACTACATTTCTAGCATTGTATTATAAATATTTATGAATTTATTGTAGGGGAGGAAAACTTTTTCTTTTTCCTTTATCCATATTAGGTTCTCCAGCCGAGGCCCAGTAAATTAGAGTGACAGAGACAGATTAATAAGAGAAAAACAAACAGAAGTGTATTAACATGTGTATCATACATATATGTGGGAGTACTCAGTGATGAGTAAAAGGGCTGGCTAAAACTTTGGCTTATGGAGCATCTTAAAGAATAATACATTTTGAGACAAGTGATAAGACAAAGGAAAAGAACCTTGCGTTTCTACAGTGGCAAATTGTGTGAAGATAAACATGTGAGAGAACAAATGAAATATAAGGGCTAGTTCATAAGGATTGTTATGTAGTTTCCGCAGTGCTGTCTCTGGGCTGATAAGGATCTAGAGTTGTCTCCAGCGATTAACTTCTGTCCTCCTGGTAGAAAGGCAGGAAGGGACATCTTTACAAATTTTATGTCCTGCTTGTAGGCAAATGGAGGAAGGACAGAGAGCATTTTCTTTGCATTTGCTTCTTTTTAATTACCTTCAGCTCAAAATGACCAAGTGGCACATTTTGGGTTGTCATATTCTGCTACCCTTCATTATATTTAATGTATACCAGTAAAATATAGCACAAAGCTAATTATTCTGAAATAATATCTCATAAATAAATGTGTCTACTATTTATATGACAGTTAAGAATGGAAATTATTTTCATTTTAACTCAACAAAAAAAAAGCAGGAAAATATTTCTATCATGTAGAGCATTTTTTTTTTACAGTTTTTGATGCTAATTCTAAATTGCCTTTATTATACTTATCAGATGATTTTATTTCTTTCTAGAACACAACTCAACAATGAAGCAATGCCATTTTAAAGTTTGTGCTAATTCTTGAGTTGGCACAAGATGCTTTATTCTTTTTAAAAAGATTTATTTATTTGAGAGGGAGAGAGTGAGCACAAGTGGGGCAGGTTGGGGGGAGGGCACAGGGAGAAGAGAATCTTAAGCAGATTCTGCAGGGCTCAATCTCACAACCCTGAGATCATAACCCTGAGATCACCATCTCAGTTGAAATGAGGAGTCAGATGCTTAACTGACTGCATCACCCAGATACTTCACAAGATGCTTCATTTTGAGAAAAGTATTAGAAGAACAGAATAGAATTTTACATCTTTTAAATACATCTCCTTTGGGGTACCTTGGTAGCTCAGTTGGTTAAACGTCTGCCTTTGGCTCAGGTCATGATCTCAGAGTCCTGGGATTGAGCCCCCTGTCAGGCTTTCTGCTCAGTGAGGAGTCTGCTTCTCCCTCTCCCTTTGCCCCTTCTCCTACTTGTGTTCTCTCTCTCTCTCAAATCAATAAATAAAAAAATATATCTCCGTTTAGCTGTTTGCTTCATACTCTGAATTATATTTAAAGAGATGAAGAAAATTAGACTTTTTACAGCAATTAGAAAGTTTGTTTATATACAGCTGCAAATTATATTTGAGAAAATAGAGAATAACATTTCATCAGAAGCTGTTTTTCAAATACCACTTGCTTTCCTGGAGTTTTAACTAAAACTTTATTATTTTTTTCCTATAGACATGTAGATGCATTTAGGAAATAACAGGAAATCATTTACCTAAGTTAAATCTCTTGGATAAGTGTGATTTCAATGCTTGAGAGTTAGATGTTGATAATCAGGATTAATTGCTCAGTAAGGGATTTTTTTTTTTTCCTAGGAAACACTAACTACTGAATATGGACTTAGAAGTAAATGTTCTTTGTGATGCTCCATTGGCACATTCCAAATCATCCAGACATGATTTATTAGAGGCTTCTATTCATAGTTGTCTTTGGAAGCTACACTCCAAATGGGAGTTGGAAATAAAGCTTAAGATTTCCCCCGTAGGAACACTACAGAGCAGGGAAGAAATGCAATAAAGGGATGAAGAACCAGGTCTGGGATCACGAGACCTGGCCCTGCTATTAAATGTCTTACTTTTTCTTACCTGTAAAATGAATGAATTGGATTATATGATCTCCAAAATTCCCTTGAGGTTTAAGTCCTACTACTATGAAACAAATAGGTGGAAACAATAAAAATAATTGATCTTCTTTAAGTATAGATTGAAAAGGAAACTGAAAAAAGAGTTGTTCATTAAAAAACTGACTTCACCATAGATGCTGCTTATTAGAATTATTTAGTGCTTGAACTACTGGTGTCGATTGCATGAAAACAATTACCTTGGGTTTAATTAATTAATTCCACAGCAAGATAAAACAAGACATACTCCATTCACATAAGTGGAAACAGAGGGAATAAGGCCAGAGATAAAAATGAATTCTCAATTCTAAGAGAGATATTTTGATGAATCAGTTTTGTAAATAAAGCTGACACTCTCTGACTTGATCTAATATAAGGCAGCTAAGGGTAGACAGGATCTGCCTCATTTTCTGGAGTGAAAAGTAGACAGATTAAGATATTTAAAAATATCTGTTTAGGAGTCTGGTCATGATTTGTTTTAGGTAGAATTTTGTGACCTGAATAAATAGTTGATGGTTATTCTACTCAGTGTGGTTTATAAACTAAATGGATCCACCTATAGATAACATTAGTATTTAGATTATTTCTGATAATGTGTACACCTTGTTCATATTTCTGCAAAGGAAAAGGCCTTATTCTCCCTGTAAAACTTTTATCACTCTGAATTAACCTCTAATATTTTCTGCTTTTCTCTCTCTGTCATTAGGCTGCTCTAGCTGTGGGGTATCTAATCCTGGCACTTCTCTGCCCCTAGGATGAAATCTCTCCCCTAGGAATCATTTTCTAGCCTTCTTACAAATTGTATATCTGAACCCATATGCTATCGGAACCTTTTAATATGTAAAGCACTCGAAATGAAACGACCTCAGATGCAAGTCCCCACCAAGTTCCCCTACTGCAAGTGGAGGTCTTATTTTTAAGCTCTTTGAGTGCAGTCTCTTTTATTAGATTCCCTGGGTATAGCATGTGCTTAATAAATAATGATAAAGGTTTTTAAATCTCATTTTACAAATGAGAAGTCAGAAGTGTTCTGGCCGTTGTGGATTAACTACTCATCTAGTGAGTCAAACTTTATCCTTGGGATCCCTGCAGAGTATATCCAGTTCAATCTGAGGTGTAACATCAGGTGAGTAGATGAAATGAGCATATCCATCCAGCACAGTCTGGAAGAAATAGATCTTTCTAAAAACAGTCAAAATGTTCATAAATGAAGAGATTTTAGTTGTTAGTGGGAAGGAACAGAAAAATGTGTGATATATAACTATGTAATGTGCATAACAAAAATTACTTGTTTTGCAAAATAAGATCAGGAATGTATATTGATTGCTATGTTATTTAAAGATAAATCTGCAAATGTGGAGTGGAAGCAGAAAAAAATAACCTACAGACCATTTTGCATTTGTACAAAATCAAATTGAGATCCGAACTCCCAATAGGTAACACATTCTGCTTTGTACCATAACAGAAGGGTCTATGGACAGAAAGCTGTATATGATTGTCAAAGCGTTTATAGTATATGGGATCAGGGATGGAGTAGGGTAGAGAAAAGGATGGGTATAAAATAAACAGTTGTCTTTATTTCAAACCTAAGATAACTGCCAGCAAAATAATGGAGTGCAATGGGCGTTCTAAGAAGAAAGAAACTGGGTGTAGCCAAAGGCTTAGAGAAAATGTTGCTGAGGATAGTCAAGATGGATACAGAGCTAAAGATGGAAGGATTTTTATATATAGTAATCAACTTTTTTATTCTTCAATAACAAATTGTTAAGCATCTATGGCTCACTTGCTAGGGGGAAGAAATGGCACCCTAAAATGAGTACACATGATTTCTGACTCCTGGAAACTTCTAATCTGGACAGACTTGTCTTACTGTGTCTGTGTTCCAGGAGGGATCCTTTCTGATACTGGAGACCTATGCTGTTATAGTAATGCCCTTAGTAATCCCAGCAGGGAAAAATCCTTCCAGTTCTTACCTACAAAATCTTCATAAGATGCTTGGGAAGTTCTCAGCGTTTCTTTCCAATTGATGTCCACACTCACTAGTTTTCCTCAGAACCAATTATACTGCACTGATAAAGATGCATAATGAGAAGGAGACATTCTGAAGGCAGATCTTTTACAGAAGTGTGAGCCCCGTGCATATGCTTTCCGTTCTGACTTCCCTCTCTTCTCAATTCTCCCTTCTTTCTCTAGAGCCCTGTTTTCAGTCATGGAATCTCGTAGCCTGCCATCTCAGGAAGTTTCACTTCTCACTAAAGGAGCTTCTGTCTCTTTCTGAACATTCTAGTAGGTTGTGAACTGAAGAGACGGATACTCCTTTTATAATTAGGGTGCCTTAGTCAGCTTGGGCTGCTATAACAAAATACTATTGACTGAGTGACTTAAACAACAGTCATTTATTTATCACATTTCTGGAGCCTAAAAAGTCCAAGATCAGGCACTGGCAGATCTGGTATCTGGCAAGGCATGCTTCTGAACTTATAGATGGCCACCATCTTGTTGGCTCTATATGGCAGACAGCAAAGTAGAAGAAAGCTCTCATGTCTCTTCTTGTAAGGGCACCAATCCTACTCATGAGGGCTTCATCCTCATGACCAATCACCTCCCAATGGTCCTACCTCCCAGTACCATCACGTTGGAGGTTAGGAATTTAATATCTGAATTTTGAGGGGACACATGCAATCTATATAGCACAGGGTTTGATGATTTCAAAAGTGGGCTAGGGTGTTGGTAGGTTTAGTACTGTGGGTAGGAGTGATAGTGTGATCTTAATTGCATTCACTTTTCCTCACGGCTGTCTAAGAAGAGAGCACATTTTTTCATCTATTTTTTCCCCCAAGAAAAACCAGTCTACTCTAATATATTAAAAGGATATTTCCCCTGTTGGTATGACTTTAGCCCTGCCCTTTGTGAAATAAGAACCTTGTAAGTATTGTGGTAGGAACATTGGACTTTTAAGCCTTTTTATATTACAGGAGTCACCATTCTAACTCTAACTGGCTCTCACTTAGCCATTTGAGATGGGCGGTGCCAGCTCTATTTAAGGGCTTTCTAATTTCAAGTTTTTCCTTATAGAAGGGATTTGTACCTGTGTGTATATGTGTGTAAGTATATGGGGGGGGGGTTCAATTACTTTATGAAAAAGCTTAACATAGGGGAGGTATTTTATAAAAAGCTGGTATGTCTTGTACTAGAAATGAGCTTGATTATTAAAATACCAAAATGAATTTGCCATCAAAGAGACATCTATTAAGAGACTATACAACATAAATTGCACAGTGCATGGATCAATTACACAACATAATATCAGGATGAGACCCAAGGGATTAGTTAGCCATCACTTTTGAAATGAGGTTCAGCTTTTATCCAGGTTTCATATACATCTAATGTGAAGGAGTATGTAGAGGAATTTTCCTGAAAATGGAATTTTAAATGGTGTACCCTATATATAGTTCCACACCATTTTATTCCCCTGGGAAAGATGACATTTGTTTTAGGGAGGTAGATTTGAATAAATTTCCCTCTTTGGGCTGGTAATCAGTATGCAGTTTTTTTTTTTTTCAGCCAAAAAAACCCAATTTCTCTCCTATATTTCAACTCTCCTGGAAAGTGTTGGGGTTTGTATTCAATTGTTCAGGGAGCCTCCTCTCCTCCTTTTAACTGATGATTAATAAAGTCAGTAGTCTTCCCTAATCCATGGGGGATATGTTCCAAGACCCTCACTAGACATCTGAAACTATGGATAGCACTGAAATCTACTATATATTATGTTTTTTCCTATACATGTGTAGCTATGATAAAATTTAATTTTATTAGTTAGCCATAGTAAGAAATTAATGATAACTAATAATAAAATGTAGAACAATTAATATACTGTAATAAAGGTTATGTGATGTGCTCCCCTAAATATTATCTTGTACTCATCCTTCTTCTTATGGTAATGTGAGATGACAAAATGCCAATATGATGAGATGAAGTAAGGTGAATGTCATAGGCGCTGTGATGCAGTGTTCAGCTACTATTGATGTTCTGAAGGTACCTGAGAAGGATCATTTTCTGGCCAACAGACACATGAAAAGATGCTCAATATCATTAATCAGCAGGGAAATGCAAATTAAAACCACAATGAGAAATCACCTCACACCCATCAGATGGGGGAAAATCAGAACAAATAACAAGTGTTGGCAAGGATGTGGAAAAAAAGGAACTTAGTACTCTTGGGACTGAGCCCTGAGCTGGGCTTCCCGCTCAGCAGTAAGCTGCTTCTCTCTCTCTCCCTCTGCCCCTTCCCCTGCTAGTGCTCACTCACTCTGTCTCTCTCAAATAAATAAATAAAATCTTAAAAAAATAAAAAATAGAAAAAGCCTATGATCCAGTAATTCTAGTAAATATCACTGGGCTTTTACCCAAAGAAAACAAAAGTACTAATTTGAAAAGCTATATGCACCACTATGTTTATTGCAGGATTATCAAAAATAGCCAAGATATGGATATAACCCAAGTATCTATGACAGATGCATGGATAAGGAAGATGGGGTGTATATAATGGAATATTACATAGCCATACAAAGGATGAGATCTTGTTATTTGTGACAATATGGATGGACCTAGAGGCTATAATGCCAAGTGAAGTCAGTCAGAGCAAGACAAGTGCCATATGATTTCACTCTTATGTGGTATCTAAAAGAAAAAAATGAGTGTAGGTGAAAAGCAGAATCAGAACTATAAATAGAGAACAGACTGATAATTGTCAGAGGGAAGGGGTTGGGAGAACGTGCAAAATAGGTTAGAGGGGAGGGAAATTTAGCTTCTAGTTATGGAATGAATAAGTCATGGGGATAAAAGATACACCATTGAGAATATAGTTAATGATGTAATAGCAGTTTTTTAGGTTTTTTTTTTTTTTTTTACTTAGATATGGAATTTTCCTTCCTTTTCGTATAATGTATCTAGTTAGAATATTCTTCTTGGTACTTACCACAAAAAAGTAACATAGTGGGTAGCCCAGGTAGCTCAGTGGTTTAGCGTTGCCTTCAGCCCAGGGTGTGATCCTGGAGACCCAGGATCGAGTCCCACATCAGACTCCCTGCATGTAGCCTGTTTCTCCCTCTGCCTGTGTCTCTGCCTCTCTCTCTGTGTATCTCTCATGAATAGATAAATAAAATCTAAAAAAAAAAAGTATCATAGAAAAATGTATTTATATTTTGGGACCAAAATACAAGTGAAGGGCAGGATGACATTTGGTTTTCCCCTCTCACTTCCCAGAGAGAGAAAGCCTCAAAGAAACCATTCATTACAACAAGGATCATAAAGGGTTAATCTGTGATTTGGTGATTTGTATGTAGTGTAGCACAGAAAGGAAATTTCATGCATTTTCACAGATGAGACCAAAGGTTGAACATCCTCCTGTGTGGCTTCTCTACGGCCATTTCAATAACCCAGATGAGAAGTTTGTTCAGAAATTCGGCTTTTCCACTTCCCTCCTTAGTCTTCTTACCAGGTCACGTCCCTGATGCAGACACTCTTGGGGAGGGAGGAGGGAAAGATCTGGGTCCCTGCAAACAGGGCCGATCAAAAATCTTTATGTACTAAAAATGGGTAGTGATGTTGGCTGTGAACAAATATGTATCCTTTTTTTCCTCCCTGCCTAGAGACTCCTAATAGGGGAAAGAGTAGCTGCACTTGTGGTGAGCACAGTGTAACATAGAGTTGTGCAATCACTGTTGTACACTTGAAACTAATGTAACATTTGTGTCAACTATACTCAAATTCAAAAAATTAAAACAAACAAACAAACAAACAAAACAGGGTCATCTGTTTCTGCACCATAGCTGAACATAGGTAACTGAAACTGCTGGAAACCAAAATCATGGACAAGAGGAGAATGCTGCATTAGCAATTCTTTATTAGAGGCACAGCCCTGCTCTTTGCATCAGTGAATTTCATAGCAATGGGTGCAGGCTTCCTCGCTGGGGGGCAGTTACAAGGTCTGTGCAACCCCAGTGAATCTCTGGGCTTTCAGGGTCTATTCCCAGAGATGCCTCCATTCTCCTTTGTCGCCATTACTTTTGTCAGGGGCTCCCCTTTCTCCTTTCTGTTTTGTAGACCTTCGAGACCACCAACACATTCAGTGATTTGCTAGGATTCCCAGATTTCAGCATCATACTTGTAGTTAAGATTCATTACAGCAACACAGTAGGGATATACAGCTATGGTAGTTAAAATACATCTGAAAAACACATCAGGAAGAGTCTGGAGAAATTCCTGCGCTGGCTTCCTATGCCCTTTCCCTCCTGTGAGGGGTCACACACTACACAGTCTCTTTCCAGCAGTAAAAATACATCAACACCCATGTAATGTGTGCCCAGGGAGGCTTGTTTGTAGTTCAGGGTTCAGGGTTTCAGTTGGAAGCTGATCACAGAGGCACCCATGCCCACCAGAGTTCCAGACTGTAAGATTCTGAAGAGGGTGCTCATCGTAAATAACGAAAACCTAAACCCATGTTTGTATAAAGAGTCCAGGAAAGCTGGCAGAGCCACCAGACCTCACCACGTAGTGAATGTTTTAAAAGCTAAGTGCCTGGGTGCCAGTCAAAGGCCAATCTTGAAAAGCAAGGCCTTCTAAAGATAACAGCCTCAAGCGCAATTGTGTTTGCTCTTTCCTGCAAACTTTTCTGCTTTGGTTATGGATTGGTTTGGAACCAATAATCTAGTTTTGATTCCTGAAGGCATATTTGATGTTTGTCCACTCATTTCCCTGATTCTCAATTTCCTCACTTGGAAAATGGGTTTGGAATCCAGCTACCAGTCTTTCGGCACAAAGGGTAATTCAGGCACTTTGGTATGTAATAGGTTAGTTGGCAGGACAATTTTATTTAAAATGAATACCTTTCTAAAATTAGTTAAGGAAGTTTATGCTAAGGTGCTTTGTAAACTATAAATTGAAATGCTCTACAAAATACTATTTGTTTAGTTATTAGTGGCTCCCAGCACAGTAGACCATGCCTTTTCCAAGCAGTCCCCTGCTCTTGTGTGTGCTCTGGGTCCTGGATGCTGGCAGGCAGAGGTGCTGTTGCAAGGTTGTCACAGAGCAACCTTTATGGAGACGTTACACCATTTTGGGCCTCAACTGTTTTGCTTTAGAAATAACACAAAGGAAACATCATCTCTCACTTGTAGCACAGAAGTTAGAAGTACAGATTCTAAAACTCTGTGGCCTAGACTGGAATCCCCATTCTTCCACTCACTGCCTTTGTTATTCTGGGCAAACAACTTAATCTCTAGGAGGTCCTTTCTTTATCTGAGATGAGATATCAGTATCAAAGGATCAATATCATTGGGTTATCATGAGCTTTAAATGAGTGGATACATATAAAGTACTTAAAACAGTGTCTGGCACTTGGTAAGTACCTTATAAATATTTGCTATTATTAGTATTAACTTTGTTAATATCTTCAAAACATTGTGTGTGGTGTAATGGGAAGGAAATAGACTTTTTTCTTTCTTTTTTTTTTTTTTTTTAATAAAATAGACTTTTGAATCAAGGAGATCTGGGTTGAAATCCTGGCTCTGCATTTGTTATTTGTAGGACTTTGGGAAGGTTACTCAAACTCTTTGAACTCTTTTCTCCTTAGATAAAAAAATGGAAATACTCTTTATCTGGCAGAGTGTTTTGCATTTAGGATTAGAGATCATATAAATACAGTAGTCAGCACATAGTACTTAGCAAATTTTTATTGTTCATCAGTTTATTTTTGTAATTATTTATAGAGTGTCTATTCTGGACTTTGGTGACATGGTTTTGAATAAGACAGGTCCCTTGCTGCTTACCTTCGGATGAGGAAAGACGCATGATAAATTAGTGAACTCATGCATACATAGTCTTACATCAGTGATGAGTGCAATGAAGATGGAAAGCCCAGATGAGATGTTAAGGGCAGGGTGAGGCAAGGAGAGTAATTGGGTGGTGGATTTGGAAAGGATGAAGAGGGGTGGCCTTCACAAGGAGCTGACATTTCATAGAGACTGGAATAGAGAGAGGGGTGCAAAGCCCTGCAATGAAAAGTGTTCTAGGCAGAGGGAACAGTAAGGGTAAGGCTCTGAGATGGGAGGAAGCTTGGCATGTGTGCAGTAAAGTGCCCAAAGGAGCAGGAGAGTGGGAAGCAAAAGAGGAAGGAAGGGGATTAGAAAGACAAGCAGAGAACAGATCAATTAGGGCCTGCCTACCTAAGGAGAAAATGCTGGGTTTTCTTCTGAAAACAAGGAGCCATATAGAATGTAAAGAGATAAGAAATAATCTGATTTTTCATTTAAAAGCTCAATCAGTAGCAGGGCAA